>NC_091254.1:45234444-45538333 GCF_042477335.2 Ovis canadensis
CCTCTCGGGTGGTTTGTTTGCCCTGGTGGTGCACCTTGACCGTCTTAGAAAATGCTCGGCTGGTGCTTAGAGACCTGGTTAGATTTTTTTTGCTGCCTGATGATTGTCTCCTTTCTGCCAATTCTCTATTAAATTGGTTGCTTTCTCTGAGGTCCTGGACCACAGTCACACACTGAGGGAGAGGGGTCCCCTCTCCCCTGGACCCTGTGTGAAAGGTGTTAGTCACTCAGTCACGTCCGACTGTTGCGACCCCACGGACTGTAGCCTGCCAGGCTCCTCTGTCCATGGGATTTTCCCAGGCAAGAATACTGGAGTGGGCTGCCATTCCCTTCTCCAGGGGTGTCTTCCCGACACAGGGATCTAACCCGCCGTCTCCTGCATTGCAGGCAGATTCTTTACTGTCTGAACCACCAGGGAAGCCCGGGCCCTGTGTGAGCTGGAATCTTAAACCGTGTGCATCACTTAGACCACCCTTTGCTGCAGGCGTGCCCTGTCACCATGAAATCTTAAGCTCTGGATTGAAACTAGAGCTTGTGTTCAGTTGTCACAGAATGAAGGACGAGGGAGTGCAGTGTAGGGAGGGCTCATGGAACAGGAGCCAAGTCCATGTTCGTGAAACTCTCGGAGCAAAATGACTGTTACGTATAAGTGGCTTGTGCAGATAGAGTAGAGGTTGTCCTACCGACTACAACCAGAGCTATAATTACTGATTTTGGGGGGAAGTGGCAGAGTTTTGACTTGAAGCAGAATTAAAATATGGGGTGCTGCTTGTGCAACTGAACGTGTATAGAGGGTGCAGGGTCTGCTTGGCCACCTTTGATAGAAAAGCCATACCCGGCTTTTCTTGTGATTGGGTGCCTCTTGTCTTTTAACAGCTTTACTGAATGTAATTTAACAGCATAAATTTCGTCCATTTGAAGTACAAATTCAGTGGCTTTACTGTATCCACAGTTGGGCAACCATTCCCACAATTTCAGAACATTTTCATCACCCACTCAGGCAAGCCCTCATCTCCTCTGTGTCTTTATTCCAGGTTTTTTCATGTACCTGAGCTGACACAGCGTGTGGCCTTTTGTGACTGGCTTCTTTCACTTAGCATAATGCTTTCAAGGTTCATCCATGTTGTCGTTCCTCATCCACGTCCATTCCTTTTTACGCTGCATAATGTTCCCTCGTGTGGATAGCATCCCTGATTCAGTGGACCTGAATTTGAGCAAACTCCGTGAGCTATTAAACTCTTTGGGGTAAGTCACTGGCAGACAGAAGCCACAAATGTCCAGATTCAGAACAGGCGTCATTGTCGACCTGACAGTTCATTCATGAGCTGATTCTTTGAAAATAGTGACATGCCTTGTAAGGGCTGGTGAGAAAGTGAAAGTTAATCGCTCAGTTGTGTCTGACTCTCTGCGATCCTACAGACTGTAGCCTGCCTGGCTTCTCTGTCTATCGGATTCTCCAGGCGAGAATACTGGAGTGGGTTGTTATTTCCTTCTTCAGGGGATCTTCCCGACCCAGGGATCGAACCTGGGTCTCCTGCATTGCAGGCAGATTCTTTACCAACTGAGCCACTGGAGAAGCCTGACTGAATATCAGTAAGGGCTGATATTCACAGTCAAATGGCTGTTCACTTAAATGGGAGGATGTCTTTAAATAGCGGCTCCCCCAGCTGCGTGTGTCTGTTGGTGTTGCTCACGTAGCTGTTTGGGCTAGAAGTTCCAGAGTGCCAGCCAGGAGCCTGTGTAGTTGGAAAAACTAGGGAGCAAAGAGGAAGTATTTCTTCTTATGTCCCTTATTCAGAAAGTCTCCCTAACGATTCATTGATTTTTAAGAAGTGCTTGATGTAGCTATAGGGATAATAATCTCAATTTCTAATTATTTTTAAGCAATTCTGAGAGCTCGACAGTGGTTTCCTCATTGCAGAAGTGGGGAAGTAGGCATTCAGAGTAACCTGCAAGAGGTCAGTCAGGTACTTGGGGGTCAAAACCCAGGCAGGTTGTCTTCAGAGACCATTTCCCTTCTTTCCATTGCCTCTGATGGTTTGCTCAGTGGGAGGAACGTCCCTGTGTCTGATTTTACTGTAATTACATTATGGCCTGTCGCCCCGGGTGACCTATGATGAGTCTCACGTAGAGTTTCAGAAGCATCAGAGCAGGTTTAGTCAGCTGAGCAGAGGTTTGAGCCACAACTCTGCGTTTCCCCCTACTTTATGAAGCTGCTTTTCTGGAAGTGGAATTGTGTTCGAGTGGGACAAACTAGGCACTTCACGAAAACGTCAGCCATCACGATGCTGCTGTCCTCGTTGGGGAGACACCTGACCCCCAGATGCATGCCCATCTTTGCTGGGCCAGCGGTGGAGTTCAGAGGCTGGTTGCTGAGCGTGTTTGCAGTGTTGGAGGGAAATGACTGAATGGAAAGCCTGCATGCTTTCTATGCCCCTCCTCCTCTCCCCGCCACCCGTTTCCTGCCCTGCTCACTTTTTCCTTTTACAGTCCACAAGGACTTCTGCATCAGGCGGCCATTTGGTCCTGTCCAAGTCGTGGAGTCTAAGATTCTGTTACTTGGATTTTCAGGTGTTAACTAATCGAGGCTGGCTGCAGGCTGGCAGGTGGAGCGTTTCTGGGGCTGAAGCTGCTGTCCCCGCCTCCTCTGTGCTCATCCAGAATCTCAGAGTCTGGGGTCCTCCTTCCCACTCGGACTCTGATGCAATGACCTCTTCATAACAAGAGTGGCGGCAGTGGAGCCTGAGAATAGCTTGAGCTTCTTACCTGCTCTGAGCCTCACACCGCACCTGTGAAGCATCAGTGGGAGATGCTGCCTGGTTCCTTTCTCTCTTGGGGGTGGGGGTGCCTCCCAGCAGCCCATCCCCGCTGACTTCTGAGCATCTCATGTGACTCTCAGTGAGCACGCTCCCACGCGTCTTCAAGACCAGGTTCAGTCTTAGAAGCGCTGTAAGGAGTGGAGCTTAGTCATCAGTTCATTTTTTTCATCTTTTACTTTTTTCCCTCAATCTGCCTGCCTCTTAGTAATTCTGTGTTGGTTTGGAGACACGGTTTTGGTTTCTTTGTGAATATGTGCTTATCCCCAGAATTGTTTGTAGGTTTTTAAATTTTAAAACATTACTTTGAAAGATTTTTAAAAATCAATTCATTAAAAATAAACACATCTGTGGAGCACTCGCTCACAGCTCCACGCTATGAAGCGGGTTTCCCCTCCTCGACAGCATGCAGTCGAGGAAGACTCGGTCATCTTGTTGTGAAGTATCTCTCATCTCAGAGGGAGGGTGAATCATCAGATTTGGGGCTTTCCTTGCTCCAGAAAAGGCTGCAGCGATTTTAATTATCGCAGGGTTGGGAGTTGGATGGACATCTTGCTGCCCCGCCCCGGTTCTGGAGACCCTGAGGCCTCTGTCCAGCACTTGGGCTTTGAGCCCATCATCCCCTCTCTCCTGGACCAGGAAGGATATTAACTCCTTCTCAGTGCTCGCCAGCCTCTTTGCCCATGCTCCCTTTAACAAACAGGAATCTCATGCTGGAATTTCAAAACTTTTCACGCCAAAGGAAAAATTTAATTAACGTTTGCTTTTTCAAGCGAAAGATGCTCTGCTTCCAGGATCCTGTCCCCTGGGCGTCCCCTTGGGTGTTGCTTGTCTGTTCCGTGGGCTCCTGGCTGTGGTACTTGGCTGGAGTCAGAAGACTTGTCAGAAGCCCCCTGAGGCCTTGAACTGTGTTCCTGTAGCTTCATTCCTTACCATGACCCTCGGGTCTGACCTGGTGGCTTGGAGCGCTGGCTTGTGTGTTTGGGGCTCATCTTATTTCTAGTAATTTCATGGAATTGCTTTAATGAATCAGAAACATGTTCTTTCTGTTGATATTTCATCCATTCATGTGTTTCAAAGATGTTCCAATCATAAGAGGTACATAAACTCTCAGAGGCAGGAATTTTGGTCTCTTGAGTTCACTGCTGCGTCCCTGGTTTCCACAACTGTGTCTGACACTCAAGACACTTGTGGCTTGGAGAACAAAACACAGACTCATTCACAGGCAAAGCAGCTACTTCAGCTGGACAGGGAAGCCTGACATGCTGCAGTCCACAGGGTCGCAAAGAGTCAGGCACGACTTAGTAACTGAATAATACCAACAAAAAACGTTGTGTATCATCTTTAATAAGACAAAGCAAAAAAACCTGTTTAGTAGTTCCTACCAATGTACCTAATGGGAAGGCCTGATTCCTCTTCATTTATAAATTATTCAGTGGAAATGTGTTCACTGATGTTTCCAGGTGATTTTGCATAAACACATTTCCCATCAGTGTGTGGGTGTCCCCTGTTGCACAGATATGTGGTGTCGTGATCACACTTGTGCCCTTGGGAGCCTGTCCAGGGTGGTGTTGGAATGCGGCCTGCTGTATTTATGATGAAATAAGTGAAATAAAATGCTTTAGTTTTGAGGTGGTTGTAGCATTCTCACTACCCTGCTTTTAACAAGTGAAACTTTAAATCCAAAGTAGAATAAATCGGTTGGAACATTCTTGGAGTAGAGAAAAGCAGTGCTAATGAGTTTACTTGCTGTTCATGCCAGTCCCAATAATCCTGGTGGGCGCAGCCTGGTTTAATGTATGGTAGCCTTTCTCTAGCACTTAAGTTGAGCATCCCTTACCTGCCTTGCTGCTCTGACAGGGAGACACGGGCAGGGAGGCCCTCATCAGGGTGCTTCACCCTGCCTGAGGAAGCTGGAGAGCGGCTTTCCTGGGGGGCGGGTGTCAGCCTGGCTGTATCCACGCCTTAGGGCAGCCCTAAAGCAGTGGTTCTCAAACTGTTTGATCTCAGAACCCACTATGGTCCTAAAGATTGTGGAGAACTCCACGGAGCTTCTACTTATGTGGGTGGTATGGATCAGTGTGTGTCTGACTCTTTTCAACCCCGTGGACTATAGCCAGGCTCCTCTGTCCATGGGATCCTCCAGGCCAGAATACTGGAGTGGTTGCCATTCCCTTCTCCAGGGAATCTTCCTGACCCTGGGTCTCCAGGGATGGAACCTGGGTCTCCTGCGTTGCAGATGGATTCTTTACTGTCTGAGCCACCAGGGAAGCTCATCACATGTATTAGTTTATCTAAAAACACATTTGTTAGTATCACCACCAGTGTCCTCAGAAAACTCCTAAGTCTTGGGAAATCATCAACTGAGACCTTGGTGACAGATCCAACTTTTCCACAATTCTAGGTTTTTTTTTGATAATTCAAATCTTATCATTGTCCCCAAACACCATTACTTGTTTTCTTTCTCAATTCTGTTCCTTTCATTCCAGGATTTTCCTCCTAAAATATAGATCTGATGATGGCTCTGGGCGGCCAGACTCCATGACTTGTTCCCAGCCCCCAGCACTTGGATGGATTCCAGCCTTGTTTCAAGCCTCTACATTTAAAAAAAAAAAAAAAAGGAAAGAAAATCTTTAAACAACACAAATTTACTATTTTCAGTTCTGTGGGTCAGAAGTCCAAAATAGGTGTCACTGGGCTCCAGGCCAGGTGTTGGGAGGGTGTGTACCTTCTCAGAGCTCTAGGGAGAATCCAGTGCCTTGCCTTTGTCGGCTTCTTGAGGCTGCCTGCCTGCCTTGGCTCCTGGCCCTGGACAGTTGAGACTGGCAGTGCCCCTAGAGCCTCTCACATCCCACCCCTCTGACTGGGACGCCCCCATCCTTCAGGGACGCTGGGAATTACATCAGACCCGCCGGAGAACATTTCACTGAAGGTCAGCTGGTTCCTCTGTTCGTCTGCAGCCTCCTTGTCATGTAGCCTGCTATAGTCACATGTTCCCAGAAGTAGGACTTCGGGGTTGGGCAGCATGGTTCTAGCCTCTCCGTCTTTATGTTCCGTCCCTGCTCTCAGTGTATGTCGGGTAAACCTGTCTTCTGAATGGCATCCCCTTGTGGCAGAAGCCTTTTCTGAGGTCTCCAGGTGGAGTTGCCTCTTTCTCTAGGGCCGAGATAGAGACTCGTGGGTGCGTCAGTCCCCGGGAAGGATCCGTGTGTCCACCCACCCTGTACTGTGACCTGAGCCTCACACACCTTCGCTTCTCTCACTGCCTTTGCTGTACTTGGGACATGACAGACAGCTGGCAGTATCCTGTCCGTTTTGCACATTTGATCATGGGCTGAGTTTTGGAGGCTACTGAGGGAATGTTCGGTTTCTTATCTGTAGCAGCAGCATTAAGAGTTACGTAGGTGAGTGTCGCCCTTGTGGGCTATCAGAATACTACTGCAGCTCACGCTCAAGTGGTTCGGGAGAAAAGTGTGCATGTACATAACGATAGAGCGACTGTGGCAAAATGTTCAGCGTTGGTATATGTAGATGAAAAGTCCCTAAATACGCCAGCTTTTCTGTAGGTCTGAACATCTGCAAAAGAGGAAGTGGCAAAGAATGGCATCTTAGTGTAGGGTGAACAGATGAAAGGTGTTGGTTGGGGTGGAATAGGTGACTCCAGCTGCTGGAAACTTGGTTGCACTGAAGCCACAAATTGGAGCTGCTGGTGAGCAACTTCACATGTGTGTTTGGCTCAGTGCTGATCCTCGCTGGGCTCACAAAGCATCATGACCAAACCTCCTGCTCCTGAGGGAGTGAGGGCATGAGCACGGCAGAGTAGAAACCCTGCGGCTGGGAAGACAGAGGACCCGATGCGTCTCGTCCAGGAGGTTCTTCCTGGACGCCCCGTGAAGACTGGCCGTCTCCGCACCTGTTCCTTCTGGGACCGCGGGCGCATGGTGACGGGGCCCGCCCACATCGGAGCAGTGTGGGGCTGCCCCAAAGTCCCTGGGGCTGGCGGGTACTTAGTGCCAACCAAATGGGGTACTGGAGCCATGCCATGGTCCCAGCGAGGGCAGGAGAGCGGATGGTCACAGGTTGGAGTCCCGAGTCCCCTGGAGGATGCAGCTGAGGCTCTCTGACCCTGCTGACCTGGAAGTCTCAGTGCCAGCGTCCAAGAGGACTCACTGCCCGGCTGGCCCCTCTCAGGGCCTCTGAGCGTGCACAGGCCGGCTCTGTGCCCTTGGTGTGTGGGCGTGGCCCATCGGATGACGCTCTGCTGCCGTTCTTACTTGAGACGTGACCCCACCTTTGCAGCGGTGGTGGGGTGGGACCCCTGGTTTGGAGGCCATCTTGTCCAGTTTCCTGGGTTCTCCTCAGCAGTGCCCCCCCACTTTCCTTCCGCACTGCCCCCCACCCATGCTGCTCCATCTACGTTGGGACCTCGTCTGCCCTCTGATGCTGAGCTGAAGCTTTCCTCCCTGTGTTGACCATGGGCTTGGAGGTTCTGGGCCCCCAGATGGAGTCTAACGTGGTCTCTTCCCTTGCCTCCTAGGAGCCAGCGGCCCCCTCTCGACCCTCCTGAGACGCCGTCGCTCCAGGACCAGGGACCCCCCCGGTGACGAGGTGACAGTCCTTACGTCGTAGTCCAGGTGCAGTCCAGCAGGAGGGCCTGCTCTTGGTGCCGGGATGTTACTCATTTAGGCCTTTCGTTGGCTGTCGGCTTTTGAACTTAACTGACAGCTAAGCCCTAAGTCTTCTTTTTAACATCTCACCGGCCTGCCTCTGTCAGCTCTTCTGTCTCACCCGGAAAGGCTCGTCTTTCACTCTCGTGGGCTCTTGAGTTTCTGTGTGCACTTCTGCTCGTCCAGACTGCTTGATGTCCTGGGACGGCAGGGCCCTCAGTCCGGGGCGCGTGGAGGGGAGCGGGTGTCCCCGCGCTGGTGGGTTTGTCCACGTGGCCTGCCATCCTCAGAGGGACTGGGCCCCGTGGGCGGCCGCAACGCCACGGCCTCTGTGCATCTATTCCTCATCTGCCTGTGAATCTCGGAGCCGTTGCGGTCTCAGGTTCAAGGGCCTGTTCCAGTCTGCATCCTGGGCCCCCTGCCTCTCAGTCCTCAGCCTTTCACTCTACTCAAGAGTTCTCCCACAGCTTGTTCCTGGGTGCCGTAACCACCTGTCGGTCAGTGTATTTCAGGCCGGTCCTTGGAGCCCCAGAGTCCGGGGGTGGGGGCAAGGTGGGACAGGAACAGGCGTGGAGAGCAGGGAAGGCCAAGGCCGGCCAGGGGATCTCCGTGTCCCTCATGTCCCTTTAAATAAGAGTGGGTCCAGGGACTTGCCTGGTGGTCCAGTGGTTATAAGCTTCCACTGCAGGAGGCCTGGGTTCAATCCCTGGCCAGGTAACTAAGATCCCCCATGCCGCGTGGTACAGCCAAAAAATTAAAACCTAATAAATAAAGTGAGAGTGGGTCTAGTTTCACCTGTTGCTTATATTTGCATCTGGCATAGGACATAGTTTGGGGGAAAAGGATCCTACTGTATGAGTGCTGGACAGTTATTGCTCAGGTCGTTTTTTGATAAGTACCTGGTCATCGAGTATGGAGGCTTCACTTTTGTCACTGTTTCACTCATCACAAAGTTTTTAGAGGGGCGTGTGTGTGTGTGTGTGTGTGTGTGTAAAAGAACTGCAGTTGCCCACTCACCCCCCCCCACATTCCTGCAGTCCTCTGGGCCCTTCATATTCTAAATTTTGAGTGTGGAGCTGCGTTGAGAAGACACACATAGGATCAGCGGCCCTCGCTGAGTCCTTCGCCAGGGGACTGGGGGTGCGTAGCTGTGACCTTTGCCACGTGGAGACCCCCTGAGGGAGGGAGCAGGCCTCCCCAGCTCCTCCCTGCAGGCATGGGGATGCTCTGAGTGAGTCCCGTGTGTGTGAGCTTCCCCGTGTCGCTAAGCAGGAACCAGTCGACCGCAGGCCAGAAAATGAGCCCTGGCTTATGGCGAGGCCCGGGGTCAGGTTCCAGTGGCATTCTGGAGGGACAGCCTGTTTCAAGGTCTTTGCCCGGGAGCTTCCATCAGGGGGCTCTGCCTGTGACGTCGGTGTAACCACCGTCCATCCTTCACACTCAGTGCCGCAGGCCAGCCCTGGCCTCGTGTCCACGCTCTTGGCCACTCTGTCCATCTCAGGCTTCACCGTGATCCTCAGGTGCATTTTCTCCTGGCCCTTGATCGTCGGTCCTGCGTTATGGAGCCCACAGGCCCTCGTGCACCTGGCTGCTTGCTCCTGAAGCTGCGGAGTGACTTCAGGTCCACGGCGGCATGTTTTCTGTGAGGGAGACAATTCTGTTACTGCCCGCTGGATGTGTACCCCACGTGTGTGATGTAACAGAAATCCCCAGGCTGGGAAGGTGTACAAACAGGTGCTTGGGGGTCGGCCTGCAGACAGGTGGGGTGTGGAGCCGGAAGGGGGCCATGGTGTTTCCTTCAGACTTTAAATGCTTTTCTCTTGGGGGCGAGTGTCTGAAGTCTTGGCCACCACACCAGCACGACCTGTCGTGAAACATGCATTTCCTGCTGGGGCTTATCCCCGAACAGCAAGCCCCGCGCAGGTAATCCCCATGGTAGCCAGGGGCTCCAAGAGGAGAGGACAGGGATGGAGCAAATGCAGGAACACGGGAAAGGACAGAGTATCTGCTTGCACACAGGCACTTTGCCAGCTGGATCAAAATACCCTGCTCGAAGGCTAACATGTCAATTCACTCCCCAAATAAAGAAGGTGGGTGGCGGCCTGGGACCCTCTCCCCTCGGGTCTGTCCCGCCCAGTAAGACCTGATTAATCCTCGCAGTGGTATGTGGTTGCTGCCCTCAACCCTTCCTTTACGTAAAAGGTTTACATCTCAAGTGCGTATCCCTCAGATGCCCAGCCGCAGCTCTCCTGGCCTGTCCTGCTCCTTGCAGCCCAGCCCAGCCTCACCTGTTCAGCCTGGTGGGCCTGGGCTTTGTCTCTCGGGCAGGTGAGCGTGTGACCTGCTGAAAGGTGGGGAGGGTGAACCTGAAATTTCACATATGTCCCGCACCATGGATGGTACAGAAACAGGTGTCTGTTGGTTTCTCTCTCCCAGATTTTGAATAACCTACAAACCACTTTGTTCTTCGCTTTCCTTTAACCTCTTCTTTGGAACTCACATTGGCTTCTGTAATTTCAGGCAAAGTCCCCAGATGGTACCATTTAGGCCCAGAGAAATGTCTAGGGACATGGTCCACGACTGCCTAGTACAAATCCTTTACTCTTGGCTGTTTTTCTGGTTTAAAAAAAAATTGGCTGAATATTGACAGTTTCATATGGTTCAATCTAACCATGCCTAAGAGACTTTGTACACAGCTGTACAAGCATCAAGGGGCTGCCCTGGTGTTGCAGGTTTCAAGAGGAGTTTCCTTGTTGTTTTCTGGGTCAGCCTAACAGGAAACCCTCTCTCTTGCTTTTGGGAATTTCTCAATGGGCACGTATGCAGAGAGAAGACATAATAAAACTCCACGTACCCAGGTACCTCCAAGGCGGACTCTTTAAAAGAGATTTCCTTCCCCTCAGTTCAGAAACAGTAAGCAGTCACTGAAAGAATGTTAAAATGCTGGCGAAAATGCCAGTAATCTGTCCAGAGACACTGCTGTGATTCTCCTTCCAGACCAGTCTGAGTATACACATCCTCGTGTGTGTTCCTGTTATTTTCCACTAGTCTGAGTATACACGCACACGTGTGTTCCTGTTATTTTCAAGGGCTGCTGCCAGGCTCATTTGACACTGTCCTCCCACTTTGCTCAGAGACACGGACTCTCCCAATGCAATATTTGGTCTGTCTCTTTGGCAGCTCTTCCTCTGCGTGATTCTCCAAGCCCCTGCTCTCTGTGTGCTTTCCAGAACTCTCCTCTGAGGCCCCTCTGGGCCCTGCTGCCCCAGTTACCTCCTTGTCCTCGGACCCAGAGAAAGCGCCTGTTGCTTCAAAGCCAGTGGCTCCTGGCCAGCGGCTGCGGGAAGTGGGCGGGTGACGCAGATCCATGCCACCGTGTGAGTAACTCATTGACGGGACTTGCCAGGAGTAGTGGCGTGCAGAAAGAGGTTGTCTTAACCCACGTGACCCCCTTATTTGTGGGATTTCAGCTGGGTGACACAGTTGAGTGTTGTCAAGCGGGAAGAAGGGTATATTTGGTCAAAGTCGTGTCGCTCTGGCACCTGCTGTGGAACAGGGCTCCTGGAGTCAGAGAACGTGGGTCCAAATCCTGGCTCCCTGCTTACAGTGAGGTGGCTGTGGCTGGGGGTCCACCCGCCCTCCTGGGAGAGGAGGAAGGCCTGTGCCTCTGCTGGTCTCTGGCGAGGACAAGGTGCATCCGCGTGTGTGAGTGTGGCGAGGAGCTGGTGTGCTGTGTTGCTTTCAGGACCCCAGCTCCCGAGAGTCTCTTCTCTGGGTCGGTTTGGGAAGCTGTCCCTGACTTCTCACAGCTACTTTCCTTTTGAGTCAGTGCATTTTCTAGAAATTCTGTGTTTTCAGAGTAGCCTGTGGCAGTGGGAAGACTAGGGGAAGGGAGGAAGTGACAGGTATTTGAGGATTACAGTGGCCCCAGGCTTATGGGTAAGTAGGTGAGTCTGTGAGAGTTTGCTGAGTGAGTAACTGAGTAAATGGGAAAATAATGGTCTGTGACCGAGCAGTGAGGTCAGATCCGCTGGGCAGGAGTCCCTGCCTTGCTTGGTTCCAGGGGCCGGCTGTCCTGGCGCTTTGTGAAAGAGGACGTTTGGAGAAGGAGCCTCTGAAATCTCTAATATGCTTTTCAGGATTCCTTAGAGCCTGGAGAACTAAAGAAACAGTGTTCTGCCAGTAAGTCTGAATTCTGATCCTGGGGGATCTTTATTTAAGACATTTCTACTCGTCTGGAGAGCCAGACGAAGTGTCCACAGTTCACACACACACAACTTTACAAAGCCCCCTCACCAGCACCCCCGGACCCACACCCTACTCAGGACCAGGCCCCTGCTGGGCTCTGGCTCATGGACCCTGCCATGAGCAGGGGGCCTGTTCCCCACCCCCGGGCCTGCCCACAGAGTTTGTCCGTCACTGGCTTTAGTGAACCAGGTGGAGCATGTTTGCTTCTTTCCATCCCAGAGAACTGAGAAGCACTAAGGTACGTGTTGGAGCAGCTCTGAGCCCCTCATGAAACACAGGTTTCTGTTGTAATGCATTTCTACACACAGAACTGGGGCGTGTATCTTGATAAAGCACAGCTTCCCTGGTGATGGAAACACTGTCGGGAGACAAAAAGACTCTTAGTCACATCCTGCTGGCTACAGGAGGAAGCGTTCCTAGATTTTATCTGATTTTCGTGAGGATGCACTTACTGGGTCGTCCACTGGCTTCTTGTCTGCTGTCTTTCTTGGGTCTGGGCAAATGCTGTGGACAGGCTTGGGTGTGGGTAAGCCGGCAACGTTGACAGTGTCAGGCCAGGCATCAGTTCATGACCACCATGTGATGGGGACCTCAAACTGCCAGAATTTGTCTGCCTTGCTTCTGTGAGGGAGAGGCGATGGGCAGGTGCTGAGACTTAGAAGAAAGAACCAGTGCTGACTCTGCCGGGAATAACTTGCTTCTTAGCATGCCTGCCTGTGTATACTTAGTCGTGTCTGACTCTTTGCGACCCCATGGACTGTATCCCCCCAGGCTCCTCTGTCCATGGGATTCTCTGGGCCAGGATCCTGGAATGGGTTGCCATGCCCTCCTCCAGGGGATCTTCCTGACCCAGGAATGGAACCCGTATCTCCTGCATTGCAGGCAGATTCTTTACCGAGCCACCAGGGAAGCCGTCTTGGTATACTCCTTGTGTATTATACGTCAAGGCAGGACCAGAGAGCCACCCCGTTTTTCAGATGTGGAAACTGAGGCCCCAGAGACATGCACTAGTGTAACCCAAGGAGCCCTGGGCAGAGATGACAGGGACGCCAGCTGTCCCCACAGAGGAGCACCTCCCACGACAGAAGGAACTGTTGGGAAACTTTCAAGGCCTCAGAGGCAACTCCTTGTTGCTTGGGCTGAATTTTAACCCAAATAGCATCTTCTTACATGTGTATTCATTTAGAGAAATAGAACCGGACTCTTTGGTGACTTGAACCTTTGAATATTCAGCAAATGAGATCTCCTTTGATGGACAGACCCTCATAAGTCATTGAAGTCAACGGTGAAGATGTTGCCTAAGATGAAGGACAGATGTCCAGCCAGTGTCCTGTTAAGTTCCCTAAAATTAAGTCAGTGATTGTACTGAGTGTGAGCTATGGGCCCTGTACGTGTTCTGGTCCCGTATGTTCTGCTCGTGGGCCCGTAGGTTCTGGGGGCAGAAGCGATTAGATGCAGCCCTGCCAGTGGGTCGTGTGGACGCTTAGCTCCGAGATGGGGGCTTGCACCACCACCACCCTCCCGCCCACTGCCAGTTAGCTGTCCAGCCTCTCCCCCCAGCCCCTCTGCACCCCCGGGGCCCCGGGGATCCTGACTCAGAGGACAGCACAGGCTCTGCAGGCGGTGAGGCGTGAGTTTGAGCCCAGACTCCCATCTTTTGTTGGCTGCATGCCCTCCACCAAGTTACTGGCCCCAGCTCTCTGCCTCTTTGGCTGGGACTGCATTTCTGCTTTTCCCTAAGCCTGGCTGTGTCAGCCCAGGGCATCATACCAGGTGTGAGATCCCTGAATTCAGGAGGAGTTCCATTCTGCCCTCAGCTTGTCCATCGCTGCCTGGGGTCAGATGGGTGTAGACCCTGGGGGACTTTAAGAGAGTCTGAGTCCTGAGGTCACATCTCATGGGCGGTGGACGGACTCCCGCTGCCCAGCGAGGACGTGGGGGTGTGGCTAGCCCCCCAGCCACCACAAACCTTCACTTCCCTGGGTCCCCTCCTCCCCTCGCCTCCCCCCTGCCCCGCTGTGCACCAGTTCAGTTCTGTCGTTTCCTTAACCTCCTTCCACACACCCACGTGTTGGGTCTTCATCTGTGTCAACCAGTCCCCTCCATCCTGGTTTTCTTTAAACTTAAAGGTTCTTGCACCTGGGCCTCCTGCCACCGGGGGGAAGTGGATCTGGCTTGGAGAACAACTTCCTTCAATGCAGATTGCATTCCTTGCATGCATCTTTCCTCCACTGTGGCCCGTGACCTGGAACACTCTTGTTTTGGACCACGTCTGGTTGAGGTGGCTTCACCTCTTCTCCCTTCCTCATTAAAGCTGCAGGTGTTCCAGAGCCTTCAGGACTCCTGGGCAGCCCTGCCCCACCCGGCTGAAGGGGACTTGGGGACCGCCCGTCCCCGCTCAGCGTCCTGTGTGGACCTCAGCACGTCTGTCTCCTGCTGGAAAGACAGGGTTTACTCTATATGACTCCCCTGCTTAGGACCACTCCCAAATGTAATAACCACTTAAAAAAAAAAAAAGACATATGAAGAAAAAAATGTCAACGTTAAGACTTTCTCCAAAGAATTTATGAACTTAGTGTCTATCACAGCCTCCGTCTGTGACCTCTTCCCCTCCCTCCATGAAGCCATCAAGCTCTTCTATTTCGGTAATGGGACTGTCATTAAGTCTGAGTGAAAAAAAAAATCATACAGTTCACACCTGCCTGCCTTTGTCAGACACCTTCAACACCGCATCCTAAAGTCTTTATCTCAGCACTCTGGACCTGTTGGGCCATCTTGCTCCGACTGTTATATAGTGATCACTGGAATCAAACTTGGAGTTAGAAATTCTGTGGGAAAGGGACAGATTTCCTTTGCTTTCTAAGAGGACATTCTTTCATAATGCCTGAGTCGGGAGTGAGAGAGAGCCAAAGCTCTTGCTGTTACAGGATTCCTGTCAAAAACTGAAATGAAAGTATAGCTCTTGACTGTTGCAAAAATTTCTCCCTGGGAGACAGGTTAACGTAATTTCCAGATAATGCTTTCAATGCATACTGGGGACTTTCTGCGTAAATCCTGACTGCAGGAAGTCTGTCCAAGCCCGACACTGGCGAGGCTGATGTGCTTAGATTGGTTTTACGTGGAGAAGTTTCATTTGTTTTCAGCTGTTGGCTGAACGAGCAGCTCAGGAGTCCAGGCATGAACGTGAGTTGTGGGGTAATGTGTGCACAGTACTGACAGGTGCTGCTGCCTGGAGAGCCCAGATTTTTCCGTTACTGCCAAGCAGAAAGAAAGGACGTTACTTTAAAGTAAGCCCGGGGCGGGGTTAGTGAGCATCTCAGTCTCTCCCACCCTGGGAAGTAGAGCTGGACACGGCACTCGTGCTGTCCGCACTCTCAGCCCTGGGGTTCGGTGGCGACTGGTTGCGTGCCCGTCCCAGCGGTTTCCAGGGGACTGGGTTTGCCCTTTCCCCAGACAGAGAGGGCGTGCAGGAGAGGCAGCCCAAGAGCAAACAGCCAGCCCTGCTCTGCTCCTGTTCACTGCACCCGAGCACTTCTCTCCAGCCCAGGACTCTTCCTGAGAAACAATGGCTGCTGTCTTCCCACTTACAAGAAGTCAGCTATGTCCAGGGAGTGTCAACCAGAAAGTCCCTTTCACGTGTGTTTGCAGTCCAGTGTCTGGGTCCAAATGTACAGAACTCAGTGCCCCAGCCCCTTTATTTTAAAGATGGTGCTGGGTCCCCAGGGTTGGTTAAGTGGGTTCATGGAGAAGGGATAACCAGGGGCGTGTGGCATGTTCGCTGCAGCTGCAGTGTCCAGGGGGGCTCATTTCGGCCTATAGTGAGGTCAGTGGGCTCTCGGAAGGTGTCCCCCTGCGTGCCCTTTGCCAGGTGTCCCAGCACAGTCACTCTGGCAGCTCTGGCTTCTTCCCCAGACAGCAGCCCCTGTGAGAAAGGTGTGTGGACTGTGGACCAGCCCTTCCCAGAGCCCAGGATAGAGTGGTCTTTCAGAGGAAGATGGTGCTCGCTCTAGCCTCCTGGGTCACTTTACTCTGGGAAGCCAAGGAAAGACTGTGCTGTTCAATTGCACTGTCTTTGCTTTGCACTTGGCTTTTATAGTTTTGGGGAGAGAATCCATTTGCTATGAACTAAAAACTACATCTAGGAGAAAATTCTTAAAGAGATGGGAATACCAGACCACCTGACCTGCCTCTTGAGAAACCTGTATGCAGGTCAGGAAGCAACAGTTAGAACTGGACCTGAAACAACGGACTGGTTCCAACTAGGGAAAGGAGTACGTCAAGGCTGTATATTGTCACCCTGCTTATTTAACTTGTATGTAGAGTACATCATGAGAAATGCTGGGCTGGAAGAAGCACAAGCTGGAATCAAGATTGCCAGGAGAAATATCAGTGTCAGATATGCAGATGACACCACCCTTATGGCAGAAAGTGAAAAAGAACTAAAGAGCCTCTTGAAGAAAGTGAAAGAGGAGAGTGAAAAAGTTGGCTTCAAACTCAACATTCAGAAAACTAAGATCATGGCATCTGGTCCCATCACTTCGTGATAGGAAATAGATGGGGAAACAGAAATAATGAGAGACTTTATTTTTCTGGGCTCCAAAATCATTGCAGATAGGACTGCAGCCATGAAATTAAAAGATGCTTGTTCCTTGGGAGAAAAGCTATGACCAACCTAGACAGCATATTAAAAAGCAAAGACATTACTTTGCCAACAAAGGTCCATCTAGTTAAAGCTATGGTTTTTCCAGTAGTCATGTATGGATGTGAGAGTTGGACTATAAAGAAAGCTGAGCACCGAAGAATTGATGCTTTTGAACTGTGGTGTTGGAGAAGACTCTTGAGAGTCCCTTGGACTGCAAGGAGATCCAACCAGTTCATCCTAAAGGAAATCAGTCCTGAATATTCATTGAAAGGACTGATGCTGAAGCTGAAACTCCAATCCTTTGGCCACCTGATTCAAAGAACTGACTCGTTTGAAAAGACCTTGATACTGGGAAAGATTGAAGGCAGGAGGAGAAAGGGATGGCAGAGGATGAGATGGCTAGATAGCATGACCGACTCAATGGCCCTGCGTTTGAGCAAGCTCTAGGAGTTGGTGATGGACAGGGAGGCCTGGCGTGCTGCAGTCCAGGGAGCTGCAGAGAGTCGGACACGACTGAGGAAATGAACTGAACTGAACTGAGGAGAGGGCGGGAGTGGGTGCCTGCTCTCTCTAAATGTCGGTCCCATTTATCAGTCACGTTAGAAGCAGAGCGGGTCGTCAGGTGCTCTCAGGCTCCACTTCCCTTCTGGGTTTTCCCCGAGATGATGCTGCCAAGTTATTCACCGCCTTTCCCACCGTTCCTGGCACAGCCCTTCCACTGAGGGTGGTGCTGAAATGGTGCATCTTCCCTTTTAACTTGTTATCCAAGCAGTGGTTTATTGTAGGCTTTGTTGTGGTTCATAGTCTGGCTTGAATGAATTCAGGGAAATCCTGGAAGGAAGAAAGGAGGCAGGACTTGCACCCTGGGCTTCCTAGACAGTGCTGGCCCCCGGTGCGTCCTCAGCACCTGCTCCCCCACGGCCGCCTTACTGGGACCCCTCAGGGCTTGGGGCTCCCAACCAAGCGCCAGCAGTGGGCCCGCGAGTGGCCGCAAGCATCCCGGGCACTGGTGCTCTCTGTCCTGTCTCCTGTTCTGTCCCTGCCCTCTCGGCTCTTATCAGACCCCTGACTTTCCTGCTCCACGCTGTTCCACTAATAAGGTCATCTTCCCTCATTTCCTCCCACTTCCGCCCCCTTCACCAAGGGTGATATCATTTCCTACTCCCCCACCAACGCCAGACCCAGATATGGAGCTGGCCCCCCTGCACCTTCCGAGCTCGTGACCCCATTCGACTCTTGGCTCTCTGCGTTATTTTTCCTCATCTTTACAAGAAGGCTTTCCGACCAGAGAAGTTTATTCCCCATTCTAGCTGAAAGCTTTTGAGTCTCGAGAGACTGTCTTTTTTCTCTTCTCTTGGCCCATCAGATAAAATATGGAGAGGACCCCCACCCGTCCCTCTGTGACTCGCAGGGGGCCTGGCCTGCAGCTGGGCAGGGGACCAGCCCACAGGGGTGTGGGCAGGCAGTCCAGGGTTCCAGGTGGTTAGGTACGGACTCTGCCAGCTCTCCCGTCTCCACTGAGACGATTGCACTTTCTGGTCACTTAACTGCAGCAAAGTGAGGTAGATCAGTCAACACCAGTTGGTCATCAAGGTGGATTTCTCGTGGCTCAGAGTCATAATGGTAGCTTGTCTCTGCACACGTTTAGGTTTGCAGGAGCTGTGAGGGTAGTTCCTGCGTGCCCACACCCAGCTTCCTCTGAGATTAGCATCTTCGCACTAGTGTGATATTTCGGCTGTGGCCAACCGCCTGGTATGGATACAGCTGAAGTCCGTGCTTTGTTCAGACTTCCTGAGCTTTCCCCGCTGTCCTCCTCTCATCCCGGGGCCTCGTCCCGTCTGCTAGGCTAGTGTCCTGTGTCCTGAGGCTCCTCCTGTTTGCACCAGCTCACGGACTTCTCTTGTCCTTGATGACACCCGAGGACTGGGCACAACTGAAAGAAAGAGCGTGCACGCACACACGAGCGAAACGCAGGTGCTTCGCAGAGAGTTCCTCTCCTGTGATTTGTCTGATGCTTCTCTCGGGATTAGCCTGGGGTTACGGCCTTGGGGAGGAAGCTCTCCGAGGTCAAGGCCCTTCTCGTCACATCATACGCTCGACTATCACCTGTCACTTACTGATGTCGACCTTGGCCGCCTGGCCGGGGAGATGTTCTGTCAGGGTTCCCGCTTCCCACACTGTCCTCTTTGGAAGGATAGGGGCTCTGGTTCCCCTGCCTTGGGGCTCCAGGCAGGCCCTGCCCCCTCGGGATGAATTCTCCTGTGATTGGCCGGCGACTCCCAGAGGATGCTGACAGGGATGTGGCTCAGGAGGTGGGTGGCATCCTGGGCCCATGGAGTGATAAGATTCTTGTGAAGGTCGATGACTGGACCCTGCGGGTACCGTCTGGACTGTGTCACATAGCACTCTGCCCGCGTTTTGGTGCAGAGGCAAAGTGCTTCCCAGAGTGGCGACAGTTACAAGGGGCCCTAGCTCGTAACAGTTCAATGCTTTTCTGCTCTGGGCATGCTCTTTGTTAAACTGGAGACAGCCTGGCTCCTGCTTGGTCCCGGGAAGGTCTGAAAAGTGTTGTCACTGCCATTGAAGGCCTCTGGGCTCTGATGGTTAAATTCATATTTAGTTTGGTTTGCCTTCCACCACAGCACACTTGGAACGTTGTTGTTTAGCTGCTCAGTCGTGTCCAGCTCTCTGCAATCCCGTGAACTTGTAGCCTGCCAGGCTCTTCTGTCCCTGGGATTCTCCAGGCAAGAATACTGGAATGGGCTGCCCTTTCCTTCTCCAGGGGATCTTCCCGACCCAGGGATCAAACTTGCGTCTTCTGCACTGGCTGCTGCTGCTGCTAAGTCGCTTCAGTCGTGTCCGACTCTGTGCGACCCCATAGACAGCAGCCCACCAGGCTCCCCCGTCCTGGGGATTCTCCAGGCATTGCAGGCGAATTCTTTACTGTCTGAGCCACCTGGGAAGCCCATACCCTTAGAGTAACAGCTTACTTTTCCTGGTGAATTGTATGACTCTCAGCAGGAACAACGGGCTTAATTGCGCTTCTCTTGCTATTTCTGCCTGGAGAAGGCTCTCGATTGGGAACTGAAATCAGTGTGGGGGCTCAAGAGAGCAGAGTCCCATCAGCGGGTGGGTTGGCCTCTGGGTGTTTCTCCCGCTGGTCAAACCTGAGGCCGGGAAGCATGGCCCACCTGCTGCGGTGAAGGGGTCCCTGGGTGAGAGCAGAGCGCTAACGAAGCTCCCGCCTCTGTCCTCCCCTCGACAGACCTGCATCTGCGGGATGGGGTGCACCACGCTGATGGGCATCGGGCAGCAGATGCTGCGGCGGAAGGTGGTGGACTGCAGCCGCGAGGAGAGCCGGCTGTCGAGATGCCTGAACACGTTCGACCTGGTGGCGCTGGGGGTGGGCAGCACGCTGGGGGCCGGCGTGTATGTGCTGGCCGGGGCCGTGGCGCGGGAGGATGCCGGCCCCGCCATCGTCATCTCCTTCCTCATCGCCGCGCTGGCCTCCGTGCTGGCCGGCCTCTGCTACGGCGAGTTTGGCGCGCGGGTCCCCAAGACGGGCTCGGCCTACCTCTACAGCTATGTCACCGTGGGCGAGCTCTGGGCCTTCATCACCGGCTGGAACCTCATCCTGTCCTACATCATCGGTAGGTCTCCGCACCGGGGCTGGCCCGCCTCCCTCCTGGTGTTCCCGCCCCAGCCTGGCTCCCCAGACCCAGGGGGTCTGGCTCCCCGAAAGCTCGGCTCCTCCCGCCTGCTCTCACTGGTGCACGTTTTCCCTTTGGCTTTGGTGCAAGGTGGAGGCCTGCCGCAGGCGCCACTGCCCTGGCTCTTAAAGACCAAGCACACGGGAACCTAGTGGGGACAAGCCCAGCCCCCAAGAGGCTAGTCCCGTTAGCACAAAGAGATGCAGAATCAGGACGCTCGGCGCTAGTGAGAAAAGGACCTCGTCTCTTTCAGTCTTTTCCTGATTGCTCAAGTAAATGCATCACTGATACAGAAAAATTTAAGAAATGCAGAAGAGCACAAAGAAGAAATTAGAAATTACCCAATCTGACAGCCCAGCCTCTTGGTGGGAATGTGGCTACTTTAAAAGGCCCTTTACGTTTCCAGAGAGCTTGCGTGCAAGTGAAACAGAACGGTGAGCATGAAGCTCCTGCCGTTGCTAAACCAGCAGGTGACGGTCACCAGCATGGCATCCTTTACAAATAAAGGAAGACACCTTTTGTGGTGACTGGAACTTTAGTGGCATTTCCCGGGAAGCATTGCTGGAAAAGCAGTGATGCGTGTTACTTGGATTGAGAGAACAGTCGGGTGCTCTTGGCTGTTTGGGTGGTGGTGGGGGGGTGCTGGACTCCACACCTGTGGGTGTTCTGTGCGATCAGAGCCTCGGGGCCCATGGTCCCCCCAGGCCTGGCACAGAGCGTCAGAGGTGGCTAACTCTGGCAGGGGCGGGGGTGGGGGTTGGTGAGCCAGCCATTTGGCTGCTAGGGGAGGGGGCCAGCCCCGAGCCACTGTCCTTGGTCCCCCGGCCCCCTTTGGGAGGCAGGCCCTGTCAGCTCCACTGTTGAGGGTCTTCAGGGAGGAACGTGGCCCCCACTGCCTACTGCAGCCAAGACCTGCAGGGGTGGGTCGTGAGGTCCCCTGAATTGTCTGTCCCCAGGATTTCTTGTTATAGTGAAATAAAATAGAGTTCAGTACTGTCAGAGCGCTTCTTGGCGGTCAGGATGGTGTTATTTTGTTAAATTTTACTATGATTCAGCTACACATAGGTTCAAAACACATAGTACACACACACACACACACACACACACACTCTCTCTCTCTCTCTCTCTCTCTCTCTCTCTCTCTCTCACCCTCACGCACATTTCTGTTGGTTGTGATGGAGAATGCATCTCTTCTGAGGCCCTATGTCTGGCTTCTCTGCAGATTCTGACCGGCCCTCCCTTCTGAGTCAGCACGTCCTGGGGTACAGTGGCTGCCGCGGGGTCCCCTGCTCCCCAGCACCCGCAGGCTGTGAGCCCCTGTGGGTCCTGCAGGTGTCGACAACAGGCGCTGTGTTGACTGTTGCCTTCTCTTCCATCTGATGGTGTGTTTCTCGGCAGGTACCTCGAGCGTAGCTCGGGCCTGGAGTGCGACATTTGATGAGCTGATTGGGAAGCCCATTGGGGAGTTCTCGCGGAAGCACATGGCCCTGCACGCACCCGGGGTGCTGGCCGAGAACCCGGACATATTCGCCGTGATCATCATTCTCATCCTCACAGGTACGGTCACACGTCGGGTGCATCGGGAGGGGGCTGGGAGTCTGGAGTGAGGCTCAGGCTCCCTCCTTTTCTCTTCCTCCCATCCCCCCGTTTTCTTGTCTTCTTTAATTGATGCAGACATCTGTTGTGTTTTTTTTTTTTTTTTGTCAAAATGGCTTCTCAGAGATTCACAGAGGGTTGGCCTATTGAATAGGTCAAGTTATGCGCTGTTTAATTAAAAGAGACTCTCAGGTGTTTGCTTTAAGTGTTTGTGAAGTAGGATTTTGTTAGGGCTTCGGGCTTTGTGTACAGGTGACCCAGGAATACAAGTTCTTCTGACTCAGCGGATGACCATTTAGAAAGGAGAGTTGGCCTTCGTCAGCCAGGACGACATGGAGGAACCAGGCCCGATGCTCGCTGCACCTTGGGGTTGGAGACAGCTGAGGTGGTTTGCACCCAACCAGCCAGCAAAACACCTCCTTATATCATGAAGTTTCCCCACAAAGTTGCTGGTACAGAATTTTAAAATTGCAGACAGGGTTTGAACACAGCTGATGATATCTTCTTCTTAGTGATGTTGACCTGAGTCTCTGCCACCCAGTTGGGAGTTTTGTTAATGTACACATTAAGCTTAAACGCAGATAAATTCTCTTTTGAGGTTAGAAGATTTTGGATGGGTTTTAAAAGCATCGGTGCCTTGTTTTACACACCTAATTACACACGTAATTGAGATCGTTCTGCACAGGGCCAGTCTCAGCGGTATGTCTGGTCCAGCTAGCAGGAACACAGATCAGAAATTAAGTATTCACGAGTGAGATTTTCATAAGGACAGGAGGGAGGGAGGCTGAAGAACAAACACCGCGGAGTGTGAAGTGTTCCCTGAATTGCTCCACGCCCTTCTAATGCCTGTATTTCAGAAATCAGTCTATGACGTAGAGCATCTTTTACGTTAGAACGCGTAAGAGACACGCAGTCAGATCGGTGGCCCCGTGCCACTGGGCGCCTCCCTGACTCTTTGCTCCCCTGGCCGGGGGTGCACCACTGGGCGCCTCCCTGACTCTTTGCTCCCCTGGCCGAGGGTGCACCACAGAAGTGTGTCCTGCATCCCCCAAGGCGGACCTGCAGCTTGCGGAGCGTCACCTGTGCTTTTTCACCCAGTATTTTTTTTATCTCGAGTTTTCGAGGTAGAGCTGGTCTGGCTCAGACGTGCTACGTGCACTGAGTCCCAAGAAGGGGACTCTGTGGCAGGGCCCCCAGGTGGTTGTCGCTGCGGACACTGCTAACACCCCACAGAGCATCTGAATGATTCCATGTCTAGAGAACTCTTTTTTTCTCTCAAGACACTGAACAGAGTGTCTCCTTGGAGGAAATGAACTCCTACCCACTGGGTGGTTCTCAGTGATGGAGATTCAGGGAGAGCCTCCCTTCATCCCAGGGAGGGCTTTGCTATTGAGGGGAGCCATTGGCTCAGATGTCCCCAGCCCTGCTGTCCCTGGGGTGCTCCTGGTTGTTGTCTCAATTCCACAAGGTGGCTGGAAGTCCAGCCCTGATGGCTTTGTTCAACACCCCGTGGACTTGGGTTGTTTTGATCCCTGCCTCTAGGATGAGAGTCACTGCAGCCTCGTTCCTCTTTGGAGGTTTAACGCTGCTCAGATTCTTCAAACGTCACCTTCTCGTCCCCAACCCCCACCCCAGAGGGACTTGCTGGCCCGAGGTCAGCACTGAGGCCGTTTCTGTCTATGCCCTTTTGCAGGACTTTTAACTCTGGGTGTGAAAGAGTCAGCCATGGTCAACAAAATATTCACGTGTGTCAACGTTCTGGTGCTGGGCTTCATCATGGTGTCGGGGTTTGTGAAAGGATCAATTAAAAACTGGCAGCTCACGGAGGAGGACTTCCAGAACACGTCGGGTCACCTCTGCCTGAACAAGTGGGTGTCCCTCTGACTCTGGGCGCCTGGGCGTGGTGCGGCTGGGGCGGACCTTGGCTACCACAACACAGTCCGGAACAGTCTCTGTTAAAAAATGTAATTTGAGCTAGGATATTTTGTCACTACTGAATTGGTTTTTTTTTGCAGTCAGATAGCTGAGGGTGTCTCCTTTGTCTGAAATTTGTGTTTTCTTGCCTTGTATTTGACTGTCGGTTGTACGACATAGGAAGATGCTGGGGGAATAGCGGCATCTCTGGATGCTGATTCCAACCCTGCCTCGGTGAGGACCGAGGTCAGGCTCCCTCAGTTGTCCCTATTTCCCTGTATCCTTTTTGATGATGGAACTCTGAATTTCCTTTTCGGAAAGGAAGATTTTCCTCTGCAGTTCCACACGGATGCTGCTTTCTTTTGAAATGCCTTCCTATCTGATCACCTTGAACAAACAAGTCGGTGGAACTTTTTATCTCAGGTGTTCTTCAGAGTAGTTTCTCAGAACAACTGAGGTTATCACAGCGTGATGATGACAACTCCTTTCACTCTCACTCCACGTGGGCCGCTTCAGCCCTGAGATGCCATGGCCTCAGTGTCCTTCCATATTGGGCTCAAGGATGCCCAGGGCTGGAAGCAGGTGACCGGCCAGCTCTCCACCCTGTGCCTTTGCAGGCCTCTGGGCACGCCCTTACCAACAAGCTCACCTTGTTTCGGGAAACAAAAGCAAAACGTTGGAGTGGATCTTTCTGACCTTTTTTTTTTGTTGTCAGATTTTTTGATACATGTTAGGGTCTCAGGATGGAGAATGGGGAGTTCTAATTTTGTTTACAATTCTGTTTTAATTGTGGCTAAAGGTTAAACTGATGCTTTGAAGAGATCATCCTAAAATGCAGTGGCTTTACAAGGATATCTCAGCTCCAGGAATGATCAGTTGGGGGTGGCTGGCCAGCATGGACACGTGCAGGCTTTCAGGGGCCCGATTGCCCGACTCGCTGACCCATTATCCCCAAGGACACAGTGTGGTCAGAGCTGGGTTGTGGGTGGGCACAGGCATGACCCAGCTCTCCCACCAGGGGCCAGAGTCCGAGGCCCGTGCGCTCAGATCCGGAAGACGTGTTCCTCCTGCCCACATCCCCCTGGCCAGAATCCAGTAGGGGGCCACGTTCAGCTGCAAGAGAGGCCGGAAAGCCGAGTGGTCACGTGTTGGGTTGACCTCTGATTAAGGCCCGGTGCCCGGTGTGTCCTCCAATGGCCTGCTCCGTGGGCAGGCACTTATCAGCAGCTGGTTCACTAACTGGAGCGCAGGCAGGAAACGAACCCGTGAAACTAGCTCTAACACCCTGTGGTCAACAGTTCAAACAAAAAGAGCCTGCCTTTTTGGGACGAAACGTGACTACAGAGAATTGAGAGCTTTTAAATTTAAGTCACTCCCCAGCATTCCTGGGTCTTGTTCGTGCCAAATTTATCAGTGCCCGATAATTCATGGCGAAGTAGGGCCAATTTGAAATATGTTTTAGAGTAACCCAGTCGACTCAGGAAGCTTCACGGGCCCCCTCACCAGTCACTGTGAGCCGGTGAAGAATTGAGCGGAGAGGGCACCTCCTGTCTCCTGGTTGTCTGTCCATATTTAGCCTTTCTACTGTTGTTTTTTTTTTTTTTTAAATTTATTTATTTATTTTATTTGGAGGCTAATTACTTTACAGTACTGTAGTCTTTTTTGCCATACGCTGACATGAATCAGCCACGGGTGTGCGTGTTTCTCCCATCCATCCTGGATCCACCTCCTTCCCCATGCCACCCCTCAGGGTTGTCCCAGTTTGGTGCATGACACAGGGCATTCATGCTGTTTTGAAGAGACTGTTTCTGCCAGCTGATGGGATTTCCTGTCGCTGGCCATCCCCGTGCTCTGTGTCCCTGCGGTGATGACCCGCACTGGCCTCTGGCCAGAGAGGTGTGTTTCCCGGCCCCTTGGCCACCAGTGGGGTCCTGGAGTTACGTCTGCCCACAGCCCCGGGGCCGCTGTCCTGCCGGACGGGGGACGCTGCAGGACTGGGCCTAGCTGCTCGGGGTGGCCGTCAGGGTGGCTCCTCTTCAGGCCCACGAAGCAGGGGCCTGTGACCCTGACGGAGGCTCTCTCTTTCAGTGACACAGAGGAAGGGAAACCCGGTGTCGGTGGGTTCATGCCCTTCGGGTTCTCCGGTGTCCTGTCGGGGGCAGCCACCTGCTTCTACGCCTTCGTGGGCTTTGACTGCATCGCCACCACAGGTAGGTCCACCGCCCTTGGGACACCTGGGCTCGCCTGGCCAGGCATCTGATTCCCCTCCCCCGGGTGTGTGCATGCCTGCCACTGCCCATTTGCTCCTGAGTGCCCGAGTGTGGGTTTGCACCTTCCTGCCAATCCCCCTTTCATTGCTCCCCAAGTGGCCTGCCCGACAGGAACTTGCCTGCCTGTCCCCTGTGGGCCCGGGGTGATGGCACCGTGGCTGCAGCTGGCGGCAGACCCCATGTGCGCCCCGGGGGAGTGTGGCTACCTAGTCCGACGTTATCCGGGCACTCGTGGGGGCCGGGCTCCAGCCTCCAGTGTGTTCTCTTTTCCACGATGACTCTCAGCGCAAAGGCTGAGAGCACCTTCCCTGGGCCCTTGGGTGTTGTGTCTGGTCTGAGGGCCTCTCCCCTGGGTTCCCCGGAGCCTGGAAGGGCCCTGGCCCCGCAGGGCCATGAGCTGCAGGGTGGTCTCAAGCCCTCCGGCTGAACTCCTCCTGCCTTGCAGGGGAGGAGGTGAAGAACCCACAGAAGGCCATCCCCGTGGGCATTGTCGCGTCCCTGCTCATCTGCTTCATCGCCTATTTCGGGGTGTCGGCCGCCCTCACCCTCATGATGCCTTACTTCTGCCTGGACAAGGACAGCCCCCTGCCAGACGCCTTCAAGCACGTGGGCTGGGAGGGAGCCAAGTATGCGGTGGCCGTTGGCTCCCTCTGCGCCCTGTCTACCAGGTGAGGGGCAGAGACGCTCGGGAAGGCGGGTGTGCCATGACCACTCCTCTCTCCCCTTGAAGTAGAGCCCAACCCAGCCCCGATCGTGGGACTTCTCCCCTTGGGCTGCTCTCGATCAATCCCTGGGGCTGTCTTTGCGTTAGGGACGTTCATCTCAATAGCCTGAGGCCCACATTTCATCATTGTCGGCTCAGCAAGGGCTGCGTCTCTTGTCCCTGACTGTGGCCACTGGCCAGACCAGGCCGCCTCTGTGAGCACTGCCTCTGGCCCTTATTTTGGCCATAAAGCAGAGGCTACCATTGAAAAGGAGCAAGTGCCGCAAACGCCTTTTAATGAGAGTCACTTTGCTCTCATGCTCCCTGCTAGCCTGTACACACAGGAAACCTCTGTGGACTTCCGGGAGATCTTCATGAAGGCAGTGACGTTTTTCTTTTTGATTCAGCCGGAGATAGTCGCGGGAATAAACGCAGAACATCTCTTCCATAGCACTGTGTCTAGATGCCACGCTGGTTTACGCTAGGCGTTTCCCACTCACACACACGTGCAGACTTGCTGCAAGCGCTCCCCCGGGCCCGGCGTGTCGCGCCGCGGGCCTCCCAGGTTGGAGCCAGCTCCCTCTCCTGGGTGTGAACACCTGTTGCGATGCCTTTATTCTCCCAAGCTCTCTTACGGACGCAGTTCGCTTTTCCTCCCATCTAGTCTTTTAGGTTCCATGTTTCCCATGCCTCGAGTCATCTATGCCATGGCTGAAGACGGGCTGCTGTTTAAATTTTTGGCCAAAATCAATGACAGGACCAAAACACCGATAATCGCCACCTTAACCTCGGGTGCCATTGCCGGTAAGAACTGGAATCTCCTATCCAGCATTTTAACGGCTGAGTTATTACTCCCTAAGGAAATGTCTTGGCCTGTGCCCGTCTGAGAGAAGTTGCGACTGGTCTTTTTAACGTTTGGTTTTTACCCTTGGAGTCTGGTTTGTCGCAAGGTAACTGAGTGCCTTTTGACAAAAGGCAAATGCTAGTTTCACAGAGGATGTAATGGAATTCTCAAACAGGTTGCATTTTCCAGTGATTACCGTCTCACTGGACTGAGCTCGGCATGTACACTGTCCCTTCAGAGCTGTGTCTTGCCCCTTCCCCAGGTGTCCCTGAGTAGACCTTGGTGGGGTAAAGTCCTTCACAGTATATCCCCTGTCTTGTCGGTGCTAGAAATTCACCGTCCGTGTGTCTTAGCTCGTGAATTCTCTAGGAAGCGAGAATCCCTTAGGATCAGCGTTTTATAAAACATGCCACCTCTTCCCCAGGGGACACTGAGGGTGTGTCTGGGGTAGCCCTCCGCCCTGAGCCTATGAACAACAAATGGCAGGAGAGAGGAGGTGGAGCTGACGGATCGCTATCAGGTCCCTCGCCAAGAGGACAGAAGGGAGCGGCGGGCTGGGGAACCCTTGGGCCTCTGTGTGCACCTTGAAAGGCAGGGCAGCCCTGGAAAGAGACCCTTGGTTTTCTGTTTCCTCTTTGAGTCGCGTTTCACAGCCCAGAGGCAGGTGCACAGAGGAGAGGCGGAGGCTCAGAAGGGGGAAGTGAGGATGCACGCCCAGGGAGGACAGCAGTGGTTCTCGGTTCCTGGTTTGTCTTGGGGCCAGGCTGGCTGGGCCCTCCCAGCCCATGTGTGGAGCAGGAGGTCTCTGGTGAATGAGGACACGTGCCAGCCACAGCTGGATCACAGGGACTTGTCAGATAGCCACAGGGGAGGCGTTTGACCCTCTTGATGAGTGAATTGTTAACAGCATTCACACCCTTAGCAAAATGTGCTTACTTTTATGGGTCAATGTTGTTTAACGAAAGGAAGCCAGTTTTTCTTATTTCACACGTGTGCTGTATGAGTCTGCATTCTCGAGCATGATCGCTGTGGGCAGGTTAAGGGACACCGTGTGTCAGTATGTGACCCATGTGTTTAAGGGATTAAGGAACTGGAAATAGTGAGTGTTTTTTCTTTTTTTCCTCCAATATTCACATGTAATGTGATCGTACTGAAGACTGGCCTTAATTTCCTACCTGTGCTGATTCAGGGAGATGAAACTACAATCTTTAAAGCCACTGTAAAGTTCTTGTATCACCAGACCAAGGGTTTGCTCTTTTTCTTTATTTGGTCAGAGTGATATACAAGTCTTTAGTTTTCTAAGAATCACCTCCCATGGGCGAAATTTGGCTCAGGTTTCTCGGAGTGAGGACGTAAGCATTTGATACACACACAGTGGGTTTTCTAATTATCCAGTAGGCCCTCGCTGCTCTTTAATTCTGTTAGTTAACCTCAATTTGAATTTGTTTTAATTGCCATGGTTTGTGTGGGTTTGAGAAGTATTTGTGGAAAAGTAATGGCTTTGTGTTTATATTTCAACTTGTGTTGATTGCATGTGATTTGAAAGTATCCCAAAGTAGATCCAGCCAAGTTATTTTTTAAGTGGGAAACTTGACACATATATCCCCATAAACAGACGTGCATACACTTATAAAAATCTAGGAACGATTTTCAAAAATGACTGCATGTTTTGCTTTGCGTTAAGTGGGGTTGTGGTGAAGGGACTGGTATTGTTTGGGAATACCATCACTTTCCATGCCCATATTCTGAGTTAGGAGCCCCTGTCAGCCATCCCGGACTTGCCCTCACGCAGCTCCTCATCATTGTTGCCTCCTGATGCAGGCCTCAGGTGGTATTCTTGGGAAGACCAAAGTTCAGCGGCATACACCTTGCACCCAGTGACTGGCGTGCTCATGAGTGCCATTGAATGGTGGATGGGTAGATGATGGGTAGGTGGTGGATGGGTGGTGGATGGGTAGATGTGCGTGTCTCTCTGTGAGTCTGCATGGTGTAGAGGAAGACAGACTGCCCCAGAGCCGTAAGAACCTAGCTCAGTGCCTGGCTTTTCCACTTACTAGCTGTGTGCCCTTACTTAGGTAAGTCTCTCAACATGTCTGGACTTGGCTTTCTCCATCTGTAGTGCAGGGATGGCTGGCAGAGTTGCCATGGGGGTCACCAGGGTCATGTTGATAAAAGTGCTCTCTCTGTATAAATGTTGTTTATTGTTACTGTCTGTTGGGAGCTGTGTATGTGGTTTAATCCGGAACTTTCCTTCCTTTTAAGCGGTGCTGCCATGTTTCTTCATGGAAAGGGCTGGCAGGGGGAAGGGGAGGCCCTCCCAGGTGCCCTGGGTCGCGGGCGGGTGGTGGCTCTGGCTGCCATGGTGTTCGGGCCCACACCCATCCTGATGTTCGTCTCCTCCTCCCCAGCGGTGATGGCCTTCCTCTTCGACCTGAAGGACCTGGTGGACCTCATGTCCATCGGTACTCTCCTGGCTTACTCTCTGGTGGCTGCCTGCGTGTTGGTCTTACGGTAGGTGTGGCTTTCTGGGTTCCAGGACAGAAGAGCAGACGCCCTTTGCCAGTCTCCTGCTACCAGTTCGTGTTAACGGTTTATACGCTGTAAACTTGAAGCTGTGGATCATTCCTTTGGGAACGGCTTGGGAGAGGGTGGGACCTGGTGCTTGAAAGTCTAGTTACAGAGAATAGCCTTGAAAGGAGTCCGGGGTGGCTCGACCGCTCTCTCTCTCTCTCTCACATGCTCTGATTTTTCTGGCTGGATGTCCGGAAGACAGAGACAGGTTATCAACTTGATGGCTGGGGGCTGCATCTTTGGATCGGAATTTTTGAAGGCTGAGGGTAACGATCTCAGTTTGGACCGGAGACTAGGGCCTGGCCCTAGTGGGCACTGGGAGAACTGGGGACACTGATGCTTCCATGGAGGTGAGAGGGCCGTTACAGGGCCTGGAGGGCTGGGGGTGATGTGCAGGAAGACTCTCCAGGTTCTGCTTTGAGTCTCGTCCGGACAGGGCCAGCCCCGTGGAGGGCCGTGACAGCAGATCCGGGCCGGGGCTCAGTGTCCTGGGGCTCCTGCCCGCCACAGCGCCCCTCTCTCCACGCTCACCCTGCTCCAATTTTCCTTTGCTCTGGGAGACAGGGCTCTGCTTCCTTGCTCCCAGGGGTGACCCCAGGTAGCATAGACATCCAGTGTGGTCTCCTGGCGAGAGGCCCCCCCTACTTTGCAGGGCTTTAATCTTGCCAAGCCATGGATTCCATCCCTAACTTGCTCTCCAGCTACCGTCCCTGGGCTGAGCCTCAGTAGTGGCTCTGGAGAATCAGCTAGAGCTAGTGTTTCTGACCACATATTTCTTCCCAAGAGCTCAGTGCTACAATCTTCTCCGAGTCTCCCCCAGCCTTCTTATTAAGTGAATCAGTGAAAAAAAAAAAATGGTGAAGTATCTTCATACTCACTCTTAGATTCTATGCAGAAGAATGCATAAAGCACTGCATGTTTTGAAGCTGGTGGAGGAGATTGGAGCGCTGTTCCTTTTGGCTGGGAAGATAAGTAGCCTCATTTAGAATGAATGCTTCACTTGCAGGTGGCTTGTGTCTTGGAAATCACGCCATAGGCTTGGTCCTTCACCCAGCTTTAGAGAGTTATTTATCCCAAGGCACTTAGAGTTTTTAAATAAATTGATCCAATTAAATCATGCAAATAGAATTTCTCAAATCCATCAGCCTGCAGACACGTTTCTCTGGCTCTCTGCATGGATTAGGATCCTAATATGATTGCTTTCTGTTTCTATCTGTATTTTAGCTTCCTACAACTGTAGTTTTGTTGTGAGTGGCCTCATATCTTAAGGGCCAGTGCTGCTTTTCAGAGTGAGAGAAACGATCTCAGCACCTTCCTCTGGGCTGTTTCATGGTGGAGGTCAAGTTGCCTCAAATAGGAGACATAAAAAGAAGAGGATGTTGCCCTGAGGCAGGAGTGAGGCCCAGGGCTCTTCTGTTTCTGTTTGCGGAGAGTTAGTGGTAAAGAACCTGCCTGCCAATGCAGGAGACATAAGAGACGTGGGTTCGATCCCTGAGTCGGGAAGGTTCCCCTGGAGGAGGGCATGGCAACCCACTCCAGTATTCTTGCCTAGAGAATCCCATGGACAGAGGAGCCTGGTGGGCTGCAGTCCACAGAGTTGCAAAGAGTCGGACACAACTGAAGCGTCTTAGGACACACGCATGTATCATTCTGACCATTTTCTTCCCATTTTATGCCTTGTGTCCTAGGCAGCTTCCCTTTGAAGCCTTACTAAGAACATGAGTTAGAGTGTGTGTACTTGTGCTGAGTTAAAGCCTAATCTGATGGCTAAACAATATGCTGCCTCACAGGTATCAGCCCGAGCAGCCCAACACAGTATACCAGATGGCCAGGACTAGCGATGAGCTCGATCCAGTCGACCAGAATGAGTTGGTGAGCAGCAGCGATTCTCAGACGGGCTTTTTACCGGAAGCAGAGAAGCTTTCTTTGAAAACCGTACTCTCACCCAAAAATACGGAGCCTTCCAAATTCTCTGGGCTGATCGTGAACATCTCAGCCAGCCTCCTAGGTAAGAGCCTGCCCTTCCCTATGTGGTGTTTGGGGTCCCAGGGGGCCCACGATGGCAGTTATTCTGCCCTAATTGGGATTGGTGCTTGCAGAGATGGAGCCCAACCCTCCCGGGGTTTTGGGAAGAACTGATCTGCCTGTGGGAACCTGGGGAATGACTGAAGTGTGGTTTTCTCTGTCTGTCCCTCTTAGCGCTCCTGGTCATCACCTTCTGCATGGCAGCTGTACTTGGCAAGGATGCCCTGGTGAAGGGGGAGTTGTGGGCAGTCTTTCTACTCATGGGCTCTGCCTTCCTCTGCTCCGTGGTCACGGCCATCATTTGGCGGCAGCCCGAGAGCAAGACCAAGCTCTCATTCAAGGTAAACAGCTCAGCCAGACAGCTGGAGGGACCCACCCCTGGGAAGCCATGATCCTGACTCTCCTGCAGGAGGCCACCCTGCTCTGCTGGGCTCCGGCAGGCCTGGGTGTGCGGAGTGAGGTCCTTGCTGGCCAAACTCAGGGGCATGTGAGCCGGGCACAGACAGCGCTGCTGAGAAAGGCTGGCCCCTGGCCCTTGGGTGGGGCAGTGCCCCGCATCCTGTAAGCTTTTCATAAGTAAGCGTCTGCCCTGGCGGATTGTGTGTCATTACCAGGCCTCAGAGATGACCAGGGCCTCTTCAGGCGTAGAGTCTACAGATAATAAGATCGTTCAGCAAGCTCAGAAGTGAGGCGCAAGTTCACTGTTGCAATTAGTGTTGCTCAGAACAAACTCCCACCTGCGAGGTTTCGCCTGTGGGGTGTGTTGGGAGCGCCTGGCACTCAGCCCCTCCCCACTCAGCCCCGCCTGTCCAGATCAGGCCTGGGAGGGCGCTCCCCTCGGGTGGTTCTGCCGTCTCACACTGTCCGCCCATCACACCTGACGCTGCACCGCCTGTCCCCGCAGGTGCCCTTCGTGCCGGTCCTTCCCGTCCTGAGCATCTTCGTGAACGTCTATCTCATGATGCAGCTGGACCAGGGCACGTGGGTCCGGTTTGCCGTGTGGATGCTGATGGGTACGTGAGGTGTGCGTTTCTCTCAGGCCCCCCACCCACCCACTCGCCCCCTCCCCGCCTGTGCCCGGCAGCTCGTTGTCCTCTCTGCTACTGGCTGGCTGGCTTGCATCCTCCAGCTGCACCCCCGTTTCCGATTTCAAAACACAGTGAAAACACGTGTAGTCAGTGAGGAACACCCAGTAGGCTGTGGGTCCTCCCTCCCTCGTAGATAATTGTAAAGCCTTTGCCTGAACCAGCTATCTGTTTGGGAAAGAGCTCAACGTTCAAAGAACCAGCCTGTGAGTGTGCTGTTGACAGAGCACCACCTTCTTCACCCTAGACAGCACCGTCTAGACAGCCCCACCCTTGGCCCCCTGGGCTGCAGGGGCTGGCTGGGCCCGTGGGAGAACTAGAGGTCCCCCTTGGGGCCTGGCCCCGCTTTGTACCAACCATGGCCCCTCTGCCGGCCTCCAGCAGCCGAAGCAGCAGAAATGAACCCAGTAGCGCTGGGAGACTGGCCTGACCGGGCCATATCCCTGATGAGAGCAGTGGCCTTCAGGCTGAGTTATGGCCAAACCCCCCTGCCCCAGTGACTGAGGGGTAGGGAGGGTAGCTCCCTGTCTCCCTGCAGAGGTGGGGGACGCCTGCTTTTGAGCGCCCTGCACAAGCTCCTGGGCTCCAGGACTGCTCTCCCTTGTCACTGGCACACAGGTGGCCCCCCGCCAGGGTTGGGGGCGGTAGTTAGGGGCACAGATCTCCGGGTCCCACCACAGACCCCTATGGCCCCTGAAACTCACCGGAATGACTGAATTGGTGGGGTGCATGAATTCCCACGTGACCTGAGTGTCTAAGCCACTCATGGGAAAAACAGAAGCTATAACAGACAGCATGAGGAACGCAGGGAGCCTCTGCCCTTGGAAACCCAGCGCAACTTCTGGGGGGTCTGTCCTGGCCCCTCCAGCGGCTGCAGGGCAGCCGCCCTGCCAGGTGGGCAGTGGATGAGGCAGAGGCACCAGTGCCCCTCCAGGGGTCCCCACCCAGTGGCTTTCCAGGTGCGAGGCTGCCCAGAAAGACGCGCCTGCCTTTGCCAGGTGTAGAGGTGACCCTGTCGGAAGTCATGTGGGCTTCCTTGGGGGGCAGGCCTCCTGCAGAGGCCTCTCATGAGGCCTTGACCCCAGGGCCGCCTCCCGGACTCACACCCTGTCTCTGCCCTTGGCCCGCAGGCTTCTTCATTTACTTCGGCTATGGTCTCTGGCACAGTGAGGAGGCGACCCTGGCCGCCGACCCCACAAGGACTCCTGACGGTCACTTGGATCATTGCAAGTGACGCATGGTCCTGCCCCCGAGAGACCCCCGCAGCACCTCGCACCACCACCCCACCCAGCCAGTGCGCCCAGAGCCCAGAGCAGCCCACGTGTGGCCCGTGTCCCCGACCCCCCGGCAGCTCTCGGCGGGGCCACGTGACCAGGGCTGGGACTGGCCGCCACCTGCCTCCGAGCCTCCTCCGGGACAAGAACGGCAGCCCTTCTCCTCACCCGTCCGGCACCCCAGCTGCTGTGGCCTCGGGCAGAACGGTAGTCATCTCAGGAGCCCAGGCCTCCATCCCGGGGGTGCTGTGCTGGGTCTTGTCCTTGCCTTGGCCTAGCCCCAGACAGCCGTCCCGGTGCCAAGGTGTCTGTCCTCTGGCTGTGCCCATGCCCCACCCCAGCGGTTTAGTTTACTGAGACCATCTCCTGCTCGGCTGTCTGAGCTGCCTCCGGAGGGTCGCTGGACTGTGACCACCCCCTCCCTCCAGGCGGGGGACTTGGCCCGCACTCTGCACACTCCTGCCAGGGGACCAGGCTCCCCGCCGCCAGCCCTCCAGCAGGTCCCTGCTGCTGCTTCGGCCGAGTCCTGAGTAACTGGAACGTGACACTATTTCCGTAGGACATGCCTCAAAAGAGCGGAGCTTAGCTGAGTACTCCCCATGGTCCCGGCTCCTCGTGGGGTCCTGCCTGCTCTGCTGCTCGTGGGTCTCAAGGTTCCCCAGGCCAGTGTCCTCTCGTCCTGAGTGATGCACGGCCCCCCCTCACCCCCCAGCTGCCTCCGGCCCCTCACGTGTCTCGTCGTCATGTGGAGTCTTCCTGTCCCTTGGCTGTGAGTTGCCACGGAATCCAGCCGGCGCATAATGGTGATGTGGAAAGCGGCCGAGTCATTCCCTGAACTGTTCAGGGTGTGGGGGTCTGCCCACAGGGGACGGTGTGGGGTCCTGTGCCGTCCCTCTCGTGTGCTCTGTGTGTGTTAGATGCCGCAGGTTGGTGACCCTGGGCCCGGACCCCTGCCTCCGTGATGACCGCATGTACCTATGTACATGGCGCTCCCTGCTAAGGCCCCAGGGACACTCCTTGGAGGTGGGCCGTGCCTTCCTTCCCAAGAATGGAGTCAGGGGATGGAAGGGCCTGTGTTGGCGGGAGGTGAGGGGGGTGGCATTTCTGACTCCACACAAAATGTAAATGCTGCTTGTGAAGCTTAGCTCCCATTATCTTCCCCCTCTGCCCTTTTACACAAATCTGGTAGAAAGAAGCCTGATAAACTGATGGCTCTTGGCTTTTCTCCCTCTGCCCCAGAAAGTTCTTGGAGGAAAAAAAAAAAATGCAAGAATGAGTGAAGCAGGGTCGGCCCAGGTGGGTGAGGGCCCAGCCCCGCTTGCAGGCTCTGTCGTCCCCTCTGGTCACTCATGGGAGCTTTATTCACAGTCTCACTTGCGAATCTTCTAAAGTGGGGGCGAGAGCCCGAAGCTTGGGCTTCCAAAGAAAGGTATTTAGGTTTATGTAGCTGGTGCTGTACCATATTTTGATGAGTCTTAACTTATTTTGTTGAGGTTTTTTTGGTTGTCTGCTCTCTTCCTGGGGCCTGCTGGCCACCTGTCTGCTCAAATTGTCTGCTATTTCTCCACCGAGGCGGAGAGTGTGAGGGAACAAGGGTGTGCAGGAAAGGTGGCGGGTAGAGTTTCTCTCACTTATTTATTTCCGGCTGAAATTTCTGAGCCTGACCGCCCGCAGCAGACTCTGCACAGCTGACACTTGAGCCAGCTACACGCCTCGTCCTCCGGCCGGGAAGGTGTGTCTCAGCGTCTCACGGGCGGATGCGCCCCTCCTCTCCTGGAGCCAAGGGGCCATGCCGAAATGCCCCCCATTGGTATCAGAAGCCCCCACCCTCCACGCTGAGCCAGAGCCCCGTCCGAGGAAAGGATCCCTGGGTCGTTGGACGGGGTTCAGTGACCCGTGCTTTTGTGAAGAGAGGCTTTCATACCGTTGCCAGGGGTTTCCCCTTCTGTGCGGGGGCTGTGCTGCCAGGAGACTGAGCGGCGTCTGCAGACCCTGGCTCTATCACACCTACTCTGGGTTTGTAAAAACTCACCTGGCCCAAAATCCGGAGGAGGTGTAGGCCGGGGGCGGGGGGGGGGGGTGTGGTGGGGCGTGCAGGGGCCTGATTGCCCCCGAAAGGTTCCATCCCCATCCATGGGAGAAGTTGTTACCACAGCCTGCCTTCCTGTGCCTGAGATGGACACGCACACATACACACAGATACGAGATACACAGACAACATACGTACATACACAGACACACGTATACACAGAAACAACACATATATGTATATACACATACACACAGATATACACACACAGAAATGTCACACACACACAGAGACAACACACACACATACAGACATTACACACAGAGCCATAACATACACACATAAATAAACACACACAGGCAGAAAATAACCACTGGAAGTGCCCAACAGTCTCACATCTCAGCCCCACCCAGACTCAGTTTCAGGGCTTGGCTGTTATTTTCCAGAGACACCCCATGAGGGGGATGTGTCCTCGGGTCCCTGGGCACCAGCCCCAAACACTTGCATTGGAAAGACCCGCTTGTGGGGAGGAAGTGCCCCTTCCCACCACTTGTGGGCCCCTGCCTGCACGTGCATGACCTTGTGAAAACCCGGGGTCCCCCGGGCCCTGTGTGGGAGAGTGAGGGGCACAGTGTCTCTGAAGAATCAGCTGGGCCCATGGGTGGGGGAGATGTGAGCCCCTGGGTGGGGATGGGACCTTTCAGGAGCAATCAGGACCCTGCACGGCCCCCATCCCCCGCTGCCTACATCTCCTCCCTGATTTTGGGCCAGGTGGGTTTTTAGAAACCCAGAGGAGGTGTGATAGAGACTACTGCTCAGTTGATACAGTATCAGCATCACTTGCATCTCCCCACTTTGGGTTTTGTTGCATTGAGCCCTTTGGTCTCCATCAAGTGATCGACCACCTGGTCCCGTGGCGTTTGGACACTGCAGGTTGACTACAGCCTTGTGGGGGCTTCTCCACACACCCTGAGCCCCCTGGGGCCCCTGTCACTCCCTCCTGCCCCTTGGTCGCATTTGTTCTCACCGGGAGGGCTGCAAGCAGGAGCCTTGTGCTTGTGTTTGCTGCCTCGTACACGGGATGAGGGGGGTGGGAGTGGAGCCCAGGCTGGGCTAGGTCTCCTCCCTGCCACCCCCATGGCCGGGTGGGCACGGTGAGCTGACTGGGTCCTGCCTAGGATGGCGACTAGCCTGACATTGGAAGCAGATCCGTCAGCACAGCATGTGTGGACACAGCTCGTAAAGGGCCCGCCCTGTTGCAGGTGAGCCCACGGGTAGTCGGGGGCCTCGCTGCTGCAGAGAAGAGGCCTGGCCCCGTGCCAGGGGTGGACACCCCGCTTTGACACACTAAGAGTCGCTTGTTTCGTTGACCCCTGAGAACCACCCCTATGGAGACCAGAGGGAGCGGCTTCATGCCGGCCCGTGGACGGAGAGGTGGGGCTGTGGCATGTCCACGCAGGCATGTGAATTCAACTTCAGATGGAACTAAATATGTGTTGTATATAATTTTATGTATAATTTAAAATATATTAATATCTGCCTTGGTAATGAGAGTATTGTTACGTAAGGCTCCTTAGCGAGAGCGAGATGTACAGTTTATCAGACTCTTGTGGACTTTTTTGGGTGACAAAATGCTTTATTGATCCAGTGGTGCAAGAAGCTACAAACACTCCGTATCTCATCATCAGTTATGATGCCTAATGGGTGGTTAAGGCAAAAAAGAAAAAGAAAAAAGTCAACTGACCTTCCTGTTCATCACTACGATCCAGCCTTTCTGTGCCCATTGCTTCACTGGGTGGCAGTGCTCTTTCAAGAGGGAGTGGACCAGCCAGGAGTCTCGGGGCGCAGTTCTCAGGAGCCTCTCCTCCCCCAGGACCACCCTGTAACATGTCGAACTGCTGGCTGAACACTCCACCGTGAGACCTCGGCTTGAAGTCCAAATGAGATTTCTCAGGGTCAGGGAGCATGGCTGGGAAGAGGCATTCAGGCCTTGTTAAATTATTAACAAGGTATATATGATGTTGTGTTTCTTGATGACAAACTTTTTAAGTTTGGGACTTATTTTCCCATTGGAGAAGTTTATAATATCTATTTAAGATAAGTTTCCTGCTTACGTTGTGCCTTTAAGTGTGATAAGTCTAAGGAGCACACAGGGGTGACGGTCTCCACGAGGGTTGGTTTGTTGTCAAACCTGAAGGTGTGTGGGTTCTCCAGTGTACTTTTTCTTCTACTGAACATGGAGCCATTATTAAGAGGATTGTGTTTTTTATTATGTAAATTGTGTAATATTTTTTTGCTCGTTTGATGTTCTATTTTTCTAATAGTTTTCTTATAGTTTCTTATAATTGCAATACTAGATTTAGATTCTGACAGCTAACTGCAAATCAGATTGGCCTCTGCTGGTCCCCTTGCCGTCCCCCCCATTCCTCCCCCCACCCCACCCCGCATTTTTACTTTAAGGACGAAAGTAGAGGTTGTCCACTGCCTTTTAAAAATGTGAACCTATGCTCTGTATCCCAGTTTTGGTGGTACATTGATGCCATAATAGTTCACGTTGTAAAGTCAAACTTTGTTGGTACATCCTGTCATGCTTCAGCAAATCCTAATAAACTCCCATCTATGGCCCGGGTGTGCCCAGTGCGGTCTTAGGAATTCCGGCAGCTGTGGGAAGGGTGGTGAGGGGTTGGGGGGGGAGGTGTGTGGCTCAAAGAGTCCCAGTGCCTGGTCTTTGCTTCTTGAATCTCACAGCCGGATGTCGCGTTGCCTCACAGCTGGGGGGTGGGGGTCGGAATCCACAGCCCAGGGGGGCCCCTGGATCATCTCCCCAACTGCCCACTCTTCCCAGGTCGCCTCGGGTTTGGGGCCCACAGGTCTCCCCGCCAACCAGATGGTGGGGGATGAGGCTGCTGTGTGCAGAACGACGTCACATCAAGTGCAGCAACCCCCTCCCCCACCTGTGCCCAGAACCCCTCGGCCTCGCACTGCCCTCCACCTCCCCCATACACACCCGTCGTCGGGTGTGACATGCTCGCAGGACAGGGGTGGAAGTCAGGGTGTGTGGCTGTTATAACCCTCGAGCGCTCACCATCACCCCCTTCCTCGGCCCCACTTGAGAAAGGAGGCGTTTTTCTGCACTAGAGGTGAGTTCAGTCGAGTGCCCAATTCTCAGACCCCGAGGCGCGGTGTGATCCCGGCAGGAAGATGCGTAGTGAAGTTTCCTCACTAATAGGGCAGGGGGCTGCTGCTACAGGCCCCGCCCCGCCCCGCCCCGCCCCGCCTCCGTGCGCCCACCATCAAAAGCGAGGACCACCGGTGGGCCACGCGGCGCGCCACTCGCCTGGGTTGGACGGCAGGAACACGCTCAGGCGGGGCGCCCCTACTTGCCTCCCCAAGCCAGCACCCCCACCACCGCCCCCCCCCCGACCCAGGGCCATCTGTGCCCTGTGCCGTCTTGCAGGCACCGCCGAACCCCAGCCCTTGACATCTGGGCGGGCTGACTGCCCCCAAGAGCCCGGACCTGGGGGCGACCTGGCCGGGTCCACGCGTGGAGCGCCCCCTCAGCCCGGAGAGGCGGGTGCCGCGGCGCCACGCCGCCACCTAGAGACCGGCGCCTGGAGAGCCCCCACCAGGCTCCCGGCCGTCTCCCAGGAAACCCCGAAGGGTTTCTGAAGCCACTCACGTCTGGAGGCCGGGGGTTGGGCAGTCACCTGGAGCGTCTGGTGAGTCAGAGGCTGCCCCCGACAGCGCGGCCTCCGCGGTGGGGAGGAATCGCGTGGATTCCTTCAGGACTGCTCAGCCACCAGGCGGCCAGGACGGCGGGGACCTCCATCAGGGGGAGGTAAGCTTGTACATCAAGCCATAAATGCGATGGGAGCAAGGCTTAGGGAATAAAGCAGGCAGCGTGTCTGTTGATGCAGCCAGTCTCTGGCCTACTTAACATCCATCTGGGACTGCGAGGCAGTAGGGGTGTGAGGGGGCAGTGGCGGACAGAGAGAAGGTACGGGGTCGGACTTTGACACTTCTCCCTGAATCCCTGCGGTTGCTTCTTGAGCGCCTGCTGATGCGCTATGCTGCGCAGATTTGGGTGCAGTTAAACCGATCAGCAGCAGCTAAGCCCGTGGGAGGGGGAGGGGCCCACTTAGACAACTCTCTATATCCCGCGTGATGCGTGCGCTGGGAAACCCAGACACGGTAAGGGGGGCAACTTCACCTGTTCATCCCTCAGGCTGAGGGGGCAAAAAACCAAGCTGGTAGGTCAAGACACCCCAGGTGTCCTGCTTTTGTTTATAGAGAAGTTCCAGAGAAGGAGACCGGTTCCAAAGCGGAAAAAAATGAAAAAGTATTTAGCAAACAAGTGAATTAGCTCTAGCCTCTGGCTATGTTTTTTGAGCATTTGACCCAGATTCACCACCCTCTCCCCCACTGTGGGCAAGGCTCTGCCTCTTGCTTGACAGGAAGGCTGTCCCATCCACCAACTCCCCCCACCCAAGAGCCCCCTCCCTGGCCCCACTACTGGGTTTGTTCTCAGATGCATCCATGGCATAACAGCCTTCACCTCCAGCAGCAGGGGAGACGCATTCGCCCCGGTTCTACCCAAGCCTCACCCTCCTCACTCCTCCCCGCCTCACAGGCAGTGGGGGAGCCACCGTGGACTCCCAGAGACCACAGAGCGGGGACTGAGTGGTTGACTTCGAAGGTCTCTCGACTGCTGCCTGGCAACCGTGGGGGACACGATTCTCCATTGCCAGGAGGCCGTTCCACCTTTGGTTCCTCCTCGGGGCCCTGGGCCAGGCGCCAGCGTCCCTTTGCTAAGTGGCAGTACTGATGCATGGTGGGGGGAAAGATAATGCAGGGTGGTTCTGATTAAAGCGGTGGCAGGAGGCGCCAAAAGACATAAACAGGTTGGGATGTGTTGATGAGTAAATCATTAATTGGCAGCCGTCACCAATATCTGGAGGCATGAGTGACCTGGGGGGTCCTGGGAAGGTGTTGGCAGGTCCAGAGTAACTCAGGGGCCTTTATCACCTGCCAAGGGGCTCCTGGTCAGCAGCAGCTTGGGGGAACAGACTGACTGGAGTCTCCCCGTGGCCCCTGGTGCCCCTACCAACTGGCTGCAGTCCAGCCTGAAAGGCCATCTTAACGGGGTGGGAGGGGGCGAATGCTTTCAGGTTAAAGGAGTGTCCTGGCTCATTGCTGTTCGGGGTCCTGTGAACCCCACAGGCATGAGAGAGCACGTGACAAGGAAGTGCTGTGACCACAGCCCCCCTGCTAGGAGCCAGTGGCCCCCTGGCCACTCTGAGAGAAATCTGTGACCACCCAGATACAAAGTGGCCAAGCCCACTTGGGGCAGAAAGTCAGGTCAGCATCTGAATTTGAAGTTGATGGTGAGGGGCTTGTACTTGATGTCTTGTGTCCTTTTTCTGATGGTCTCCGGTCCAACCTGGCCACCTCAAGACAAGGAGCAGAGCCACCGAGCCCCCAAAGCTCGGGGGAAGACTGCTGAAAGTCCCGGGCTATAAGCTGGGCGCAGGGACCCTGCTGAGCTGGGGCAGACGGGTCTCAAGATTCAGTGATGACCAGCTGACCCTGGCGCGCACACAGAGGGAACCTGGCCTTCAGGCCTCCCTGCCCCCTCCTGACCTCCTGAAGCCCGAGGGGGGCCAGGGCAATGGTCACATCAAGTGCGTATCACAGAAGGTCCCTCAAGTTCATTTTAATATGCTTCAAACACAAATAATGCAACAGAGAAACCGCGGGGGCCAGAAAAGGAACGAGTGGCCCCCTTCAGACGGCCACCAAGTATGCCGGCTCCGCGGCCTGTCCGCTGCTCTGACACCCAGCCGGAACCTCGCAGGGCGTGTGGTGGGCTGGGGGCGGGCAGGGCACCAACAGCGTCCCACACACCAAGGAGAGGTTGGTGAGGTTGGGTGGGTTTGAGACAGGTGGGGAGGCTGTAGCATTTCTCTATGGAAACAGCTCCAGCCTGGGAGGTGGACACCAGAGAGACAGAGGTCCAAGTCCTAACAGTGTTGGGAGTGGGGAGGAGAGAGGCGACGGTGGGGGGTGGGGGGCGCTGCGGCCCCTAGAATTTGGGGATAGGAGCCTTATATGATGGGCGTCCATGACAAGGAAAGGAAGCCAGGGCATTGCGGGAATTAGCTCGGGTACCCAAGGTCAGGGATGGTTAGAGCCACGCTCTAGTCACCTAGTGGGGGATTACTTGGTTCTAACACCACTACAACTGTGACTGCAACAGGCTAACACACCAGACCACATTCTAACGCAACACTGACATCTGTATTGCTGGGTGACTGCATTTAGCAGGTGCCGTTATGGAAGCAGTTCCTAGTTCGGAGGGCTGAGCTACTGTGTCTGCAGGTGGTGCCTACTAAAAGAATACATATTCGTGTATTTTAGTCAACGTGGCATCATCTACTCTAACGGGATGCCCAACTCAACATCACAGCATCATGCAGACCCACTAAACGGAAAAATAAATGTTTCTTCATTGGGTATCTCCTGTCTATGTCCCCAGGATGGGCAAAAACCTGGAGGTTTGCTAGAAATGAGATGTATGGGAGGCCAGGAAGCCCAAGCTTGCCTCATGCAAGGAACACAGACCAGGTCTGTCTTCATGCCAGCCACATATGCCATGAGCAGGCAGGGGCTCTGGGCCACGGGACCCCTTTCTTGAGCCGTTTCTTTCCTGCTCTGTGACTCTGGCCCCACAAAGCGTATCTACGTAAGTCTGCCTATCTCGGGTTTGCTCAGCATCAGTCTTGTGCTCAGGACCACTTTGAGGGGCCTTGGGGAGAAAAGTACAGGGTCTTCGTCACAAACAGTAAAGACATCGTTATCATCACTGTATAAATGGCTGAAACTACTTTGCGTGTTATGCTTCTAATGGTCCACAGCACTACAGGAATCTCTCCCCCATTCTAATCCATTTAGGAGACAAATGCCAGTCCAGAAGCCTGTGACCACCGGCTGGCTGTTTCCTGGGGCTCCTCTCTTTGGAAGAACCTCCTGGGCCAAAGACGGTTGGTGACCTCTCTCAGCTGTGGTATAGCTTGACCATCTAGCAGAAAAAGACACCTGGGTTTCTGGGAGGTCATGCAGTGATCTAGCACAACCAGGAACTGATCCCCACAGGACAAAAGAACTGGTTTCCTGGAAGCCCCTGTTAGAACCCCTGAGCTGCTCAATGTACAAGAATGAGGTTGGATTACAGAACCTAACTGAAAGGGGGGCAATGAAATAGGGCTGAGGGTCGTATTTTGGTGGGTTGACCACTTACAGCATCACATCAAACAGGACGCCAGAGCACACTCTTCTCCTCTACGCTTAGTCAGAATACAGACTCTATCAGCAGTTTTCCTTCTTGAGGATGCAGCGGGAAGAGTCTTGGCCAACTCCAAGGCCATTCTCACCCTCATTCTCTAAGGTCATGTGCTTCCATATTTTCCCAAGGATGCAATAGCTGAATGATGGATTCCAAGATGCCATTTAGGAAAAAAGCAAAACTTGTGTTTACAAGACTATAGCCGATCCACTGGTCATGAGTTAACATCTGCAAAACCGCTCATCCCCCTCAGGGTTTCTCACTGCTGCCCCTTATCCACTCAGGACAGGAATGTCAATAATTAAAATCTGTGGATGGAGTAATAGTGACCTCATGTCATGTTGACTAAGAAGCTGATTGTTTCAAAGGTAGTTACCCGACGAATGGCTGGTGTTTGTGTTAAACAGAGTACCACGTGGTGGTAGGTCGAAAGGCGCTTCTTCTCTGTATCTTTTTTTTTTTTTTCCTTTTTCTATTTTGGGTAGAAATATTCCTGGGAAGGTAGATAGAAATGCATTTTCATTTCCCAATAATTCTTAGGCACGAGTTAGAAAACTGCTGACCGTCACCAAAATACGTCAGCACTTCATGTTATAAAAAAATGCAATTCAGAACCGCTGCATGTGTATATACGTGTATCTAAATATACACACATACCGGTGCAGTACACAAGGATTATTCAATGGATAGTCAAAACTGAGCTGTTTGTTAACTAACCTGAAATTCTGCAGTGAAAGTTCATTGCTCAAGGACAACTGGCGTTTCCTTCTTTTGGCTCTGACTACGGCCAAACGTTTGCACATGAGACACTACCATTTACACGTTCCTAAGTGCCCGTCCCGGGACAGTTCTACACACGAGGGTTAGGAGAGGGCTTGGCCTGGGGTGCGGCTATGCAGCGGCTGGGCATGCGCGCATGAAAGCCCGCGACGAAGCGACTGGGCATGCGCGCGGGGCCAGGCGGGCCGGCACGCGGCGGTCACCACTCCCCACTGGTGGGAACCCTCATGGACCCGGCGCCGCAGCTCGGCCCGCAGCGTGGTGGCGTCATCTGGGCGTCATGCTGACTCTGGCGGGAGAGGAGGGCCCGGAGGAGGAGCTGCGGTACACAGGGGATGTGGGGGACAGTTTAATGGGGCTGGTCGGGTCCCCGGTTTGGAGCTTCCATAGCAGCTCTTCATTGGTCCGGCTCAGCCTCTTCTTCTCCTGCGTTTCTTTCTCCACATATTCCTGGAGGTTCGCGTTCTCCTCCGACAGCTGTCTGCATGGGGGTGGGGTGGGGTGGGGGAGGGGACAAGCAACAGTTAGAGTAGCAATGGCAGAGAAGACGCTGAGCCCGAGGTCGGCCGGGCCCAGGGGCGCACAGGGAACAGGGTGTGTGGTGGGTTCCTGTGGACCTCAGGGATCAAGCCCAGGGGTTGAAACACAATCACCACCTGTCCCACCCACACAATCCTCTCCCAGAGTCTCTCTGCCAACACCTGATTTCGCCTACAGTCCCTCTGCCCTGGGTCAGGGGAGGCGCTGGTGGCCAGTGGACAGAGCAAAAGCTGCAGGTGGTGTGGGGGACACTGAGCCATAAGGACAGCCCCGGGAAGTCAGTGGTGCCGATGGCCTCTGCAGCCTGCCCTCACCCTGGGCCTCCCTGGCAGCAGTCAGCTTGCACTGCAACCTTCTGGGCAGTGCATCTGGTCGCCTGCTGGAGTTGGAGCCCTAGGATGGGGCCAGAGCGGTCCCTTCTCCAGTGCTCGGCACCCAGCCTGGGGCCTGGCCTGTAACAGATGCTCCATGGGTGTCTGCGGCTGATGCACGCCAAGTAGAAAGGAACCCGATGTGTTTTGTGCCTCTGTCGTCACTGCAGCCGGGTTGCTGCTCCTCCCTTCCTGGAAGTCGGAGCCTCGGAGCAGGTTAGGAGCACGGAGATGGAAGTGGCTGCATGGTCCGGTCCCTCCCTGCTGCCCTCCAGCCGGGGCAGCTCCCCTCTGCCATTGGCTGAGCGCCGGGGCAGCAGCTGGGCACTGCTGGAGCCCAGGGTCGGCTGGCTCACATGGTTGTTTTCTTTAGCCTGGAACTCCCAGCGGGCAGCCCTTCCAAAACCTCCTCCACAATCCCCACCACTCCTGCCCCTGCCCCTGCCAGCTATGCCACACACTTTATCCCACCCAACTCCTTTCCACCAAGGAGGGTGCTTCGTGCAGCCAGGGCATTGGCTGGGTGCTCAGAGCAGTGTGTTCTATGCTTTCTTCCACGTGGGGAGCGCCGAGAGCCTGCGTGGGGAAGCCTTGGGGCTCGGAGGAGCAAGGACAAAAGCAGAGCCCTCCAAGGTCAGGAGCAAAGCCATTCTGTCTGGGACACGTGCTTCTGAGGCTCCATCACCCAGGTCCACCTACCTTGTGACCACGGTGTTCTGGTCGATCCTGGCCTTGAGGTCTTCGTTCTGCTGCTGGAGAACTTGGATCTTCTCTTCCAGGATGATGTTCTTTTCTGCCTATAAAAGATGGAGTGTCAAGAGCTCCGCAGCCAGGCCCTGGGGGAGACGACAGACCAGTGCCCTTGGCTTCCGGGCTTTGGAGGATTATCTAAAACAGTGTTTTTCAAACTGCAATTTGCAATGCATTGGCTATAAAACCAGGCTAGAGGGACATGACCAGCATTGCTTTTTTAAACAAAAGAAAACAATAAAAAATACCAGAGTGCACTGTAAAAGTACTGTTTTATATATATATACGTATATCTTTCTTATATATATGTAGGTATATAATATGTCTGTGTGTATATATCGGTATATATTATGAATTATGGGGCTTCCCAGGTGGTGCTAATGGTAAAGAACCTGCCTGCAGTGTAGGAGACCCGGGTTCGATCCCTGGGTCCGGAAGATCTGGAGAAGGACATGGCAAGCCACTCCAGTATTCTTGCTTGGAGAAACCTATGGACAGAGGAGCCTGGCGGGCTACACAGTCCATGGGGTCGCAAAGACTTGAACACAACTGAAGCAACTTAGCATGCATGCATTTCCTGGGAACAAAGATGAGGTGGGCGTGGGAGCCTTGCTGAAGAGCTGGCTAAAGCCCAGTCCTTCCACTCTGATACCTCAGCCCGATGCACAGAGGGGTGGTGGTTTTCCTTAACTACCCTACGCAGGAGTTCTTCATAGTCTTTTCAAAAAAGTTTCTCAGTTCATCTTAGAATGGAGCTCGACTTCAGCTAGGTCTCAGGCCGTGGGGACACACGGACAGAGAGCGGGCATTAAGTCTCAAAGGAATAACCACCATGGAGGAGGATGTTATTTTCTGTTCTTGTGCAGAGCTGGCTTGAGCTGCACGTTCCTGGCTGCCGAGAGCCTCAGGAGGGAAAGTGTGTCCACATTATTGATATTTTCATCCCTCCATTAATTCAGAATGTCATGTTGTACATACAGGTACTGCCAGAGGTGCCAGTGCAGGGCGGAGGACCCGACAGGGAGAACCAGGGGATCCACCAGCCAAACTGGACCTGGCGGGTGCTCATGGCTCATCTCTGACAATGGCAGGGGCATGGAGACACTCACTATGAGAAGTGTATTCTACACAGGAATCCAATATAGGCACGCACATAAATTGTGTAGATGTAATTCACTATGCATGTGGTGCTAGGCTGCTTCAGTTGTGTCCAACTCTTCGCGAACCTATGAACCACAGCCTGCCAGGCTCCTCTATCCATGGAATTCCCCAGGGAAGAATACTGGAGTGGGTTGCCATTTAATTCTCCAGGGGATCTTTCCTGATCCAGGGGATGTAATGTGGGTGTCCTGTATTGCAGGGAGATTCTTTACCATCTGACCACCAAGGAAGCCCTCCTAGGAAATGGGAAGTGATGCAATCAACTCTCCTGCCCCCCACCCCCACCCCTGCCTGGAACGGTTTCTGGAATGAGAACTCTTGCATGCCCACAGAGTGCCTCAGTTCAGTTCAGTCACTCAGTCATGTCCGACTCTTTGCAACCCCATGAATCGCAGCACTCCAGGCCTCCCTGTCCATCACCAACTCCTGGAGGTCACTCAGACTCACGGCCATCGAGTCAGTGATGCCATCCAGCCATCTCATCCTCTGTCATCCCCTTCTCATCCTGCCCCCAATGCCTCCCAGCATCAGAGTCTTTTCCAATGGGTCAACTCTTCACATGAGGTGGCCAAAGTACTGGAGTTTCAGCTTTAGCATCATTCCTTCCAAAGAAATCCCAGGGTGGATCTCCTTCAGAATGGACTGGTTGGATCTCCTTGCAGTCCAAGGGACTCTCAAGAGTCTTCTCCAACACCACACTTCAAAAGCATCAGTTCTTCGGTGCTCAGCCTTCTTCACAGTCGAACTCTCACATCCATACATGACCACAGGAAAAACCATAGCCTTGACTAGACGGACCTTAGTCGGCAAAGTAATGTCTCTGCTTTTGAATATGCTATCTGGGTTGGTCATAACTTTTCTTCCAAGGAGTGAGCGTCTTTTAATTTCATGGCTGCAGTCACCATCTGCAGTGATTTTGGAGCCCCCAAAAATAAAGTCTGACACTGTTTCCCCATCTATTTCCCATGAAGTGATGGGACCGGATGCCATGATCTTCGTTTTCTGAATGTTGAGCTTTAAGCCAACTTTTTCACTCTCCACTTTCACTTTCAAGAGGCTTTTTAGTTCCTCTTCACTTTTTGCCATAAGGGTGATGTCATCTGCATATCAGCAGGGCTAAAAACAGCCTGATAAACCCAGAGGCTGCTGGTTGACCAGATAAGGATGCAGACAGTCCAGCCTGGAGGAGGAGGGCTGCAGGGCTGAGAGGGGCAGGGCTCTGTCCACTTCAGCTGTCCCCACTGGCCTTAGCTTTGGCCTAGCTGGAAAGCTGAGCTGCTGGATGGTCCCAGGATACCAGCATCACCCAGGATGCTATAATGGGCACTCACAGCCCCATCTGCTCCCATACTACTGCTACTGCTACTGCTAAGTCGCTTCAGTTGTGTCCAACTCTCTGCGACCCCATAGATGGCAACCCAACAGGCTCCCCCGTTCCTGGGATTCTCCAGGCAAGAATATTGGAGTAGGTTGCCATTTCTTTCTCCAAAGCATGAAAGTGAAAAATGAAAGTGAAGTCACTCAGTCGTGTCCGACTCTTCATGACCCCATGGACTGCAGCCCACCATGCTCCTCCATCCATGGGATTTTCCAGGCAAGAGTACTGGAGTGGGGTGCCATTGCCTTCTCCGGCTCCCATCCTAACGGACAAGCATCTGTGCAGCTAGAGAAGCGCAGAGAAGGATGGTCCTAGATCAGCAGAGCGGACGTGATGACTGAATGCAACAGGTGGTCAGGGACCAGCTCCTGGTTTTGATAAACCAGCTGCCAGGACATTTATAAGACATGCAGAGAACTTTAAAAGTTAGAGGAGATGATCAGTTACTGAGATGGTGAGTTGAAGATGTGCTAACTGAAAAGAAGCAGGATGCAAAACCCGTGTGTGTGTGTGTGTGTGTGCGCACAATCTGTTTATTGGGGTGTGTACACTTGTATGGAGGAAAGCCTCCAGAAAGTGTTAACAGTGGTAGAAATATGGCATTTTAATCTCCTTATTTTTATCTTATAATTACCTATAGTGCACATATTTTCCTTTTATAGTATCAAAAATTTAAAAATAATGATAAGAAAAAAAATGACTCTATATGAGTCCCTTGGGCCAACCTTCCCATCAACATAGTATCTCTTTGGAGGCAGGCCTCCCTGCTGCTAACTTTGGACTACTATCTCAGCTGCAACCCTTGCACCCTCAGGGTCTGGCAGTGAACTCTGAGCACTCTATTCCCCCAAAGGCACGCCCTTTGCTAGTTCTCTGGGAGCCAAAACCCGGTGGAAGCCAAGGCCTGGAGCTCTGGCTTAGGGTTCCTGCCTGGGCTGGGCCACTTATTGGCTCTGGGTGAGACAAGACCTTATCCTAAGCGTCTATCTCTGTATCTGTAAAAGGAGACTCCTGACAATGGACTCCCACTCAGTGGATTGCTGTCGGAATTATTGAACAGACAAAGTGTCTGCACGGCACCTGGTACCCATCAGCGATGCTCCCCAGATGCAGGCTCACTGCACGTCCTCCCCTGGGAGGAGAGGAGCCAGCAGATCACAGTGATGGATGGCGATGCTGACAGGGCCTCAGATGGGCTCTAGACTTGTACAAATGAGGCCACATCTGAGATTCCTGAACTCTTGGCTCCCAAAACAAGGCCTGGAGCCTCATCTGTGGTCTTTTCTGCTCAGATGCAAGCAATGGACAGGTAAGGGCCAGATGCTCCCTCGAACGCTGTTAATCCTTTCACCCACAAGGGCAGCGGGAAAGCACACCAGTTATGGGGGCCTCCCCGAGTTACAGGCGACTCACCAGCTTTTCCAGCTCAAGAATCTTCTTTTCCTGCTGATGTATCTGTTGATTCTTCATCTCCAACACCTGTTTCAGACTCTTCATGTCTTCTTCCAAGTGCTGATAAGGAGCCAAGGCAATCTGCAGGGGCAGAGAGCAAGGAGCTGTCTCCCAGGCACTCACCAGCATCATGAAGTCAGCGAAATCTAGTCTCTGTTAACAAGATTAACAAGAGCGAGGGGGCAGGCGGGCGAGAATGCTCACAGTCCTCCCTGATAAAGACGCCCAGGAGTTGCCACTGGGAGTGAGACTAAAAATCCAGCTCCGTGGGGAGCAGAAGAGGGGAGGCTATCGGTCCCTGAAATGTCAGATACTGGGGTGGCCAGATACTACCAGCCCAGCCCTCCAAGGGAACTTAGTGGGCAAAACACTAAATTCAACATTGGCCTTTAACATTCACCCAGACTGCTTGGTTCAACACACAGGTGAAGCTTGACACAGGTCCCTACCTGTGCCCAAGGACAGCCCCGCCCCCTCCGCACCCTGTGTAGGAAATGAGCAAAGTAGTTTAAAAAGGCATTGTAGAAAAAGAACTGTTAGAGTAAGTCTGCCAGATGTGACAAATAAAATGACAGGATGTTCAATTAAGTCTGAATGTCACGTAAACAACTTTTTTGTACTGTAGGAGGCATATTTAAAAATCTCATTTATCTGTATCACATTTCACTGGGTGTCATGGATTTCACCTGGCAACCCTACATAGAGGGAGGAATTTTGCCAGGGTTTCCGGAAAAAGAAACCTCCAACTTCCCTGTGGAGTTGGGGTTGTGAAGGAGTGAGGTGTTGGGGTGGGGGTGAGGGTACAGGCAGAGGCATTTCCAGGTCCAGCTTGTCCCAGGGGCTCATGGACAGTGGCTGGGGAGCCCTGTGAAATGCAGCAAGAATAACACTCAGATGGAGAACCCACAGCTGTCCTGAGTCAGGACAGGTGCCTATGGATGTGTGTTTAAATCCTGGCAGGCCCTGACCGCTGGCACTCTGCAGTCAGATCAGCACAGAGGCTCTGTCTTTGGGGTGATGCTGGGGGAGCCCCAGGCTTGCAGGATGCTGGGACGCTGAGAGCTCATGGTACCTCCAGCTGCTCCTCTGTGTTTTTCCTCAGAGCCTCCTCGAAGCGCCGGGCTCGGTCCCGCAAAGACTGGCTCTGGAAGGTCAGCGTGTCCACTTGGTCCTGCAGGTAACGCATGAGACATCCAGCTCGATCCTCACAGACACGGCCCCTGGGTTGCAACCCCTGCCCGGGTTGCTCCTCACGGGGCGGTGAGGTCAGGGGGCCCCCCACTGGGTCCGACCAAAAGGGCATCACATGCTGCGGGGGAGAGGCCCCCCAGTGCCCGCAGTCTCCCCGCCTCGGTGCCTTGTCCAGAACGGACCACAAGATAGTTGATGGGTGAGTGTTGCTGCCGCACAGAAAGTGGGGGGGGGGTGAGCGGATCCCCAAAGCAGGCAACTTGACTCTGAGATGGGAATGCCATCTTGCTTCTGCCCCAACAAGAAGCCTGCAGCGAAGGGGGCATTTAGTAATTCAATAACCAACCTCATAGAGGCAGACCATCAGCAGAGAGGTGTCTAGTCTGGCCTCTAGCTGCAACCCCCGGCCCAGACTTCAAGAAGGACAATTGATCCATCTCAGTGAAGAACTCTCTGTATTTGTAAAGTTAACCCAGAAGCTGTCAAACTGACCCTGACTCCTTGCTCTGCTTGAGCCCCGAGCACACCCCCTATGCCCCCCACCAACACCACTAAACACAGTGACGACAGGTCCTGAAGGGTTCTGCCTCCTATGTTGTTACTATGGTACCATACTGAAGATGATAAACAGAACAATGCCTGGAACTATTATAAAGCAGTAGCTGTTGCCTAGTGCTCTATACATGTTACACATGATGAAATGTATTTATTTTTAAGGCAGGACGGGAAAAATGTTAAACATAAAATACCCTCTCTGCCCATCTGGGCCGCTACCCCTCTTCCATGTGCACTGGGTACCTGCCTTATACATCAATTAGATTCCCTTAGAAGACACAGGGATGCCTACTCATCAGACCGAAAAAAAAAAAGCAAATTTTCCAGGTGCCAGCAAGATAATTCCTTAGGTGATAAGATTCCTTTCTCAATCCTTTAAGGTGTCGTAATGATCTGCTACTCACTCTGTTGGACTATGTACACTGACAATGTGTTACTTTGATGCTAGACCTTTTATTTCAAAAATTTATACAACTGTGAAAAAGTTGGCTTAAAGCTCAACATTCAGAAAACGAAGATCATGGCATCCTGTCCCATCACTTCATGGGAAATAGATGTGGAAACAGTGTCAGACTTTATTTTTTGGGGCTCCAAAATCACTGCAGATGGTGACTGCAGCCATGAAATTAAAAGATGCTCACTCCTTGGAAGAAAAGTTATGACCAACCTAGATAGCATATTCAAAAGCAGAGACATTACTTTGCCGACTAAGGTCCGTCTAGTCAAGGCTATGGTTTTTCCTGTGGTCATGTATGGATGTGAGAGTTCGACTGTGAAGAAGGCTGAGCACCGAAGAATTGATGCTTTTGAACTGTGGTGTTGGAGAAGACTCTTGAGAGTCCCTTGGACTGCAAGGAGATCCAACCAGTCCATTCTGAAGGAGATCAGCCCTGGGATTTCTTTGGAAGGAATGATGCTAAAGCTGAAACTCCAGTACTTTGGCCACCTCATGCGAAGAGTTGACTCATTGGAAAAGACTCATGCTGGGAGGGATTGAGGGCAGGAGGAGAAGGGGACGACCGAGGATGAGATGGCTGGATGGCATCACGGACTCGATGGACCTGAATCTAAGTGAACTCCAGGAGTTGGTAATGGACAGGGAGGCCTGGAGTGCTGTGATTCATGGGGTCGCAAAGAGTCAGACACGACTGAGCGACTGAACTGAACTGTGCATTGACCTATAACAGGTGGGACAGTCTCAGGGATTTTTGTCTTTGTTTAAATTAAAAAAAATTTTAGATACAATTTTGAAAGATTACTTTCCATTTTACAATTATTACAAAATATTGGCTATACTCCCCATGTTGTACAATACATCCTTGAAACTGTCTTATATCCTGTCTCCCTGCCTCCATGTGGCCCCTCCCCACCACTGCTAACCACTAACTAAGACTGTTTCCTTTTTTTTTTGGTGATATTCACTAATTTGTTGTATTTTTTAGATTCCACATCTAAGTGATATCATACAGTATTTGTCCTTCTCTGCCTGACTTATTTTGCTTTTAGCATAACACCCTTCACGTCCATCCATGTTGCTGCAAATGGCAAAATTTACTCCTTTTCATGGCTGAACAGTATTCAGCCAGTATTTATGATTGTATTCCACATGAAGATTGTCTCCTGGGTTCTCATCCTCAGGTTGGCTTGAATAAAATTCTCCATTTCTTTCTTAGATTGACTATTGATTAGTTTTCTTCATTGACACACATTTATCTCCCTTAAGCTGCTCATATCTTGAGGAAGGAACTGGTATTATCCCCATTTTACAGATGAGTAAGCTAATGTTTACAGTTTATGTAACTGCCCATGATTCAAAATCTATTAAGAGGAGATACAGTGGGATTTAAGCCCCAAACTCAAATCTTTTATCCCAAACCTGTTTTCTAGTAGCCAGCAGCCCAAGGAAATTGGTTTAAGCAACTGCACCCACCTTGTACCTGAAAGTCTCCAGTTCAAATGGATTCTGCTGGTGAGTCACCACTAAAACGTGCACGGTTCATGACTGCACGACGTCAATGGCAAAGTGAAGACTCACCGATGAAGCAAAACTCTCCTTTCTTTTGGTTTTGGACTATTGTGGGCTTTTCATACGTTACAGTACGGCTGTTACGTTCCTGGTCTGTGTTCCTTAGGGTAATGTATCTGGGTGGTGTGGAGTGGCCTCCCAGGTGGCGCTAGTGGTAAAGAACCTACCTGCTAATCCAGGAGATGTAAGAGACATGGGTTCAATCCCTGGGTGGGGAAGATCCCCTGGAGGAGGACAAGGCCACCCACTCCAGTATTCTTGCCTGGAGAGTCCCGTGGATAGAGGAGTCTGGCAGGCTACAGTTCATGGGGTCACAAAGAGTCAGACACAACTGCAGTGACTTAGCACAGTGTGGAATGTAGGGTACACAAGGCAGTTTGGGGTTAACCTGCCAAGGATAAGCCACATGAGGGGTATGGGGGGGCATATGCAGGCCCACTGATGGATCCATGGATTGCGGGTGGGCATGCAGCAAGCAGCTTCCCATTTAAATATTTTTGCAAAGTCCACTCAATAGTGTGATACTCCATAATCCTAGATTCTCTGCTTGGCAGGGCAGACACTGTGCAAGAAACACTGCCTGGGGAAAAGAAAGAAAGTAAAGTCGCTCAGTTGTGTCCAACTCTGCCACCCCATGGCCTGTAGCCGATCAGGCTCCTCTGTCCAGGCAATAGTCCTGGAGTGGATTGCCATTTCCTTCTCCAGGGGATCTTCCCAACCCAGGGATCAAACCCGGGTCTCCCACACTGTAGACAGACGCTTTACCGTCTGAGCCAAAGAGCCATCCAAAAAGCAAAATTCCCACCTTTCTATTTGAGTTATGGTCTTTGCCTTCCAAACCACCAAATGTGAGCATCCCTAATATTTCAAAGGTAACCTTTCTAGGACTGGGACACCCACAGCTGCCAACGGAGGCAGGGCCACCAACCTCCCCATGGCTTCTCCGACAGCCCTTCCCTAGACCTGAGCGGGGACGGTCAACAGCTCTTCACAGAAGAAGTTGGCCAGGGGGTTAGGGGGGTGGCGGCGGGGGGCATCTCTGGCAGGCCGGAGGGAGAGGCAGGCAAGTGATCTGAGAGGCCTGTCAGTCTCCCCTCGAGGCCAGAAGGAAGCCAGGTAGCACCCCTGGCACCCGAGACCCATGCTTTGTGTAGGTTGGAAGTGGGATGCCCCAGAGCAAGAAGCTTTTGTCTCCAGGGTATGGAAGTTGCTTTAACAATTCCAGAGCATCTGCTGTGTCTTCTACCCTGCGTGACTCTTCTTACCCCATTCCCCCTGCCTAGAATACTCTGCCCCCAGTCCTCCCCCTCCCCTAAACATGGCTCTGACCATCACAGGTGGGGAGCAGTCCGTGGCACCCACGGTATTATCCATTCTGTGCAAGGATGAGCTCTGAGCAGACAGAAAACTCCTTAAGGGCAGGGAGTTAGGTCTTATTTATCCCCCATATTCCACTGCTTAGTGCAGGATCCAGTACACAGCAGGTGCCACATAAATGCCTGCAGACAGGAAGAACTGTCAGAAAGAAGTATCTGCTGCCATTACCTTGAAGTCAGAGTTAGGAAATACTAACCTGTAATGACAGCCGCAGCTTTTCAAAGTTTTCTTCCAATTCTTTCTTTTCAAGCTCGTGGGTCGATATCAGTTCTACAGAGGAGACATCAAAGTGTTAAGCTGATCTTTCTCTGGAAAAGGGATCAAACAAGATTCTTTTGCCAGATGAAGACTGGGTGACAAGTAACTAGCGGACGTCAGTATATAGCAGACTTAAGCCAAAAGAGATACGTCCATTAGTTTGAAATTGTATGTGATGTTGTTTAGGAGAGAGGGAGAGAAGATAGGAGGGAAAAAGAAGAAAGAGTGAGAGGAAAGACAGGAAGGAGGGAAGCAAGCAGAGCCGCCTACACACACACTCCCTTTACACGCAGCTCGACCACCACCCTAGCCGAATCAGCTTCTCCACTCACAACACTCATTGATTTCCCAACTCTCCCCGATGGTGAAACCAGTGAGTGATTAACGTTAAATCTCCACTTTCTTCCCTCCCAGGATCACTTTTCCTTTCCATTACAAAGCAGCAATTTCAGGTTGAAGGAGGGAGCCTTCCGAGGAGAGCAGCGTGTGGGCTTGCTGGAGAATGGACACGTGAATGGGACCAGTGCGGAGTTTGCAAGGTCACCTTGCTGGGCTCTGGACCACACTCTGGAAACCACAGATTGCTAGGGTTTTCTTGAGCAGAGAGTCAACGTTGAGACATTCAGGCAGAATGAAGGACTCACTGGATGGAATCCTCTTGGAGTGTTTGGAACAATTTTATTCTGTGAAAAGTGTCATTCCAGTAGTAATTTGCAAGTTAGGCAGAAGAGATGTCATGTAAGAATTATTAAGCAAATGGATTCTATTTTTCTCCAGATGGGAATGGTCTTATTAGCTGGATGAAGCCCGTCTCATTCTAGCTACAGAAGCAATTTGTTTTCCTGTTATAACTGAAGGGAAGAAAGGTCTCATTAATCAGCCTGTATCATATGCTTAGCATAGGAGAGGACTGGAGACTAATAATTATCTTCCTGGCTGGCATGAGCTGCAATTAGGAAAAATTCTGTGGTTCCCGTTGACCCAGATCTTTTAATGATGGTGAAGCTCTCTAAGAAATCCAGTTGTTAGAGCTGAAGTTTACATTTGGAGGGAAAAAAAGAAAAATTTATGGTTAGTTCATTGCCATAAAACCATGTGGCCTTCTGGTCTACATGCCTCTGTCTAAATGACTACTGTTAATAGCCACTGAGAGCATCACCCATAATAATGAATATTTTAGTTACCCTTACATATGCCTGCAATGTCTGCACTTTATATATAATTCAAAGGCCCTGGATGTGGTGTCTAGGTGAGACTTCATTAATCAGAAAAATCTACCAGGTCTGTTTACATGAAAATCCACAAACAAAAGGCAATGCTCAATGTAACATTTCCATTCCTGTCCCCTCTTCTGAGACCATTTTCCTACAGCACGGTGATGAGCTTTAGGACATTTTCAGGAGATCCCAGTACCTCACCACCAAATTAAAGTCAGCGTCTATCCTGGAGACAGGCAACTATCTATGTACCCATGATGTACTTCATTATTCCGAGGTCATGGCACTCCATCTCATACTTAACAACATGCTCTACATATTAGAATCACCTTGGAAGCTTAAAAAAAAAAAAACCCTGATGTCTGGGCTTCATCCCCAGAGCAACTGAATTGGAACGTCTGTAATGGGACCTACACATTGGTATTAAAAAAAACAAACACCAAAAAACAGGTGGTTCCAATGTTCATCCAAGGATGGGAACTGGTACTCTAAGCATGAGACGTGCTCTTGGGACACAGGTAATACAGTAAATTTGTTGTCAGGAAATTCCTCTCCTGTCCTCTCCTTGCCTCCAGCTCGGACTCTTCCACACACCAAGAGTTCCCAGAGGTGGTGGGGCTAGAGCTTGAGGGGGCGACCACATGAATACAGACTGCTACACAGTGTGCCTTGTTATTGACAAAGAACATTTAAAAAATGATTTTAAAACTCTGATTCTCCGATTCTTAAAATGTATTAATATTCAGCATCAGTCCTTCCAATGAATATTCAGGACTGATTTCCTTTAGGATGGACTAGTTGGATCTCCTTGCAGTCCAAGGGACTCTCAAGAGTCTTCAACACCACAGTTCAAAAACATCAATTCTTCGGCGCGCAAGTTTCTTTATAGTCCAACTCTCACATCCATACATGACTGCTGGAAAAACCATAGCTTTGACTAGATGGACCTTTGTTGGTAAAGTAATGTCTCTGCTTTTTAATATGCTATTTAGGTTGGTCATAACTTTTCTTCCAAGAAGCAAGCATCTTTAATTTTTTAAATTAATTTATTTTAATGGGAGGCTAATTACTTTACAATATTGTAGTGGTTTTTCCCATACACTGACATGAATCAGCCATGGGTGTACATGTGTTCCCCATTCTGAACCCCCCTCCCATTTGGCCACCTGATGTGAAGAACTGACTCATTTGAAAAGACCTTGATGCTGGGAAAGATTGAAGGAGGGAGGAGAAGGGGACTACAGAGGATGAGATGGCTGGATGGCATCACTGACTCAATGGACATGAGTTTGAGTAAACCCCAGGAGCTGGTGATGGACAGGGAGGCCTGGCGTGTTACAGTCCATGGGGTCGCAGAGTCGGACATGACTGAGCGACTGAACTGATATATTAAGAGAATTTGTCTTTTGCTGTATAGATGCAGAAAATATTTTCTACTTGTAGTTTGCCTTTTGAAGTTGTTTATATTTTTATGACAACTTTTATTTAGTTGAATGTATCAGCCTTTTTATTACTGTATTTTGGTTTTATATTGTTAACAGAGGCCTTTGCAACTACAAAAATTACACATTAAAAAATTCTGGCATAAAAAAATGTATTAATCTATTCTTACGTTAATTATTTTCCATCTAATTTAGCAACCAGCTGACTGGGGAGAGAAAAAAGTGAGGAGAGGGGAAACTGAAAAAAAAAAAATTAGATAGTAATATATACAGATGTGAATGTGTAAAAAGCTTCTTTCACAGAGTCAAAAATCTCAGCTCTACTTCCCAAACACTGTTACTGTTGTTACGACCGACTTACTGGGTTGGCCAAAAAAGGGTTTGGGTTTTTCTGTGACATTGTAAGGAAATACCCAAAGGAACTTTCTGGCCAACCCAATAAAATCCTAGGTACCCACAGACAATTCAAAGTTACAAAAAAAACGTCAAAAAGTAAGATCCCGAGAGTCCATTTTGCCCATGGTGAATGTGGTCTCAGTGCCCAGTGTAGACAGCCAGGCCTCATCAGAGGCCACCACACAAGACAAGGCCCAGGATTTCTACACCTGCTTGAAAACGGTGGTTCTCAAGCTTGGCCGCCCATTGGAATCACCTTCGAGCTTTAACAAGTTGAGGCTGTACCCCAGACCTGCTGCCCCACACCCTGGGGTAGGACCATGGCTCCTTGGGGAGTCTAGACTTCAGGGTTCAGAGGATCAGCTTCAGAGGAAAGAAGTTACCCACGCCCTGGATTTTGGTGTTTTCTTCACACAAGAAGCAACACAAAGGACATACCAGGACGAAGAGGAAGGAAGAAAGGATAGAGGAGGGTGAGGTGAAGGGAGGCCCCTTGTGTCTGCAGCAGAAGCGGGTGCACACTCACACTCACACTCACACACACACCCAAGGTCAGCTACCTTGGACCTTGTGCTCGTGGTCATCCTGCAGGATCGCAAGGGTGAGCGTGTGGCTGTTCTCCATCTCTAGGAGCGCAGCCTCATGGCTGGCGGTGATGTCCTCCACCTGCAGGAGATCACAGCTCTGGTTACTCAGAGAGCTGGGGCCCGAGGCTGCGACGCCCCGCTGCCTGGAGGACAGAGGTGGAGTTGAATGAAGGGAAGGGTCCATGGCCCGACGTCTAGGGAGGGACGCTCTGCTGAGGTGGTGGCCGCCTTCTCCAGCCTTGCACTGAGGCAGGAGACAAGATCTGGTGGTGACGTGGGAACCCTGGAGCCGGTGCGGGAATGCCAAAGGGAAGTCACTGTGGCAGGTCTGCTGTTCATGCAGGAGGAAGTAGCTCCCGGCTGGAGGTGGGGGGCCGCCTAAGCCACCTCCTCACTGCTCTGGGCCTCCATTCCTGCCCCTTCCACCAGGTAATAAGGAAGAGGGTCCTCCCCCACCAGACGGTCCGTCCTGCCCCCCAGCAGCAGGTGGGACCTACAGCAGGCAAGGTAGCTGGAGGGAACCAAGATGTACCCAGCTGCCTGATCCTCCACTCAACCCCCACAGCAATAAAGTCAATATCTTCATGCCCATTTTCCAGATGAGGAAACTGGGGCTTAGAGAGGTCTGAAGCGTTCTGCCCAAGGGCTAGCAAGTGGCAGAGTCAGCAGTGGCAAAGCCTGAGGCTGCCTGACTCCACGGACGAGGCTCTCAAACGCCCGGCCACTGCCTCCCCTGCAAGACCAGCAACCAGCGCCCAACAGCCCGCTCACCAGCCCCAAGGCAAGTGGGCAGATGTGTGCTTACCACCCCAGCTCCTCAGCCATGAACGTGCTCCCCTCCGATGGTGGAGTGGCCCTCCCCTGCCCAGGCTGTGGGAGCTGCCCCCGAGAAGCTGCTGTTTCTCTGGCTGAAGGTACATCTCCAGGAACTTAATCCCAGGAAAGCAGCCAGCCCGGGGTGTTTTATTCTCCCCCTCCTGACCTCTGCGCCTGCCCTCATCCCCACCGCCCGCCCACCACACACCTACCACCGTCACTGTTTTTGTTATTTTTGTTGGTGGTGGTGATTTAGTCGCTCAGTCGTGTCCGACTCTTGCAACCTCACAGACTATAGCCTGCCAGGCTCCCCTGTCCATGGGATTTTCCAGGCAAGAATATTGGAGTGGGGTGCCATTTCCTTCTCTATTTGTTGTTGGGGTATTATTTAAACTTCAAGTGTATGACTTACAGGAATCATTGCATAAGGTGACTTCTCCCTATGATAGCAAACCAGAACAATGTTTTTCCAAGTTCTCACTGTAAAAGCACCATTTTACATTGTTTTATACACACACACGTACATGGGTGCATGTGTGAAACCAAATTTCACGGATCAGCACTTTACCTTCCTACCTGCAATCACCTGGCTTTAAAATGTTCATTCTTTGTTACTTTATATTTTTCAAAACGCTAGTTACAAACCACTAGATTCATTTTGTGACATACTCATGTGTCAAAACCTGGCATTGGAGGGACATATGCCCAGACCCTGAAGCTCTTGGGGTGCAGTTCAGAGCACTGTCCAGCTACTTCTCAGAGGGTTTCATTTCTCAGGGGGTCATTCACAGGCTGATCTTTGGTTTGTTAGGAGGAAGAGCTTTTCACAAGAAAGGAAGCCCACTTGTAAAGGGAATGCAAAGGACTATGGTATTTTAAAATGGGATTGATTCCCATTCTGGACTTGTCTTTGCTTGGAGAGGTTTGCCCGACTTCTCTCTCCTATGGTAATTGAGACCTTCATCCACTAAAACAGACTGGCAGAACCAACAGTGAGTCTGACAAGTGTTAGGAAATCTGCATTATGACGTGAACATGGACTTGGTATGCGATGACTCACTTTTATTTACTGGTCACTCTTGATTAAATAATATTTTACTTGAGGCTCAGAGCTATGAATCTACTCAGCAGAAAGGCTGATTGCTACAGTATTTAATTGTCCAAATCCTGTTTATATGAAGGTTTTTAATGGACTTGTTGTCCAAAGTCTTTCAGTCTCTTGGAAAAATAAATCGCTGGCTTAAAAAAAAAAAAAAAAGAAGGAACTAGCTTTCCTTTATGCTTCATTGGTGATGTCCCATAAGCCCATAGCACGCTGTCTATAAAAAACAAGTGCCCACACATTGTTTGGAGATGTTTTACTCAGCTCAGTATAAAGAAAAATCTTTCACTGGTGCTTGGAATGATTCTGATTTATTGGGTTCTGACCCAAATTGCTGTGGGTGGTTCCAGAAAAGAGAGATGGATGCCAGGCCTATGTTCCAGAAGAATACCTTGTGTCCTGGTGCTGGGTCTGCCCCGACTGGCGAGGGTGGTGGGTAAACCACGGTCTCTGATTCAGTGGTGATGAAATGCCACACCCAGTATATTAAGGATGATGTAAGGGCATGATCTATCTGTTACAGCCTCTCAGAGGGGCTTCTAGGAATGCAATACTGATTCCCTAATTCCTCCATATGCAACAAGAGGAGAGCCCAAAATGTTCTGAAGGAAACCAGCGAGAGCTGGGGCTTCCCTGGTGGCTCAGATGGTAAAGAATCTGCCTGCAATGTAGGAGACTCAGGTTCAATTCCTGGGTTGGGAAGATCCCCTGGAGAAAGGCATGGCAAAACCCACTTCAGTATTCTTGCCTGGAGAATTTCATGGACAGAGAAGCCTTGAGTGATTTGGGTTTCTAGTCCTGCGGATGGTTTTTCAAGGCCGTTTCCTCTATGAGGAAGGGGCCTTGCACTTTGGCCATCCTCTTTCTGGTCCCAGTTTCAATCCCCACAGCTTCTCCTCCGTGGCTCCTGGCTTCTTTCCAGAACATGGAGCAGCAGCCTGTCTGAGCACTCAGCCTGAGAAGACCTCCAGGTTGGCAGGCATTGGAAAAGAGTCAGATAAGTGGACCCAAGGAACACACAAGGTCTTTTTTTGTTTTTGTTTTTTTTTGCATCGTGTTAGTAGCTTAGTTGTGTCTGACTCGTTGTTGAGTCCATGGACTGCAGTCTGGGAAGGCTCCTCTGTCCATGGAATTTTCTAGGTAAGAATACTGCAGTGGATTGCCATTTCCTCCTCCAGGGGATCTTCCTGACCCAGGGCTTGAATCTGTGTCTCCTGCATTGGCACGCAGATTCTTTACTTCTGAGTCACCTGGCAACACCAAAAAAGAGACAGAGGTGCTGAATCATTACATACCACAGCAAACTTATGCTGGGTGAAGCTTCATTTTTTTTCCTTTTAAAATCCTGAGGAATTCTCTGCCCACCCCCTCAAAATAAATACCCACTGCTGGATCAGCCTCCTCCCTCCTCCCGGAGCACAGAGTTCTGAGCTGCCACAGAGAGATCTGTCCCCGCGCCCAGCAAGTAGTCCCAGTCGTACAGAGAAGCTGCTCCCTGCTCCAGGCTGTCTCCGCAGCTGCTTGCTGTTTAGCTGAGTCCCATCAAAGCAAAGGCCTGGGAAGCCACCCTCTTCTCTTAGACGGTCGAAAACAGAGCCGTGGGCTTACTCCATCCAGCCTCTTGCAAAATGCAATTAGGGGTGGCTTTGCCAATTCACTTAGAGAAGACTTCCGTTTAGAATGAAGAAGCATGGCTTTACATCTCCTCATTAAAGAAAACCAGATTAAACTCCCATTTGCCCCCTACCCACAACATGTATCTGATGAGACAGAGGGGGCCGCCACTGTCTTTTTTCTCCAGGGCCCTCTGAACAACGCTCCTTTCCAGATACCAAGGCGACTCGCCATCCTTCTGACTCCGCCTTCCTGCTACAGCATCCCTGTTACCAGCTCGGAGCTGACGGCCAGCCCTGCCCGAGCTCCCTGGCTGACTATATCCCCTGTCGGGTGGTGCATTTGCCGCCTGCTGGGTGGGCAGGTGTCCACAGAGGCCCCCATCTTTCCTGTTGGGCCACGTCCCAGCATCTGGAGGCCCCGTGCTGTGATGGGTGGGGCTCTCACACTGGAAGATGGAGGGTCCCTTGGGGCCTCATTCTCTTTGATTAGAAAGTGCGGTTTCCGCCGATGGTGACTGTGTGCCTGCTGTGTGGGACAAATCAGAGTCAGGATGCAAGACGACCACCAGAGAAGCCTCTATACATCTGATGAAGTGTGAGGATGCTGTGCCTGCCAGTGAGTCTAAAAGGATCATTTCTTTAGGAAATGGCAGAAAGTGTGTCCTGGATGTGAGACAATGTAAACCCAGAGGATGAACACTTAGGCGCCTCTGAAAAGGCATCTCTGCTGAAAATGCAGAATCCAGAACATCAGGGGGCCCTGGGACTTCAGGGCCAGATCAGGAGATCTTGGAGGCAGGGGTCAAAGGTCACAAGTCAGATCACTAAATACCAGGCTCCATGGATGAGTACGTTTGGAGCAAACATGACAAGCATCTGTGCTTATAGTGAAAACCCTGCCTTGTATGCTTTGAGATGGGGAAGCTTGGGCAATTTCGCTTCTTTTAATGTGCTCCAGAATGAGCACCAATTTGATGAAACCCCTCTATAATCAGATTTTTAAAATAAGAGTCACACTGTATCTTTAAAGGCACATAAGAAAACCAGTAGGCCAAGCCATGCCCCTGCTTGTGCCCTAACTAGGCTGCAGGGCAAAGAATGAGGCCCAGTTCGTCCCCTGACACCAGACACCTGCAGCTCTGGGTCCCGGGGACCCATACTTGACGACTCTGATTCCAGGTGTGGACAGAAGGGGTGTTTCGTCAGCAGCTCCCCCAAGGGATTCCCACGTGTGGCCACAGACATGGCCTCTGCCTCCCGAGGTGAATGGACAGCTAGATTTTCCTGGGGGGGGCGGTCCTGTGGTGACATCAGAGGTCAGCCTCCCTTAGCAAGGGAGGACTGGAGTAAAGAAGCCTCAGAAAATCCAGTGTCTGGGGCTCCCCTGGTGGCCCAGGGGTAAGAATCCACCTGCCAATACAGGGAACATGGGTTCCATCCCTGATCCGGGATGACCCCACATGCCGTGGAGCAACCAAGCCTATGAGCCACAACTGCTGAGCCCACGCTCTGGAGCCCGTGGTCTGGCACAAGGAAAGCCGCCTCAGTGAGACGCCTGCATGCTGCAGCGGAGACTAGCCCCCGCGCATGGCAATTAGAGAAAGCCTGAACAAAGCAACGAAGACCCTGTGCAGACAAAAGCAAAATAAACAAGTTTTTTAAAAAAACTCCTGGGTCAGAACAGAAGCAGCCTCCCAGCACGGTCGGGACACTGGGGCACCGGGAGAGGCTGGGTCGGTGAACTTGAGTTTCAAGGCTCAGGAAGGACAGAGGCAGCAGGATGTGTGGGTTAGCATCGCCGAATTTGACCACCCCAAGAAGAAGACCTGCATTTGGAGGGTCTGCACAGATCACCAAAACCACACACCTTCCCTCCAGATCCCACTGTGCTCAGGCACCAAGTCCCCCCCTGGACCAAGCACACGGGCGTCTCCTATACCTGGAAATGGTGGGCATTTCACCTTCTTCCTGGTTGCTGTGTGCTCCCTGCCAGAGAAGCTGAAGGCCAGGATAACAGCCAATATCCCAACACAGAAGCAGACTCGGGGGTCTGAATAATTCACAGATTTAAACCATCCGTCCCTGGCCTCGTCCCCAAACCAATGGGTTTCTAGAGGAAGCGAGTGAAAATTGCTCAGCCGTGTTTGACTCTTTGCAACCCCATGGACTATAGCCCCACCAGGGGCTGTCCATGGGATTACTGGAGTGGGTGGTCATGCCCTCCTCCAGGGGTTTCTAGAGGAAAGATCTGCTCAAATGCAAAGCATACAGATGAAACCTCCACCATAAAGCTTTCGCACATTTTCCCAGCTGGAAGCGAACTCGCAGTTCCTGAACACAGCAGCTGTAATCAGAGGCTATGGAGCAAGCAGGCCCACATTCTATAAAGCTTGGCATCTTTTGCAGTAACATGAGGCCTTCTGTATGCAGGGCATTCACTAACTATTCTTCACATAGTTGAATGAATAAATGAATGAATGAATCACTTTAGCTATTATAAAGGATCCAGAAGGACAGAACTCAGAGCCCTCATAAGACAGAGCTTTTAAAATATACCTAAGTAGCTCATGTAACTCACCCTGAGGTGGAAAAGTCAGGGCCTCCAATCTCTCCCAGTATGAAATCTTTAGGTTCCCTGGTGGTTTAGTAGTAAAAAATCTGCCTGCCTGTGTAGGAGACGTGGGTTTGATCCCTGGGCTGGGAAGATCCCCTGGAGAAGGGAGAATACCCACTCCAGTATTCTTGCCTAGGAAATCCCACGGACAGAGGAGCCTGGTGGGCTACAGTCCATGAGGTCGCAAAGAGTCAGACATAACTTAGCAATTAAACAATAACAAAATGAAATCTTTTAAAGCCTATGGTCTCAGCTTAGAGGCAGGTGAGACCACACCCCCCTGCATGTGCCCAGCTTAGCAAGCTTCTGCCCGGGGTCCCTCGGCTGGTGGATGGGCTCCATTCAGCAGGGGCCCCGGCTCTGTGGGTTCCCACACATGACACCCCCATGAGAGCCTTCGTTCAGAGGCTCCTCCTCCTGCTGGGAGACCCCCTCCTGCCCTTCTTCCCATCTCTTGACATCTTCTCAACCAACCAAAAGTTTGGACCCCAAATCAGTGAATACGGATATACATATATTCTCCACGTAAAACTGGGCCTGACTGCCCCAGGATATAGGACACAGGACAGCTGATATTTGCCCCAGGACCGACCTGTATCAGGGAGTCAATAGGCAGGAAAGACTACAGACGGCAGCTGAGCGAATGTCTGCTTAGAGCGAGCTGAAAGGGCAGATGCTGAGGTTCCATTTCTAATCTTAGCCTAGCAGGTAACCTTACCTGTAACCTATCTGCTTCTGGCCTCTAAGTCTACACCACCTTCAAAAGGCAGGCGTGTCTGGTTTCCACAAGCCTCTAAAAGGAGGAGGATGCTGAACAGAAGATGCTGAGACGCTGACTAGATGAAAGGGCTGTCAAATCGGAGACCGCTCTTTCCAACGGCAGTACTTATTATTGCTCTACTAGTTCTCCCGTGTGACTGTCACGCCTCTGGGGACCGTCGCTGTCTGGGACACCTACTGGGGATAGAGCCCAAATGTTCATGGCTGTGAAGGGCCGCTTGGCACCAGCCTCAGATGTGGAGAGTGCTCTGCATGAGTGCCAGCTGATCTTAGGGATAGCGAAGCAGACTCCGGACAACAATACACCAATTAGAAGGTGGGCACTAGGGCATCAGAGCCTTAGGGGCTTAGGAAGAAGAGAAAAGGAAGGCGCAGATGAGTTTCATGGAGGCAGAGCGGGCTCACCTCACCCTGGTGCTAATGCAGTAATGGACCCTGCAGCTGGCTATGGGGATGGGCATGCCTGGCTCCCACCTGCTTTCACACTGACTGGCTCCCTGGGAATTCTTCCCCGGCTGTTCTAGGATGAATGATCCTCTCTGGGAAGACTGCCAGGCTAAGGTTAATGAGAAGAATCCTTTCATCAGGCAAATACACACTGAAGGCCTACCCTGTGCAAGCAGGCAGTGCCGAGCCAGAGATTCAGCAGTAAATCCAGCAGAAAACCCTAGTTCAGGCCTTGAGGGCACAGACCCTGGGTTCAGACTGGGTCCAACCCTGGCTCTTCCATGAGCATGAATTCCAGCAAGGTATTTAACCTCCGGGTCTCAGTTTTCTCACCTGTAAAATGGGGGTAATAATGGTCCCTCCCTGGTAGGGTTACTATAGGGGTTAAATGAGTTAGTCCATGAAAAGCGGGAGGAGGAGAGCGCCGCCGACAGCACGTGCTAGATACACGTGTGTCTGTTATTTCCACTGCCCTCATGGGCTATGCAGAAGATCAACAGGGTACAAAGTCAAGTTTATCACACGTTAGGTAGTAATAACTGTCCAGGAAAACTACAGCATGGAGGAGGACAGGAGTGTGTGTGGCGGGGGTGGGGGAAGGAGCTGTAATTCTGGGTGAGGAAGGGCCTAGTGAGAAAAGTCTACCAGGGAGGGAGAGAGGGAGCCACAGGATGTCTAGAGGGAGAGCATTCCAGGCACTGGTGTGTTGGTTTAGCCGCTCAGTCATGTCCGACTCTTTGCAACCCCAGGGACTATAGCCCGCCAGGCTCCTCTGTCCACGGGATTCTCCAGGTAAGGATACTGGAGTGGGTTGCCATTTTCTCCTCCAGGGGATCTTCCCGACCTAGGGATCCAACCCAAGTCTTCTTGCATTTCAGGCAGTCTCTTTATCTGCCTGAGCCACCAGGGAAGCTTACCAGGCAGTGGGCACAGCCCAGCACAAAAACCCAGAGGTGGGAGTGTGCCTGGGAGGACAAGACAGGAGGCCAGAGTGGCTAGAGGGGACGACGGGGAGGCGACAGGGGACAGAACCGAGGTGGGAGGGTGGGGACCGGGAGCTCACCTGTGGCAGGACTCGGGGCTAAGGCGGCAGCTCCCCAGGGCAGGGCGGGCCGGGCGGACTCACCTGCTCCTGGTGCTGACACCCGATCCGCAGTAGCTGCGCGCGGTGCTCCTCCTGGAGCCGGGCCACCTCGGTCTCGAACTGCAGCTGCAGGCGCCGCTCCAGGTCCCGTAGCTCGGCCTCCTGCTGCCAGCCCAGGTTCCGCACCTCCGCCTCGCAGCGCCGCTCCAACTCAGCCTTCTCCCGCTGCAGCTTCTCACACTTGGCGGCGTGGAAAGCTGGGGGGACAGGACAGCACACGGTCACAAACCCGCCAGGATGCGCCCAGAGCCTCGAGTCTGCAACCCCCGCGCTGCAACATCAAGGTGTGGGTGGAAGGACCAGGGCCAGATCCCCTTCCTTCTGCAGAGCTTCATGGTTTGTAAGATGCGTCCCTGGGCTTCCCTGGTGGCTCAGTAGTAAAGACTGCCTGCAAAGCAGGAGTTGCAGGAGACGCAGGTTCCATCCCTGGGTCAGGAAGATCCCCTGGAGGAGGGCATGGCAACCCACTCCAGTATTCTTGCCTGGAGAAACCCATGAACAGAGGAGCCTGGCGGGCTACAGTCCATGGGGTCTCGCTTAGCACACACGCACGCAGGCAAGATGCTTTCCCACCTACAGCATCTGAGCCTCAACACAGACCCTGGATGTTGGGGTGAACCTGAGCCCAGGGAGCTCCTGTGACCGGCTCAAGGTCACACAGCGTGTGGAGTAAGAGCTGCAAAGGCAGGAGATGTTTAAGGACATTATTTCCCTGGTGAAATGAGCAGTGGACAGGTTGGGTCTTGCTCTGTGTGCACAGAGTGTAAGAATATGGCCCAGCCCAGCAGCCTAATGCTGTCCCAAAGCCCTTCCTGGTCCAGGGCTTCAGCTGGCCCCGTGTCCTGGGTCGCACCGTTTGATGGATTCTGATACGCAATCTGAGAAAGTTAGGATCCGCTGGTGTACTGAGCAAGGTGGTGAGTGCTGCCCACATCAGGTATGGGTGATAAAAGGATATACTGTCTGTAGAGAATTTAAAAGCAATAACCAGACTGATCAGAAAAGCCCTCTGCTTTTTACTGCCACCGGTGCCAGCATCGGTAAAGAATGCTGATGAAAAAAATACTTCTCAAAAGTCTTTGGTTGGTCTACAGTTTAAGCAATTGTTATAATTACTCTTGAGGCCTTTAAAAACCAGTTTTATATTTAAAAAAATCACAAACAGAGGAAAGCTGGAAGTATTAATATGCACAAGGACATTATTGTACAGACTTTTTTCTCCCCTGTGGACCACAGTCCATGGGGTCACAAAGAGTCAGACATGACTGAGCAACCAAACGATAACAACAATATACATGTTGGGATGACAGCTGAGTGTGCACTGGGTTTTCCACCACAGGCAGCAAGACTCGCTCGCTAATAAATGCAGCAGGAACGGCAGAGACTGAGGTTTTCTGGTCCCTGACAGTGAGATCATGGAAGAGGGAGGTTATGGGCCTCATAGAAACAGCCCGAACCTACCAGGAACTGAAGGCCACAGTGGCTCAGGCTTGGAGGGAGCGGAGAGGAGTCATCTATGCTCAGGGGTCTGAACAGAGCTCCAGTTTTCCCCAAAGACCCTCCAACCTGGGCAAGTTGTCAGAATTTCACCAGGGACCCTAGTTAGTGAAAGAAACAACCAGGATCCACAGACTAGGGAGGAGATGTACACGCAGAGACAGGTTTATCCTGAGTGACTGGGCTTTAACAGAACAACGACCAGGGAATGTGCATTAAAAACAGTGCTCGATGGATTGAGACACAGTCAAACTGAGGCCAATAAAGGAGCAATTATTTACACATACACACACATATATATATATATATATATTTTAAATTCTTTTCCATTACGGTTTATCACAGGATAGTGAATACAGTTCCCCGTGCTGTTCAGTAGGACCTTGTTGTTTATCCCATTTTATATGTAATAGTTTGCATCTTCTAATTCAGAACTCCCAGTCCATCTCTCCTCCCCACCTCCACACAAACAGCAATCATTTCATCTACACTGGGGGAAGGAGAAGGGCCCTCCGACAGAAAAGGATGGGGGATGGACAGGAGACACACGGTAGCTACTGGTGAGCCTCGAGCAATGGGCTCCAGGGTAGGTGTCTGGGTGCACAGGGTCTCTTTGGAGGGTGCTCTTGTTTCTGTAATTCAGGTGAACTAAAGATCCAACCAGTCCATCCTAAAGGAGATCAGTCCTGGGTGCTCATTGGAAGGTCTGATGCTGAAGCTGAAATGCCAATACTCTGGTCACCTCATGCAAAGAGTTGACTCATCGGAAAAGACCCTGATGCTGGGAGGGATTGGGGGCAGGAGGAGAAGGGGACGACAGAGGATGAGATGGCTGGATGGCATCACCAACTCGATGGACATGAGTTTGAGTGAACTTCGGGAGTTGGTGATGGACAGGGAGGCCTGGCGTGCTGCGATTCATGGGGTTGCAAAGAGTTGGACACAACTGAGTGACTGAACTGCACTGAACTTCATAGTCTTTGCCCCGTGTACCCTGCTGTGGTGAATGGGATCAAAATAAAGCAGTGACAACAATGTTTGTATTTACAACAGGCCCACAAGGCAGTGCAGAGATGCAGAGCAGTCTGCAAACACAAGAACAGATGGTCGGCACCATTCATGATTCAATACATGCAGATCAAAGCAAGAGATTTTTTTTACCTACAAGGTTGATCGAGATGAAATATTCTGATAATACAGGGAAGGCAGGAGAAAACTGGCCTTTGATGGAGCAATGGTGGGGGTGTAACCTGAGGAGCTGCTTTGCAGGTTCAAGTATTTTTCAAAATTGAAATCCTAGGGATGGGAGCTTGGGAAGAGTGACAGCTGAAGAGTTCGGGGTTTCTTTATGGGGTCATGAAAAAGTCCTAAAACAGATTATAGTTACAGCTGCATAACTCCATGAATATACTAAGAATCACTGAACTGTTTTCAAACGGGTGAGCTGTATGGCATGTGAATTATATCTCAATAAAGTTTTTACCAAAAATGGAAAGAAAATCTGCAAAATAACATGACAGGGAAAATATATCAGAGGATAAATTTAGACGTGTTTGTAGAAGGAAAGTTCATATTTGGATTCTGCAACTCTGTATAACGATGATGAAGATGTATGTTGACAAAATAAAAACCTCACCACGACACTGTTTTATACACACACACACATGCACACAAATGGATATATGTGGAGCTAGGGGAATCTGAGAACCATTCTTACTGTTTCTTAACTAGAAATACAGCACACTGCACTCAAATGAAAATAATTAAAAATGCTCACCATGTTCTATTCTTTAACAAGTACTGTTTTATATGGGAAAAATGTACTTTTCATATATTAATACTAATATTGGTATCTTTAACTCTAGTAAATCTAAACAATTAGTTGATGATATAGATTGTACACATGGAATAAAACAGAAAAAAAAAGGTCAAGAAATGAATAACAACAAATCAGTTACACTGGAGAAAAAAAATTAAATGCACATATCTTTTAAGTCAACAATTTCACAAGAGAACCAAAAAAATCTGATGAAGGATAATTAGTTCAGCACGATTTGCCTTTGGGAAATAGTCGGGGTGGGGGACTAGTTAAATAAATGATGATAAGTTCACTATATACATAGGACAAATCCCATATTCAAAGGGATACAGGTAACTAAAAAAAAAAAAAAACAAAAAACAAGGTCAGTCTTTTCCTGGAATGACCTGACCTGTAATACATTGTTAAACAAAAAAGGCAAGATGCAGGATGAGCAGGACAGCGGAATTCTACTTGTGATGGAAATGCATCTGTGTGTCTGACCTTCCATCTGTCCTTCCCCCCTTGGGGGTTGCGTGCTTAATTGACAGGACTCACTTCCCAATGAACACCTGCAACAATATGTATATAAGAAAATCCTATTATTTGTTTGAATGTTTTATGAGTTAAAATATTTTTTAAATGATTACCATGATTAAGAAGACTGGGTTTGAAAAGGTTATGGTCGCCTGTAGTCAGAAAGGACAGGAAAGTTCCATTGAACGTGTGATTTTGTTTATGTTTGTGGTGGGATGATTCAAGGCCTGGCATTCTATTTGGGGGAGGGGTCAGCAATGATTGGGGAGAAGGCGACGGCATCCTACTCCAGTACTCTTGCCTGGAAAACCCCATGGACGGAGGAGCCTGGTAGGCTGCAGTCCATGGGCTCTCTGAGAGTGGGACCCGACTCAGTGACATCACTTTCACTTTTCACTTTCATGCATTGGAGAAGGAAATGGCAACCCACTCCAGTGTTCTTGCCTGGAGAATCCCAGGGATGGCGGAGCCTGGTGGGCTGCCCTCTATGGGGTAGCACAGAGTTGGACACAACTGAAGTGACTTAGCAGCAGCAGCAGCAGCAATGATTGATTGATTCTCATCCTAGAGCTGTTCCTGAACTATACTGTTGCTTCAATAAATCATGAGCTGTGTGGCCTCAATTATCGTTGTTCAGTCGCTAAGTCATGTCTGACTCTTTGGACCCCATGGACTGCAGCAAGGCAGGCTCCTCTGTCCTTTACTATCTCCCAGAGTCTGTGCAAATTCATGTCTGTTGAGTCAGTGATGCCATCCAACCATCTCATCCTCTGTTGCCCCCTTTTCCTTTTGCCTTCAGTCTTTCCCAGCATCAGGGTCTTCTCCAATGAGTTGGTTCTTTGCATCAGGTGGCCAAAGTAATCACCGTTCCACATCTAGCACCAACCCCCAAATTCCCAATAGCTATTATATACAAGAAGTGATATTCTATTCTTCCAATGACCCCGTGTCATAAACCCCAGGCCTGCAGAAGATATTGGGTAAGAGCTGCAGCTGAGGCACCAGGGAGCAAGTTCCAATAACAGAGTCCCTAAGGAAATAAACATCCTCTTGCCTCTGGTAAATTCTCAGAAATGTATCTACTGGGGCATTTTGTACACAGAGGTTAAAGTAGACTAATTTTTATGGGCGACCTCTGGAGTCTTGTGTTCACTCTTCCTTTATTTCTATTCATGAGAAAATATTTGGTACTTTATAATGTGAGAGGCAAACACACACAATAATAAACCCCTAGAACCTAAAACGCTGAGAAAATAGTTCCTAAAAGAACTGGATTATGACAGGCCAGGAGCACTGATAACATTTCTAATTCATAAGCATGAGTTTGAAAAGCAAAAACAGGATTAGAGTCTGCGGTAGTTTTCAATAATTGAACATATGTATGTATGAATATATAGAGTGCGTGTAGGCAGTACATACATACACACCACAGTTCATAAATCAAAATTGAGGGGGAAAACTCAGTGAGTAAGCGCAATTTTCTTTAAACAATTGCCCAAAATGTCCCTTGAATAATTACAACTTGTTACTGGAAAGAGGTAGCAGAGATCAGTAATTACAACACTAGACTTAAACTGAAGAAAAGAATCTGGTTGTAGTTCATGATAAAGCATAAGGAATAATATTATACTACCTTTTAGATCACAGATAATGCTTAAGCTTTGACAATTATAAAATAAGTCATCTAAAGATGAAGACTGTATATAAATCTGTGGAATTATTATAATAGTCACTGTTACGGGTCCAATTGTGTCCTCCAAAATTTATATGTTGAAGTTCTAATCCCTCCGAATGTGATCATGTTTGGAGACAGGATTTTTGCAGCAAATAAAGTTAAAATGAGGTCATTTATAGGGTCAGCCCCAATCCAGTATGACTGAAGTCTACAGGCCAGACACCTGCGGGGGGTGGGGGGAAGGCAGCCATCTATAAACCCAGAGGAGAGGCCTCGGAAGAAACTCACCCTGCTGGCGTCTTGATCTCGATTTCCAGCCTCCAGCATTGTAAGAAAATTAATTTCTGTCTTTTAAGCCCTCCAGCCTGCAGTACTTTGTACAGCAGCCTTAGTAAATTAACAGTCAGTATTGTTTCTTATTGATAGGGGATCCCACAGTCAGATAAAAGATTAAATTGTTTCTTTGAGATATGGGGAGTAATTGAAAAGACAAAATAACTTTCAAGGGAAAAAAATGTAATTTAAAAATTACCCATACTCTTATGACACAAAGAAAATGAAAACTTTCCACTGAAAATCCCTTCACAGCTGTCGTGGTAGTGTGACTTCAGTGTCCCCTGTTAGGAAGTTTCCACATCTTCCTGCTTAATATTTTTATGGTCCCCCCATATTCTCATGTGTGTGTCCTTAGTCACTCAGTCGTGTCCGACTCTGCAATCCCATGGGCTGTAGCCTGCCAGGCCCCTCCGTCCATGGAATTCTCCAGGCAAGAATACTGGAGTGGGTAGCCTTTCCCTTCTCCAGGGGATCTTCCCAACCCAGGGATCGAACCCTGGTCACGGACACTGCAGGCAGATCCTTTACCATCCGAGCCACCATATTTTCATGTGGATGCACTGTGATTTATACGTCCTTAGTGTTGGACATTTGATTTGTGTCACTCACATATTTTTTTTTCTTTTGCTTTCTTCATTAGGATAAATTCTTAAGAGTGGAATTATGTGGGCTTAAAGATTATAGCATCTTTGTAAACTTTAGTTGGTTGTGTGTGTGTGTGTGTGTGTGTGTGTGTGGTCCTTTTTGATGGCAGTGATCCCGTGACAAGTCTGTGTCCACCAAGGGGAACTACAATGCCTGGAAAAGCCCTCTGGAGGCAAAGGCCTCTGTCCACTCTTGTCAGATCACAGCGACCCACGGCAGGCGGCAGGCTCAGTCCACGAAACACGCTGCCTGGGATCCTGGGCCACACTGCCCTCTACTGCCCTCTTTTTTAAAGGACCTTCTTTTTGATGAAAAGGACCTTCTTTTTGATGGCTCAGATGGTAAAAGCACCTGCCTACAATGCGGGAGACCCCGGGTTCGATCCCTGGGTTGGGCAGATCCACTCCAGTACTCTTGCCTGGAAAATCCCATGGACGGAGGAGCCTGGTAGGCTACAGTCCATGGGGTCATAAAGAGTGGGACACGACTGAGCAGCTTCACTTGGTCAAGAAGAGAGACAAGGAGCAGCTGAGATGGAGGAAAGGTTCAGGGACTAGGAGCAGAAATGTGGGTGAAAGAGCCAGGGTGGGGAGTCGGGGGTCTCTGGGCATCTCTGCAGGTCCACCCAGCATCCCCAGGGCCCTAGACCAAAAACTGGCATTAGTGGAGCGCCTCCTGGGTACCACGCAGCTGGCATGCCCTGAGCCCCAGGTGGGTGTCCAGTAGGACGGGAGGTTTGAGAAGGGGTAACTCAGGGATCCAAGGCCCCTGCGGGAGGGGCGAGGCCTGCAGAGCAGGGGCCAGAGCCCGGGTCCCTCTGCACCCGGGTGGGAGAGACCACTGCACCAGGGTTTCACTGTCTCGGAGGTGAGGCTTTGGTGAATCAGCCTTCAAGCCCTCACTGCTGTGAATCGCAGCATGTCTCTTTACCTATCCGCCTCCCTCAGCAGCGGGCAGGGACAGCGTCAGAGACACCTGAGTATTTGTGGTCAGATAGGCAGGCTGTGGTCAGCCTACCAGGCTCCTCCATCAACAGACAGTAGCTGGATTTATTGAGCAGCTGCTACATCCCACGCCCAATCGTGCAGTGAGAATCAGACTCGCTGCCAGGAGGGCAAATAAAGACACGGGCAGAAGTTTTAAACAGCAAGATGTCACATCATGAAAACCTGAGATAACAGCAGTTGGAGAAAGTAAAATGAGAGCAATGTTAGGGAAAATGAGAGCAATGTTAGGGGATGGCGGATGCAGGGGGCACCTGAGAAAACCCCATCCAGACTGATGTGAATGATGGGGAAGGGGAGGGGTCCAGAGAGCTGGAGGGAGGGGGTTCCAGGAGGAAGAACCGCAAGAGCAAAGGTCCCAAGCTGGGAACACGGGGCTCACTTAAGGGACAGGAAGATGACAAGGGGCCTGAGGGTCTGTGATGGAGACAGTGGAGGTGGGGAGAGGCGGGGTCGGATCCCACGAGGGCCCTGGTCCCCAGGGAGGAGTGGGGCTTGTACTCCAGTAACTGGAAAGGGCCCTCCTACCCCTCGACAGTCTTAAACCTGGGATAACAGGAGCTCATGAAGCGTTGATTACAAGAGCGCCCTGGAGGCTGCATGGCGAATAGGCTGGCAGAGGCAAGGAGAACAGAGCGGAGGACATGTCTGGGGTCTAGGTGGACGTAACCTGGGGCTGAAGCTGCAGTCCTGGATGGGTATGCAATGCATCTGGGAGGCAAAGCCACCTGCATTTGCCCCTGGCTTGAACGAGGGAGGTGAGGACCTCCTCCTCACGAGGCAGGGATTGGACCCGAATATGACTCAGGCAATTGGTCTGAGTGATTTGGGTGGTGGTGCCCTTTAAGAAGAGGAGAACATCAGAGGAGGAGACCCACTGGGGAGACAAGCACACACTAGACACCAAATAAATCTCTACGGAACTAACAGCCGGATTTATGTACATATAAGGGCCCCTGGTTCACAAATGTGATGGCGGATTTGCCTCTGGTCCATGGTACTTAGGAAAGGCTTTTCTGGATGTTGTCAATTAGTATGAAAAACATGACATTCAAAACTGCTGAATTTTGACAAGTTTTGTGACATGTTAGTGATGAACGGTAATATTCCATTTCACATGGGCATGTGCTGTGGTCTATTCTATAAAAGTGTTGAAATCTTAAAAGCATGAGACCTCAGGGTAGACCCTCATTATTAAACCTTCCCCAGTGAAGTGGGGCTGGATTGACAGACGTGTTTTCTCCTCCCCACGGGTGTGTAAATGGTTAGTGGGAAGATATAAGACATGTGGCTGCAGTAAGCTGAAGCGCGTTTTCTAGCTGCTAGGCATTCCCAGAATAAACACAGAAGAGTTCTTATCAAGGTGGCTCTTTAAAGTGCATTAACAAGGGTCTTCTCTGGCTGTCCAGTGGTTAGGACTGCATGCTTCCACTGCCAAGGGCCCAGGTTCAATCCCAGGTCAAGGAACTAAGATCCCACAAGGCTCAGGGCACAACCACAAAACAAAAAGTGCATTAATACTTTACTTACCTGTGGGTCTCACTATGGGAACATGGCCCCCAAACTGAATGACTGCATACAGGAGCCTCAAGATCCCCAAACACGTGCCCTGAAGTGCCCGCTCACGTCCCACCCCCACACTACTTAGACTTCCACACAGTGACAGTGAATAACCCTTCCCGTGCATGGAATCCAGGCTGCCAGCATTTCCAGATTAGAAGGGGTGGGGAGGCGGGGTGGGGGAGTGACAGCCCAGGACAGGAGGTGGTCAGGTCACACCTGGAAGGGGCAGGAGACAAAGGCAGGTGGGGGAGGGCAGAAGAGTCCAGGTCTTCCCAGGTCCTGCAGACACCAGCGGTGGGATTTTGGCAACTAACTCAACCTCTCTGGATCTGAGATTCTCACCTGGAAATGAGGAGGTCGGGCACTGCTACCAGCTGAAGTGTATACCCCTAGAGTCACGGTGTGAAGCCACACTCCCCAGGACCTCAGAGTGTAACTGTATTTGGCAGTGGGGGTACTTGAAGAGTTGATTAAGTTCAAATGAGGCCAGGAGGGTGGGGCCCTAGTCCAGCATGATTGGTGTCCCTCTTGGAAGAGGAGGAGCCACCGGGGAGGTCTCAGAGGCCAGGTGAGAACACAGCAAGGGGATGTCCTTCCACAGGCCAAGGACAGATGCTGTAGCAGAAACCACCTCTGCCAGCCCCTGGCCTGGACTTCAGCCTGCAGAATCAAGAGAAAATAAACGCCTGTGTTTAAGCCCCTGGGCCTGGGTATTATTTTGTGACAGCAGTCTGAGCCGGCTAACACAGGCACCCTGAGTGTGAAGCCCCCTTCTGTCCCTGCCTTCTAGAATTCTATTGATATTGTAATGGTGACTGAGGGTCATCAAGGACAGTTTTCCACTGTCCTTTCTTAAAGAAGACCGGGCAGGCTGTACTATTTTTATTATGATCTCCCTCTGAAATGGAGCCCTAAAGAGAGAAGCTTCATCTACAGAGAAAATGCTTTGCAAAATGACTCGCTGCCCAGTAAGAGGAGACATTAGTAGTATCATCAATGACAACATCTCTGTGCTTCATTAATGAAGTTCTCTAACATACAGTATTGGGGATTCCCTGGTGGCTCAGGGGCAAAGAATCCGTCTGCCAATGCAGTAGACATGGGTTTGATCCCTAGGTTTGGAAGATCCGCTGGAGAAGGACTGGCAACCCTCCAGTGTTCTTGCCTGGGAAATCCCATGGACAAAGGGACCTGGTGGGCCACAGTTCATGGGGTCACAAAAAAATTGAACATGACTTAGTTACTAAACGACAACATAATACACAATATTAATTTGCTTAATCTTCACAGCCAATTTTAAAGCTGGAGAAAGTGGGCAGTTTTGCTCTGATTTTACAGAAGAGCAATGGAGGCTCAGAAGGGTCAAGTCACTTGTCTAGGCTGACCCAGCAAGAACTGCGAAGGTGGGATTCCCTCCAGGTGCCCTGAATCTCAGCAGAGCTCCTTCGAATACTAACACCGCTATTCTGCCTTATGTTCTGGAAGAAAGCAAACAAAAAAAGAGAAGGAGAAACAGATACAAAAATCCCAACAAGGTTAAGGTGCTTTTCAAAGTCATAAATACTTAGAGCTATTTTTATGTGGTCTTAAGATAAAGGAATCAAGATTGTCGGGAGAAATATCAATAACCTCAGATATGCAGATGACACCACCCTTATGGCAGAAAGTGAAGAGGAACTAAAAAGCCTCTTGATGAAAGTGAAAGTGGAGAGTGAAAAAGTTGGTTTAAAGCTCAACATTCAGAAAACGAAGATCATGGCATCTGGTCCCATCACTTCATGGGAAACAGATGGGGAAACAGTGGAAACAGTGTCAGACTTTATTTTGGGGGGCTCCAAAATCACTGCTTCCAAAATTGGGGCTTCCCTGGTGGCTCAGAGGGTAAAGCGTCTGCCTGCAATGCAGGAGACCTGGGTTCGATCCCTGGGTCAGGAAGATCCCCTGGAGAAGGAAATGGCAACCCACTCCAGTACTCTTGCCTGGAAAATCCCATGGACAGAGAAGCCTGGTAGACTACAGTCCATGGGATCGCAAAGAGTCAGACACGACTGAGTGACTTCACTTCATAAAATCACTGCAGATGGTGATTGCAGCCATGAAATTAAAAGACGTTTACTCCTTGAAAGAAAAGTTATGATCAACCTAGATAGTATATTCAAAAGCAGAGACATTACTTTGCCGACTAAGGTCTGTCTAGTCAAGGCTATGGTTTTTCCAGTAGTCATGTATGGATGTGAGAGTTGAACTATGAAGAAGGCTGAGCGCCGAAGGATTGATGCTTTTGAAGTGTGGTGTTGGAGAAGACTCTTGAGAGTCCCTTGGACTGCAAGGAGATCCAACCAGTCCATTCTGAAGGAGATCAGCCCTGGGATTTCTTTGGAAGGAATGATGCTAAAGCTGAAACTCCGGTACTTTGGTCACCTCATGTGAAGAGTTGACTCATTGGAAAAGACTTTGATGCTGGGAGGGATTGGGGGCAGGAGGAGAAGGGGACGACAGAGGATGAGATGGCTGGATGGCATCACTGACTCGATGGACGTGAGTCTGAGTGAACGCCGGGAGTTGGTGATGGACAGGGAGGCCTGGCGTGCTGTGATTCATAGGGTCGCAAAGAATCGGACACGACTGAGTGACTCAAATGAACTGAACTGAACTGAAGATAAAGGATGAGCCTTTCAACAAATGGATAATGACCGACCCTGTAAGTGAATGTAATTGCAATGCTTAGAAGTAACCTTCTTGGTTGAAGAGGAGAAAAATGCAACAGTGATTTGTGGGGGCAAAGGAGGAAAGAAGAAGTGGATTTAAGACAATGGTTATGATGGGAAGTTTCGAGAGAAACAAATGCTGACTACATGAGTGCTAATATGACACTACTGTGCATAAACGGGAAGCGGCTTTCCGGGCGTCCTGCATGGCGCCTGCCCCTCCCTCTCCTCTGGGCTAACTTGGGCTACAGAGCTGGCAGAGCTCGTCTAACATACCATGGGGCCTCTCTGAAGTCTGGCTATGGACAGGCCAGACGGTGGGTCTGTGTGGTTGCAGTGAGCACTGACTGCTTTTAACTTTTTTCTCCTGTGCAAAACGGCATTGAAAAGATGACCCTTAAATTTTACCTCCAATTGATATTTGTTACATAAACTGGACAGTGTACACAATTTCCAGGTTGGACATCCCTTTTAGAAGGAGCTTTTAATAACTTTCTGAAAGTTGAGATTCCAGACTCCTCTTTCATTGGGTAGAATCCACCCTACAAAGCTCTAACCAGTGAACTCCTGGGACCCTGCTCCTTCCTAAGCTTCCCAGAGAGGAGAGGCCCAGCCCACAGCATGGTGCTGACTGCCACCCTCTGTCCCATAGTATGGGTGGCCACATTCCCCTTAATTTCCCATGGGACGAATAGAGACCAAGGGGCTACTGGGTAATACAGTTTAATCCATTTGATGGTGATGAAAAATGCATGGCCAGGGTATTCTGTTTTCTCCATGGGACTTGGGGCATTTTCTCTGAGGTTTCCCTAGACTGATGATTATGTTTTATTTGTTGTTTGGGGGTTTCCTGCACAGGAATGAAGGGTTGATGTTTGAAATCCATAGAATCTAATTTTTAAAGTCGTGTGCATTTCCCCATGAACTCCTCCCAGCCTCTTGCTGTCTTACTTCCAAATATATCAAATCAATTCCAAGGAACAAAGTGGACCACCTAGAATTGTTTCTACCCACTGATTTTAGGCACAGACACAGAAGAAGTTAAGGTTTTAGGCAATTTATAATAGCCCAAGAGTATTTTATGACAAGTAGAGATATTTGTCTACTACCCTGGCTAGACCCTGTGCAACTTTCCTCTGTGGATATCCATTTCTTAATGCGATTCCAGGCCCAGGCAGATTTCCATAATCTCCCTTCTCCTCCTAAAAGGAGAGACGATAAAGGACACAAGTAGGACCTACTTTCAAGCAGGTAAAACCTGGGGACTCGCTAGACATCAAGAATGAAGGAGACAGAGAGGCAGAGTTGGTAATCACCTCCACTTTCTAGGCTGACTTCCTCTGCAAATTTTGGAGCTTAAAATTGTGGTTGAGCCTACTTGTCCCCCATCTCCTCTTCCTTTATTCAAAATACTCTTTAAGTGTTAACAGAAATGACTGCCCAGCTGGACATATTACCCTTCAGTCTCCCTTGCAGCTCTGTGGGGTCACGTAACTATCCTTAAGTCAAGGGATGTGAAGAAGTGACGTGGCAACTTCTATATCAGAGTCTTATGAGGGAACTGCCTGCCCTCGCTCTGCCTTCTTCCCCCTCCCTCAGGCTGAAACGTGGGGCCTCTTCTAGGCAGACAAGGACACAAGAGAAAAATATCCCCTATCTTATTTATTCCATTGTATCTGGGTGTCTTTCTGTTACAGCAACTTAGCCTGTACTTGAAATAAATTAGGACTATTACAGAAGTGGTGATTCGGTTTTACTTTGAAATAGAGTGTAGGGTAGAGATTCCCCGGGGGCGCTAGTGGTAAAGAACCTGCCTGCCAACGCAGGAGACGCAAGAGCTACGGGTTTGATCCCTGGAGGTGGGATCAGAAAAATCCCCTGGAGGTGGGCATGGCAACCCACTCCACTATTCTGGCCTGAAGAATCCCATGGACAGGGGAGCCTGGTGGGCTGCAGTCCATAGTGTTGTACAGAATCAGACATGACTAAAAGTGACTTAGCATGCACATGCGTAGAGAGGGTGGGGTAGGTGGAGATAATATGAACTGGCCTCAAAGAGGTGAAATACCTCTTTGACCTCAGGAGAGAACAGGGCTAGAGACACGGACCTGGGAGGGTGCAGCTTAGGGGGCAGTTGAAGCCATTGGGGTAGATTGAGATCACCAGGGAGACCATGGAGAGTCAGAAGGAAAAGGGGCTTGGAACAGCATCAGGGACAAATATTTTAAGGAGAAAGTCACTAACTTAATTTCATGCTCTAATCATTCGCCCACGCCCTCTTTTCCAACTGATTACAAACTCTTTGTATTCTTGGATTATAGCATACTGATCTCAAAATAAAACACTTAGAATACTTTTATGCAGAAAAGACATTCAAATTTATCTTAAAAATGACACTGTTAAAATGCTTTATATCTTAGCAATATATTTGCTTTCAACTTTTTGATATTCGTGGCTGTATACTTAGGCTATCCTAAGTCAATACCCAAGTCTTAGAAACCAGCAGACAGACCAGAAACACAATGAAGGTGGGACTATGGCAGCCTTGAGGTGAAGGGGGCGGCTGCCATTCAGTAAAAGGACAAACCACTCAATAAAAAATGGACAACAGAAAACTCACAGAAGACATCCACAGAGCCAATTAGCACACAGGAGTGCTCAGCTTCCTTAGTGATCAGGGAAACACAAATTAAAACCACAGTGAGATACTCTTCACAAACTAGAACAGCTAAAACAATGATAATAATAACAATGAGAACAATGACATTACTGACAATACCGAAAGCTGGCAAGGTTATGGAGGAAGTGGAATGCTCCAAAATGTTTGAGGGATGGTGTTAAAACGGAAGAGCCATTTCCAGAACTGTTTGGCAGCTTCTCCTAAAGTGAAACTCAAATCTATCCTCTGACCCAGTCATTTCTCGTGAAGGGACTGAACTGAGAGAAATGAACACGTATCTGTCCACAGTAAGACCTATGCAAGGATATTCACAACAGCCTTATTTATAAAAGCAAAATGTGGACAAAACCCAAGAGTGGATAATTAATATTGGCATATGCACGCCAAAGGAACACGAGTCAATAAAAAGGAACAAACCACTGACAAGCTCGGTAACGTGGATGAATCTCTCATATGGGGCAAAAGCACCCAGACATAAAAGACTGTCTGCTCCCATTTGTAGGAAATCCAAGACCAGGCAAAACTAATCTACGGGGACAGAAATAAGCACGTGGTAGGGTGGAACTGACTGAAAGAGGCCTGGGGCAAATTTTCAGATGATGTAAATGTCGTATGTCCTGTTTTGGGTAGTAATGATATGAGTGTAGTCATGGACAAAGAACATCAAGCTCAACACTTAAAAACAGAAAACTTTTAAAACAAAACGAATCATCTTGTGTATTTATCCACAGATTTACCATTTTGATAATCTCAACTTTTCCTGTAATTCTAAGTTTCTATCATTCATAAAGAATGTTTTCTTTGGACCTTAAATTCTGATGTTTTTAAAACATTATTTCAGCCCTTCAAACATGTCATTCCACTCTCTTTGTCCGTTTCTGATGAGGTTGACTGCCACCCACATCCTTGTCCGCTGTAAGTGATGTGTGTCTTTATCTGGTTGCATTTCATGTTTCCTCTTTATCTTTGGCCTTCAGCAGTGTGACCACGATGTCTTAGGTGTGATTTGTGGATTTGTATTTATCCTATTTGGGGTTCGTTGCTTCTTGAGCCTGCAGTTTGTTCTTTAACAATCAAATCTGAGACATCTTTGCACATCGTTAAAAATTTATTTTTCCTCTCTTCCTTCTTCTGACAATCCAATTATGCATCTGTTACATTGCCACAGGTCCCTGACACTCTGTTCATTTTTCTTTTAATCTTTTTTCTCTCTGTTCCTCAGATTGGATAATGTCTATTGATTGTCTTCAACCCACTGACCCTTTTCCCCTGCAGTCTCCAACCCGCTGTAAAGCCCATCCAGTGAATTTTTCATTTCAGAGATTTAACTTCTGGGCTCTAACATTTCCAGTTGGTTCTTTTGTAGTTTTCATTTCTTTGTTGGGCTTCCCCATCTATGTTCCTCGCTTTCTAAAAGTGGTGAACATGTTTGTAACAGTTTTTAAAAATGTCTTGTCTGCCACTTCCAACATCTGGGTTATTTCAATACCCATGTCTATTGCCTACTTTTCACTTAATTATGGGTTCCACTTTTAGTAGGTCTAATTTTTAAATGGATGGTATCTAGAGGAGGGTTTCCCAGGTGGCGCTAGTGGTAGAGAACCTGCCTGCCAATACAGGAGACATAAGAGACGTGGGTTCGATCCCTGGGGCAGGAAGATTCCCTGGAGGAACGCATAGCAACCCACTCCAGTACTCTTGCCTGGAGAATCCTATGGACGGAGAAGCCTGGAGGGCTACAGTCCATGGGGTTGCAGAGTCTGGCACAGCAAGCAACTTGGCATGCATGCACACATACTGAAAGGAGCGTGTATTACTTGAACAGGCAGGTAAATTACTCTTGACTCCACCAGACTTAGATTTTACCCTTTGTTAGGGTGGGTCCACTCAGTTTTCTTAGAGACCCTCATTCTCAGTCCTGGTCCTCACTCCTAAAGCCTGGCCTTTCTTGGGTCTTGAGTTGAGGTGCTCAGTGAGGTCTCTCCACCCTGGCTCCGCTGCAGTTCAACGTCTCCCTGCACCACACCGTGTCTGGTGCCTCTACTCAGCTCATCCTGCAGCGGCTGCCCTCTGCCAGGCCTCCCCAGGCATTCGATGCCCACACTTCACCTCTGAACACCCAGGAACCCCCCCACACCATGCAAATTCCCAGGGCCTCCTCTGCCCATCTGACTGCTTTCCAGTGCTCAGTCCCATGACTTCCAGCTGCCTTAACCACCTGGAACTGGTATCTGCTTCTGCAGCGCAGCAAGACAGTCAGTGGTCACTGCTGGACCACCTCTCTGGGCTGTGGTCTGGTCAGTGACCCCAGGCAGGGAGTCGGGGCCAACAGGGGGCTCAGAGTGATGTCCTCATTTTTTTTTTTTTTAAGATTTATGTTTTCATTATTTACCTGGCTGCACTGGGTCTTCATAGTGGCAAGTGGGGTATTTTTTAGATGTCGCAGGCGAACTCTTTGTTGAGGCATGTGGGACCTAGTTCCCTGACCAGGGACTGAACCTGGGCCTGCATTTGGGAACACAGAGTCTTAGCCACAGGCTCACAGGCCTGTGACATCTATTGCTTAGAAACAGGTGCCTCACATACTTGGTGTCTTACAGCTGTGTGCAGCCTACCATAACTAGCTGTGTGAGGTATACTGTAACTAGTCCAATACTACTGTTGTTCAATTGCGAAGTCATGTCCAACTCTTTTTGACCCCATGGACTACAGCACAGCAGGCCTCCCATTCTCTCGCTATCTCCCAGAGTTTGCCCAAGTTCATGTCCGCTGAATCAGTGATGCTATCTAACCATCTCATCCTCTGACACCCTCTTCTTTTGCCCTCAATCTTTCCCAGCATCAGGGTCTTTTCCAATGAGTCAGTTCTTCACATCAGGTGGCCAAAGTATTGGAGCTTCAGCATCAGTCCTTCCAATAAATATTCAGGGTTGATTTCCTTTAGGAATGACTGGTTTGATCTCCTCGCAGTCCAAGGGGCTCTCAAGTCTTCTCCAGGAGTAGTTACTCTACGAAGGTTGGAAGCAGGGCAATGAATGCATAGTTGAAATAAGCTCCCAGGTGGCTGTAACAGGCGTCCATCTCCCTCCGTGGGGATCCCTGGCTAAGAACTGAGGTCCCAGAAAAGAAAGGCATGCAGATAGCTGCCCAAGGCTATCTCAGCGAGATGCCATTATTATTTATAGCATACTACTGAGTCTGGTCCACTAAGACATCTTCTGATGACAATTTCAGCTTTCTAAGTAGATCTGCTTTTAAGAAGAAATATCATTTCTCACTGGAAATTAGTAAGTTAGGATTTATGTGTTCTATATTGGGCTCTAGTAAACCTAGTTAAAAGGTGTTTCCTTGAAAGTCAAAGCCATTCTTATTGCACTAACAGTGTCCACACTTAGCAGCCGGCTTGGTCTCTCCATCTGGAATCATACTCCTGATTAGCTAAATTCTGACCAAATTCTGCATTAACTTTTGCTTTCTTTTCTTTTTTTTAAAGAAAATAACTATGTTAAGGAGCCCAGAGACCATGATCAGTTTCATTATCACTGAAACCTGCTGCGTCTGTACATGTTTCCTTGCAGTGCAGAATCGGTCAAGTTCCTTGTTCTTCACCAGAATTAACCTCCTGAAGACCCGAAGTTCAGCTGAAAAACTGCAATTCTGATAAAAAAAAAGAGTGATCTGAATATAACAGACGCATATACTGCAACTTATGTATTGTTGTGGTTGTTTAGTCACTAAGTTCTGTCCGACTCTTTTGTGACCCGTGGACTATAGCTCATCATTCTCCTCTGTCTGTGGGATTTCCCAGGCAAGAATACTGGAGTGGGTTCCATTTCCTTCTACAGGGAATCTTTCCAACCCAGGAACTGAACCTGCATCTCTTCCCTTGGCAGGTAGATTCTTTACCACTGAGCTGCCAGGGAAGCCCAACTTACATGATTACTTTGTTCAAATTAATGCCAAATACAGTAAAATGATTGAATCTGGCTTTGGTGGTTATCTGTGGATACTTGAGTGAGTGAGAATAATTTCATAATGGCATTGGAAAAACTAAGAAAAACTAAGTAGTCAAAAAAATCTCCGAAGGGAGAGTCATCGAAGTCTAATAGTCCAAACACTGCTCTCTGCTTTGTCTGCACGTAGTTTAAAGAGTTTCATAGACAAGCTCATGTGCCCTTTTCCTCTGGTTAAGGGATCACCCCAAGAAAACACATTTACTATTTTTCTCATTTCCCAAACGAGAGATTAAGTCAAGGACTTCACTAACCCTGTTGCTGTAACTGATCAAGTGTAGAAGAACCACTTCCTCACTGACTCCCTGATTTCCTTTAAGCTTCGCTGTTTTACCCGAGAAGCCTTTCCTAGACCCCTAACTGGGTTACAAACCATCCTCTGAACTTTCAGACCTCCAGCACCTTACTCAGCACACTGGGTTTTAGTCACCCGCTTATGCATCCGTCCCTCCAGTGCACAGATGTCCCCTGAGCTCAGAGACCACATCATACCCATCTTTACTCCTGGCACACTCACAGGTGCATCTCCTGGATTTCAATCAAATTTATAAAATGAAACAATGACATAGTTCACACTTAATGTGCTAACAAGCTCTGGGCTGGGGCTCGAGATACAAAGAAAAATAAAAGGGACCTGGGCTGGTGTCTATGGGGTCGCACAGAGTCGGACACGACTGAAGTGACTTAGCAGCAGCAGGTGACTAAGAAACTCACAAAGAGGCGATGATTATATTTGCATAATTTGTATGTGACTGTCTTTCATTTAAAGCATTATGTTTTTTTTTGCAAAACTGCTCTTTGGCAATTTTCAGGTTAAAGCTATAGAGCATGTCACATCTTTTTCTTGCTTTTTCTTATCTTCCCCAAGACACCAACTGAAATCTTACAATACGAAGGCAGCATGCTCTGGTCATGGAGGGACAAGATAAAGACCCAACTCCATTATCCTTAATAGCTACGTGATTTGGGGTTTGCTTCCATTCTCTAGAGCCATGATTTAGTCACTGTTAAAACGGTGGTTGTATTATCTACCTTACCTATCTGTCCCCTAGGATTGTTGTCAGGATCAAATGAAATAATACGTGAAAGAGCTTTGTAAATCATACACAGATCTAAACGTTAGATTTATTATGAAGTCAAAATTCTGCAGAAGCAGCTGACTCTAAGTTTCAAGAAACTATTTGTCCTCTGGGTATTTTATGGGCAGCCCTTAGTATCTTGACTTTCATTCAGTCAATTCAGGTTAAGAATGAAAACCACAGATTTTTATAATATTAAAGTATATCAGAAAGGGTTATCTTCATTCACCAAGGAGCAAATGTTTTAGAGGATCACAAAATAGACCTCTCCATATAAAATAATCAGATGGTGCTATACAACTAGCAACCTTAAATAATTTTATAAATATCAAAAAATGTGCTGCTGCCAATTGGAATAAATCATTGTCTTTAAGAAAGTAGTTCTGTGGAACTGTAGCTGATGGTGTACTTTCCATGGCAACCAAACCCAGTCTCTGGTACATTTAAGGGAGTTTGTAGTTTTGATATTACTGTGTATGGTTAAGCACCTGTCTGAGACAGAAACTAAAATAACTTTAGGAAATTACATTTACTGGGATAAAAATCTAATTCTGGCAGCTGACATCACTGATTTGAATTTTTCCCAGCTCAGAACATCATTTACTTACAGGAAGGCCAGGTAACTTCTGGACCTCATCATGCTGAGTGATTATCTTGCAAAGAGAACAGTCTATCAGAAGCTCTCTAATCACACTCACATTTCTGACATCAGACTAGATCAAACCTTCTTCTAAATAACACTGCCCGCTCTCCGCCATAGACCCTAGAACAGTGATAGTTAAATAGTGAACATTAATATGTATGTGGGTACCCCCCTGACAAAGCTGCTGAGAAAACTGAGTGAGAAGATTCAACTCCCCTGATCAGAGACAATCATGCATTCGACAGATTTTGTGTTTGTGTTGTCCCTGAATCCAACATAACCTTCTAATTTACTCTGTGGTTTCCTCTTTGACTCATGTGCTAGTTGTATGTTGTTTAATAGCCAAGCATTTCCAGCTTTCCAGTTTATTTTCGTGTTACTGATTTACAGTCTAATTCTGTTATAGTCCAAAATGGTCTGTATGATTTCAATTTTTTAATATCTGCTGAGGTCTGTTCTACGGAGAAGGCAATGGCACCCCACTCCAGTACTCTTGCCTGGAAAACCCCATGGATGGAGAAGCCTGGTAGGCTGCAGTCCATGGGGTCGCTGAGGGTCGGACACGACTGAGTGACTTCACTTTGACTTTTCACTTTCGTGCATTGGAGAAGGAAATGGCAACCCACTCCAGTGTTCTTGCCTGGAGAATCCCAAGGACGGGGAAGCCTGGTGGGCTGCCGTCTATGGGGTCGCACAGAGTCGGACATGACTGAAATGACTTAGCAGAGGTCTGTTCTATGGCTCAGCGTATGGCCCACGTCGGTCAACATTCCACGTGTATTTGAGAAGGATGTACATCCTGTTTGTTATCTGGAACCTTCTGTGAATGTCAATTAGGTCAACTAGCTCAACTGGTTGATAACTGCTACTCAGGTCTTTAAAACTTGAGCTGGTTTTCTGCCTGCTCATTCTCTCAGGACTGGGAGAGGAGTGCTGAAGTCTCCCACAGTAACAGTGGGTCTGTTTCTTTCAGTTCCACCGTGTTTTGCTTCATCTGATTTGAAGCTCTATTCTAGGCACGTAGGTATTCAGCACTGCTGTGTTTTTAGGTGAACTGACTCCTTGATCCTTATATAATGGCATCTCCACCTATAGTGACAGTATTGATCTGAAGTTTACTTTGTGTAATAGTAACACTGTTACTGTTGTTTAGTCGATAAATCATGTCCAGCTCTTTTGCAACAACATGGACAGTAGCCCGCCAGGCTCCTCTGTCCATGGGATTCTCCAGGCAAGAATATGGGAGTGGGCTGCCATTCCCTTCTCCAGCAGATCTTCCTGACTCAGGGATCTAAGTCACATCTCTTACCGCGCCTGCATTGCCCGGCAGGTTCTTTACCACTAGCGCCACCTGGGAAGCCTGGTGTTAGCATAGTATTATCTTTTATCTCTCCTTTTACTTTTAAATATCCACTCCTTTACATTTGAAGTGGATTTCTCTTAGGCAGCCCATAACTCAATCTTGCTTTTTTATCCAATCTGGCAAATTGTCTTGTCATTGGTGTGCTTAGAAGAGATATTTTTATACATAAGAAAATGTGCATTCTTTTTGTGGTCCCAAGATTAGTTATTTTTCCTGAGGCACCTCCTTGGGTGTTGCATTTTAACTTAGACTTTTTAAAGCTGTGAAGGGAAGGAAGACAACAGAATCTAATCTGAAACCTAAGGGAATTAGCATATACTGTGCCCCAATTGCCTGCCAAACATCGCGCTCCGTCCTTTCCTCTCATTCAGCTAGTGTGACAAGCACTAGGGTTCCATCTTACTGACGGAGGAAAGTGAGGCCCACAGCACATTCTCGCCTTCCTCCATAGCAATAAAATAGCTAGGCAAAGTCACCAAAGGCGAGCACAACCCCAAGTCCTTCTTATGACCACGTTTGTCCTGCGACTTAGAGCTGGGCAACGAGATAGAAATTCCTGGAAACTTTTTTCCCATGGAAAGAGCTGACCTACTGTCTCTGCTTCTTTGTTCATTCCCTCTTCCATCCCAACTGGACTAGAGATGTGATGACCAGGTGGCACCCAGTACTGACCACAGCTACCCTGGACCACTAGGAGAAGCACCACTGTCTTGGGAATGGGAGAATGCTGAGCTGTAGGAAGCCTGTCCACCCTCTCTGTGGACTTAGTGGAACAGAATCACACCTACCCCTGGGCGCTTGCATGCATGCTCAGGTGCGTCCAACTCTTTGTGACCCCATAGACACAGCCTACCACGCTCCTCTGCCCATGGGGATTCTCCAGCAAGAATACTGGAGTGGGCTGCCACGCCCTCCTCCAGGGGATCTTCCCGATGCCGGGATCGAACCAGCATCTCCCGCATGCAGATTCAATAGATTGGCAGGTGGATTCTTTACCACTGATCCACCTGGAACTCCTCCAACTTTTATATAAGGGAGAAATAAACATCTACCTCGAGTAAGCTCCCATTCTTTAGGAGTTTGTTATTTGTTCTTGAACCCAATCCTATCAGCTATAGCTTACTGATGAATTAACATAATTATACTCTACCCTATGTCTGGACAGATTCATACTAGCATCTTTCATCCTTTTGTGTGGAAGTCACCTGATGTGAAAAGCTGACTCATTGGAAAAGACCTTGATGCTGGGAAAGATTGAGGGCAGGAGGAAAAGGGGGCGACAGAGGATGAGATGGTTGGATGGCATCATCAACAACGGACATGAGTCTGAGCAAGCTCTGGGAGTTGGTGAAGGACAGGGAAGCCTGACATGCTGTAGTTCAAGGGGTCGCAAAGAATTGGACGCAACTTAGTGACCGAACAACAACATATAGAACTGGAAGAAAAAGCTATTTTATTTTGTTCACCTGATTTTTTAAATCTATTAAATTAAAAATTATCACCAAATGTGATGGTGGTGCTGGAGATGCTGTGGTAAAATCACATACATTGAGTAGAAGAATTCTAGACTTGGGTTTGGGACTAGACTCTGAACACACTAGCTGTATGCTCTTTTGGAAGTCATTTAATCTTTCTGAGCTTCAATTTCCTATAAGAGACACCAGCACCTACTTCACAGAGCAATCTGAATGAATGAATAAATAAAACATATCACATGACAGAGCTTGGTAAGCACTAAGCACCTGGTAAATACAAGGGATTATGATCATAAATGAGAAAACACATTTTCTGTATAAACCCTAGGAGGTAAAATCATCTCACAAATACACTTACAGTGGGGTGTGTATATGTAAGCTACTAGCTATAAACAAGAGCAAATTGAAAATTTCATTCTATTTAGTAACTTAAGAACATAATAAATAACAATTCAGTGCTTACTATCACAAACTTAGATTACTATCATACCTTTGTATCAAAGCTCTTGGAATTCTTTACTATGTTTTTATTTCATGTTACAGAAAACATTCAGTATTGTTTGCTCTGTTTCAATATGCCAACTTGAATCCAAATGTAGCCTTAACCATTTAGCTTCCTGTACAACACTTGAGAAGCTTTATTAATCACTGCTTTCGGTTTTAAAACTACATTTCACATCAACGTTTCTTAAGTTTTCAGGTCAGATGAAAAACACAAGTGCGAGCTAAGTCACTTTAGTCTGACTCTTGGTGACCCCATGGACTGTAGCCTGTCAGGCTCCTCTGTCCATGGGATTTCTCAAGCAAGAATATGGGAGTGGGTTGCCATTTCCCTCTCCAGGGGTACCTCCCGATCCAGGGATCAAACCTGAGTCTCCTGCATTGGCAGGTGGATTCTTTACCACTGAGCCACCTGGATAGCCCGCCTGGCACACACTAAGCACCTAATAAATAACTGTTTAATGAATGGATGGACTGAGATTAAAGAGAACTAAGCTCTTCTTCTTGGTCCTTCTTGCAGGCATCCCAGCTTTAGATAAAATCTTTGACCAAGTCTGGATTTACTGATCTCTCAAACGCAGTGACTAGACAGACTATAATCATTAAGGCCTGGACCTCCATCACAAAGGGATGACTGTGTCTGCTGCAGAAAGATGCTCAGAAAACTGTTGAATGCAGGAGGGATTCTCTATGTCTGGGCAGTGCCTTGCCCAGGTGCCTGGGCTAGGTGAGGTAGAATAATATACCGGTCTTTGTCCCCTGGAGTTCCTAAAACCCTTCTGAATTCCTGGGTGACAGGACAGTCTCTCATATTTATAATGAGTCCTTCTGTGACTGAATTTATGCTAAGGAGGTGACTCCCTGAGGCACCTAGAGAGCCTCAGGACAGGCGGGTCACAGGACAGAGCAGGCCATCAGAGGGCTGCAGTTTCCAGGCCCCCTCACCAACCTCCAAGGAGAGGGGGCACTGGAGGATGGGTTATAAAAACTCTTGAACAACGGGATTCAGAGAGCTTCCAGGTTGGTGAACATAGCCAGGTGCCCTCTTCCCTTCAAAGGAACACCGCACAGGTCAAGACACCAGAATTCATGACTTCACAGTTAGTGGCTGGTGCCCCCGCCCCCTTGTCTTTCCCCCACACAAATGCTGCCTCCACAGCGGCTCAGGGACTCACAGCTAAAGCGCCCTCTGGAGCCGAATGCGGGGCTGAATGGCCTTCCTTTCCCCACACCCCATGGCTTTTTCACTCGGCAGGTGAATTCTGGTGCTCCTCTTGGCACTAATGCAGAAATCAAAGAAGACAAAGCCCCAGCGCGGTCCCTGAGGGGTTCCTGCTGCACTCAGAAGCTTCAGGAAAGCACAGAGGGTAAGACCACTGGGTTTGGTACATTTCACCCACTGGGTCGGGACGGACACCTGGATCTAACGTCTGCTCGGGGGAGCAGGCATCTTTTCCAAGAGGCACTCACCCCACAGTGGAAGAGTTTATCCTCCGTCTTCAGACTCAAGGTATTACACACCTCAGAGCTACGAGTCACCTTGCAGACTGCCCCGTCATCACTCTCTTCTTTAATCAAATCTCCTTGTGATGAAGGGGAACCCGCGGACACAGACATGAGCCAGCTCAGCCTGCCAGGACCTCGGTCATTTCCTCCATAGCTCAGGAACCATCCGAGAGCCCGACCATTGCATGAGAGAGACACGCGTGTGTGGACTGGGGCTTCACCGGAGTCCCTCACCAACACTGCCACTTCTGGTCCTGTGCGCCCATCCCTCCGGCGGGGGTGCCAGGTGTGGGCGCCGCACAGGTGAGGCTGGGGAGGGGCCATGACGTGAGGCCTTCCCCACAGGACTGCTCCCCTAGGAGGGGAGAAGAGGCCATGGCCGCCCTGTCTCGATGGCAGAGGAAGTGTAAACTCATGGTGAAGGAACAAAACACAAATTTTAAGGTAAAAATAATGGCTCAGATGGTGAAGAATCTGCCTGCAATGCAGGAGACTTGGGATTGATCCCTGGGTGGGGAAGATCCCCTGGAGAAGGAATTGGCAACCCACTCGGGGATTCTTGCTGGAGAATCCCATAGACAGAGGAGCCTGGTGGGCTACAGTCCATGGGGTTGCGAAGAGTCAGACACGACTGAAGCAGCTAACACTTTCACTTCTGAAAAGGAAGGGTGGGCGAAACTGGAAATCATGACCCCATCCACCATGCGTCCTGGGAGCCCGTGTTCTCCAGGGAAGTCTGGCCTCCACACTCGGTGCCTCACGGCTGACCCCAAAACAGGTGCCACCCACCTAGGATGGATGGGCCTGTTCAAGGGCCTTGCTGGCGGAGGAGGCCACACCTGCACAGGTGGGCCGCCCCCAGGACCACACTGGATGGAGGAGAGTTGCTCCTCGTAAAGAGAAGAGCATGCCGAGGGGACTAGGTCATGTTCATGTCACCTCTGCTGGAGTAAAGGATCCCAAGAACAGAATGGGATCAAGTAATCGGAACGTGGCAGATCCTTGGTCTGACCTACGGCCAAGAGTGAAAGTCTATGACGGAAGATATCCCAGGGTCTAGGGGTCATCCCGTCAAGGTCTCCTGTGGTTCAGCCAGAATGACACCATCCTATCGGCCAAAGAGGAGGAGTTTCGAGATGAACCCTAGCATTGTTACAGCCATCCAGATTCACATCCCAGAACACAGAATGCTTCACGGCGGGGTGAACAACGGCAGAAGCATCTTACCGGGAGCGCTCCAGCTACCCACCAGAGCTGAGCTGCTTCTAGGAGCTGTGCCTTCCCCCGGGCAGAGGGAGGGGTCACACGGGGGGTGCGTGTCACCCCACACACGGCAGATGCAGAGATGCGCTGCCATCTGTGAGAAGCGGAGTCAAGCCTGATTAGTTCCACTGTGAACTGTTAGCAAGCTGCCTTTGTGACAACAGAGATGCTGCAGAGAAATCAATGCCCCGCCCCCAAGACTACAAGAACCCACCACTGCTCTGGGGAAGATGCTCCCATCTGTCCAGGCAGGTCTGCTTTGGTTATTACTCGAGACACAACTGCTTTTGTTACACGTTCACATACCAGGAAAAAGACACCCTCTTCCCGTTCCTCATGCCAAGGCCCCACTTACCAACTTCATCCCTGATGTTTGCAAGCTCGATTGACAGCTCTTTCTCTTTCACAAGGGCACTTTCACTCTGAAAAAACAAAATGGACACCAAGATTCCCCTTGTTTGAGGCTGGATAAGGACTTTCACGTGTTTAATTAATGAATCACATTAAGCAAATATTTATAAGTCGAGTCCTTAAGGAGATAATTTTCTCATTAGATAAGCATATACAAAACTTACAAAGCCAAGTATGATTCATTCATTTGTACCACATTCAAATCACAAAGCTTGTCATATAATATTAATAATACCCTATAGTTGCACTTTTCTCTATATTCTGCTCTGTGGGTATCAACCTACAGTAATTCTCTGCATGTCAACACATTAATCTACTGTTATATATTATTTTACATTTTTAATTACTGTCACTATTAACGAGATTTTTGACCATGAAAATGCCAATGCCATAGCTCTCTGAGAGACAGATGTTTATTTTACCAAGTCTCCTTAAACTTACCCTTTCGTCCATACATGCACGGCCAGCTCATGAACCCTGAACAGGAAACCTATACGAAACATTTCTCTTTGTCATAAGATCAACACCAAAATTAGAGGTTTCCAAGTATTTTGTTCCACTCTCTGCATTGGTAGAAGAAGAGGAAACCTCCCACTCGAAGTATTATTTACTGCAAAGAATGCCATTTACTAAATGACTGCTTACTTGTTTTCAAATCAAATTCCTACTAGGACATAAAACAGAGGAGCAGTTGAAGATATGAGTCAGCATCAAGACTTACATTTGTTATGATTTTATTATTAATAATAACTAGGAAAGATGTAAATTCTCTTCCAGTGAGAGATGCCAAAAATACAGGCCTTCAAGGAAAGTTTCTTTCACTCTGTAGAATGCACACCCAAGGCAAACATTTCCCAAGAGGAAATTTTGGCTAAAATGGGTACCAAATATCTAGCACAGATATCATCAAGGCTGCGTGAACACTCTTTCTTTCATAACCTCCTCTGACTTTGATGTCAGCACCTCCAGACAATCTGGGCTGAACGAGAATAGACAGTCGTCACGACTGTGTCCCTGTGTCTCCTGCATTTAGACCCTGGTGACATGTGAGCTACTCTGGGCCCATGACAGGGTCTCGGATCGTACAAAGGGCATGTGCTGAGCAATACCAGAATTTCATGCCAAAATAAAACTATTTACATCATAAGCTGAGAGCTATTTTAGTCACGAGCATTAACAGTGATTAAGTCACAGTTCTCTTGAAACTAATGCAGCAACGATATACCCTTTGGGGGACACTGGACCCCATCTTAGTCATGAAGCTCCCGCCTCCCACCCCAGCCTGCAGCATCCCTGCCCTCCCGGAATTTGAAGGCAGGAGACCACCTCTGAGAGCGCATATCCTTCCAGTGCCACGCCCACTGCACAGGGTTATCCTGATGGTTAAATAAATTAACACAGGAGAAGCAGTCAGAACAATGCCTGGCACTTATACCCTCTATACAAAGTGTTACTTGTTATTACAACTCTGCCGTTTCCTTTGATTTTATGTGCAACTGGATGACATCCTACAGATAAGAGGTGCTTTTCCATATTGAATATCTGAATGTGTTCAGAATTTGCATTTATCTCTTTTCTCTCTCTTTTTTTTTAAAGCACCTTCCTGGCTCCGTTGTGATTCTACTCTAAGTTCAAAGACTAGAGAATACAACACAGGGAAAATGTCTAATCAGACTGATCACAGGGACAGGTCCTTGTTCGAACATCAGCAGAATACAGCCAGCTGACTTGTTACTACAAATTAAGAGAGCCTGATATTCCAGAGAGGGTAAACTTCAGTATTTACCCTAAAATAATCTCAAACTACTGAAAAAACTAACTTGTTTCTGCTCCTCCAATATCTCCAAAATCGCTTCAGTCATGTCCAACTCTGTGACCCCATGGACTGTAGCCTGCAGGCTCCTCTGTCCATGGGATTTTCTAGGCAAGAATACTGGAGTGGGTTGCCATTTCCTTCTCCAGGAGAACTTCCCAACTGAGGGATCAAACCTGAATCTTCTATGTCTCCTGCATCAGCAGGCAGGTTCTCTATCACTAGCGCCACCTGGGAAAGAGACATTTTGAATTATATCCCTGGTAGCTCAGCTGGTAAAGAATCTGCCTGCAATGTGGGAGACCTGGGTTCTATCCCTGGCTTGGGAAGATCCCCTGAAGAAGGGAACAGCTACCCACTCCAGTATTCTGGCCAGGAGAAGAATTCCATGGACTGTATAGTCCATGGGGTCGCAAACAGTTGGACACAACTGAGCAACTTTCACTTCACATCCTCAATTTGAAGCACAGTCAGAGAATTGAAATACTAACCTTATCAGAACAGAAATAGCATCACTCACGATTCACTCTTGAGCTGCTGAGAGCTGCAAAGACTTAGTTGAGGTTGCAAACGGAACAACCAGAACCTAACACAAAATCCATAAGCCAACTCTGACTGCTAATCCAAAGCCAAGGTTTCCCTAGCTCCTGCCTCAGCCCTGGGATGAAGCCCTGGGTGGATGGTACCCATACGTGGATATCCCGCATCACCAGCCATCACACCCCACTTTCCAGCCATGGAAGCCTCAGGGATATGGGAAAGGAGGGGCTTGAAGGTCCAGGGAGAACAGGCCTCAGGTAGAGACGGTGCTGATGATGTGGGTGAAGACCCTCAGACTGGAGTCACTTGGATGAATGACACTGACATGTGTGGTCAGGCCTGCTCCACCTATCTTTGCTTGAGGAGAAATGCAAATGAGGGAGCGAAAGAGAAGAAGGAAGAGCAGAAAGAGAGGAGGTGGGAAAGGAAAAGAGATGCAGGGCAAACGGGAGGGAAGGCGGTGAGATGAGAGACTTGCACCCTCTCCATTCTGGGAAGCAAAGATGAGGGTGATCAATGAGGATCCATCCTGCCCTCATGCCCAACCTTCTGCAAAGACAGATGACAAAACCAATGGTCTCAAACTCATCAAACAGCTCATCAAGGAAGTGTCAGCTGCCAAAGAGAAGCAACAAATCTGATGGCTAAAAAGTCAAGGGAAATAACTAAACTCGGGTAAGGTGTGCTAATTGTGTGTCTGCTCATTCGGGTCTGACTCTTTGGAACCCATGGACTGTAGCCCGCCAGGCTCCTCTGTCCATGGGATCTCCTAGGCAAGAATACTCGAGTAGGTTGCCATTTCCTTCTCCAGAGGGATCTTCCCAATGCAGGGATGGAACCTGCATCTCCCGCGTCGTCTGCATTGGCAGGCAGATTCTTTACCACTGAGCCACCTGGAAAGCCCATGCTGATTACTACATCAACATTAACACTGACCTTGATCAAACACTGGAGATCAAACCAGTCAATCCTAAAGAAAATCAGTCCTGAATGTTCATTGGGAGGACTGATGCTGAAGCTAAAACTCCAATACTCTGGCCACCTGATTGGAAGAACTGACTCCTTGGAAAAGACCCTGATACTGAGAAAGATCAAAGGCAGGAGAAGGGGATGACAGAGGATGAGATGGTTAGATGGCATCACTGACTCGATGGACGTGAGTTTGAGCAAACTCTGGGAGTTGGTGATGGACAGGGAAGCCTGGCGTGCTGAAGTCCATGGGGTCACAGCCGCACATGACTATGCGACTGAACTGAACTGACCAAACACTTCCTAGACACCAGGCACAGCGCAGGGCAAGCCTTTTGCTCACTTACTCCTCCAAACATGGTCAACCGGCTCCATGGTTTATTTTCCACTCAGGAGGACAAAATTGAGGCTCCATGGTTAGGAAATCAGCCAAGTAACATGCACAACTACCCAGGAAGTGGGGAAGTGGGAGGTTCAAGCCAAGGTCTACACTCTTCATCAAACACGAACATAAGAAGATTCTCCCCCCAGCCCACATTATAAAGACCCAGTGTTGACACCCAAATCACACTGATCCTCAGCTTGGATCCAACCACAAGGTACCAGCAAGCCTTCTACATCTAACTGGAGGACAGGCACTGCCAGACCCGATGACTCTGCTTCACCGAAAGCATTCCCTGGCTACATTCACATCCCACCCACCCCTGCCCTCCTTGGTGTGGATCTGCGGGTTGCACTTCAGTTCATTTCCATTCCAGCCTACATGGGGCTGTAACTCCTGATAGGGTAGCTGTTTAGCTTTTCCTGGTCAGCTTTCTCTGACCCTTTCCAACCGCCTCCCCACGTGTCCCTGCTGAAGACGCTGGCGCAGCTCTGCTCCAGGGGGCCGGCCAGAGCAGTCTAGCTGCAGCCCTTCTTCCCTAAGTGCCTGTTTTTGAAATGACATCAACTCTTCTAATTTATGAATTCTCTGCATCAATTAAGTTCCTCTTGGTTTTCTTCGAGCCAAAGCAGAATGACGTGATGGAATGAGTCAACAGCTTGGACTCCGGGGACACTGCTCCTCAGGCAAGATGAGAATTTCCACTCTCCACTCCCTGCCTCGTAGAGTCACCCTCACCCTTCGTGGCTCAGCAGAGCCCAGCATGGCCTGAAGTTCTGCTGAGTGGGAGTGAGGCCGCCCAGATGGTTCCCTTGGAAAGACTCTCACACACCATCCTCCTTACCCCCATCTTCCACCCTAAGCCAGATCCGGGGTGATGACACAGCGGATGGCTGAAATATGAGCAAGGTCTCCTCGACGGGCCAGCGTTAGATTAGTGCTTCCCTACATGGGGACTGAGTGGAAAATTCCTCACTGGTGCCAAGCACATGAGCCCCTGCTTTCACTCCAACAGGCTAAAAATAGAGCTCAGTATTAGGCATCCAAGCTATCCTAATGATACAGTCCAGAAATCGCCAAGTCCAAGAAGGTTGTTCCTCTAAAACGACCGTTTACTCCAGGATGGGCTTAACTGGAAAGGGGACGCCTACAGAACTTTCGTCCTGGTCCCATGGCAGGAGTGTGTCTTTTTAGCTGCCTCTGTGAATCGGCATGTCTCCTTGGCACTCCGAGTCCTCTTGTGCCCCCTGCATGGCCCGCTGCACCCGCAGACAGAATCCCAGAGGCTCCCCACCATGAACATCTCAGGCTCCCCGCCACCTCTCGCCCTACCAGTCTGCTACAGGGAAGCCCAGTTTCTCCTTAGCCATGGCGCTGCAAACTCTTGGGGAACACTGCCCTCGATCTGCCCTGGTTACAGAAGCCTGGCAAAGTATACAACCTGCTCATCACTCTGTGAACTCCAAGCAACTGAATGTGCGGCCAAGCCCCAAGCAAGCCTGCCACACTCTTTTATCCTAACATGCCTGCTCAACCAGGGCTGTCTGTTTAGGCGGCTAGTGCCACCTATGTGAAACTGGGGATGACAGGAAGTGAAAAAGCCCGTTCTTGTTGGTTAGCATCAGCCATGTGACCCTCCCTTGGGCATCAGCCACCTAAGCCCCTCCCCCTACAGAACAGCCTGGTTTTTATTACAATTGAATATATGTGTTTTGAATGATCATCGATATATAAAAGGTTGAGTGAATCTGAGGAGTTTTCACCCCAACTGATCCAGAAGCAGGAAATGTATCCAACATGACTCATATTTGCTGCTAAGTCGCTTCAGTCGTGTCCGACTCTGTGCGACCCCATAGACGGCAGCCCACCAGGCTCCCCTGTCCCTGGGATTCTCCAGGCAAGAGCATTGGAGTGGGTTGCCATTGCCTTCTCCGTGACACATATTTACTGACTGCCTATTATGTAGCATGCTCTCCTGATGGCTCAGGGTTAAAGAACCCTCCTGTCAATGCAGGAGATGCAGGAGACTTAGGTTCGATCCCTGGGTCGGGAAGATCCCTTGGAGAAGGAAACGGCAACTCACTCCAGTCTTCTTGCCTGGAGAATTCCATGGACAGAGGAGCCTGGCGGGCTACAGTCCACGGGGTCACAAAGAGCTGGACGACAGAGCACACATATACACCACTGGCAGGCAGACAAGCCAGGCAGGATATTTCTGCCTTCAAGAAGCTGAGGAGTCTCCCGAAGAGTCAGTAAACAAACAAGTAATTACAAAACAACACAATAAAACTCAACTAGGCAGGGCCAGCCTGGGGGCTTCCTGAGACCAGAGGATGGGTAAGCAGGGGGCTAGGAAGGGAGCGCCCCAGGCAAAGGTCAGGAGGGCCAGTGACACAGAACTGCACTTGGGCTATTTCTGGGAATCCCTGTCACCCCATCAGATGGGCCCTTCTTGCCAAATCTGCCTCTGGTCGGCAACTCTCCTGGAAAGAATGCTTGACCAGCTATAAGCCTGCTGATGAAAACTTCATAAAATTCACTGTAGTTCTAAGTGTTTTTGTCAGCTTCCTCTTCCCCACCTAATATTTTTTTAAAGGACATATGTATGTACATTTAAAATATATATGTTGTTCAGTCACTCAGTTATGGGCACGCAGTCCATGGACAGGCTTCCCTGTCTGGACTTTGCTCAAACTCATGTCCATTGAGTCAGTGATGTCATCATATACATGCATGTATGTATATGCATATATATATGTATACATATATATTTAAGTTTAAAGATGCCCAGCTAAACTTCCTTATCTTTTTAGCCTGCTCTGAAATCAGTGTAGATCAGGAAAATTTGATCACCTGAGCTGGGCCCCTTTTTCCCAGGCTATACAAAAGAGCCTTAACAAGGAGTTAAATTTTAAAAACCTATAGCATTCTGGTATTTGAGGAAACATCCAGATCCTTTTTATTGTGAATTTTCAAAACCCAAAGTGATATACCTACACACGTAATTACAAAGAGCTTAAAGGAATTTTTTTTTATTCTTCCAAAAAACAATATTGCTTCTCACCCATGAGGGTTTAATTCCACATGGTAAAATTTTGTCTTAATAGGGAAATATTTTCTTTTTTATTTCAAAGCAAACCAGCCACCAGGTGACGTCAGCAGAAAACGCTAAGTCTTCAGTGTTGCTTTCATACTGCCTTTGGTGAATACAGCATTCATTTTCAATATTAATATTGTGAAGATGGGCCAGATCCATAATATAGCACTGTGGAAAGTTCCTTTGGGAAGTGGACTGACCTTTTATTCATTTCCGTTATTATGGCTTTAAGGGAACACTGATGCCATGCTTTGACTTAATCAATAAGTACTATTTCTTTCACATATAATTAGCACAGACCACTGTATCTAATGTCTGCTTTTCTACTTGGAAATGAAATTTAATACAGACCAGCCGAAGGGAAAGCATCATTCACGTTTAATATTCTTAAATACATGTCAGTGTCTACTCGTGTGGAAAATGAGCAAGGCCGTATCTGGTTTCACAAGAAATCAGATGAAATTTCAAGATGCATCATTCCAGCCTTTGCCCTTGTGCATGTTGGGGTGTTGGGCTTCCGAGGTGGCTCAGTGCAGGAGACACAGGAGATGCTAATTTGATCCCTGGGTCAGGAAGATCCCCTGGAGGAGGAAATGGCACTGCACTCTAGTATTCTTGCCTGGGAAATTCCATGGACAGAGGAGACTGGCAGGCTACAATCCATGGGGTCAAAAAGAGTCGGCCATGACTGAGCATGCATGCATGCTGGGGCATCGGTAGCTGGGAAACTTCTAGCTTACCTAAGAGGCTGCAGCTAACAGGGGGGTGTCAGCCCACATGTGGATTACCAAGGAGCAGTTAGGAGGGACAAAGACTCAGGGGCCCCAAGGACAAGGACGTGAACTCAGAGGAGTAAGGCTGGAAACTTCTGGATTCCAGAGCAAGCAGAGGGAAGGAAAACTAGCCAGAACCATGATTTTTTTCATCCATTTATGACTCACGGAAGAAGTCTCTTGGCCTTTCTGGATTCTATCTTCTTTTAATGACCTTCCCAAATTTATTACTGTCCCATCACCTGAGCGTAGCTGGGAGAAGCAGTGAGGTGCCTTCCCCTAATTCACACCCCTCCCAAGAATTTAGAGAAAAGGTAAGTTAGATTAGCCTCTGAGATGACAATCAACACAGAAAACATTGGGGCAGAGATATGCAAAAAGTGAAAGTTAAGTCGCTCAGTCGTGTCTTTGCAACCCCATGGACTGTAGCCCACCAGGCTCCTCCGTCCATGGGATTCTCCAGGCAAGAATACTGGAGTGGGTTGCCATTTCCTTCTCCAGGGGATCTTCCCAACCCAGGGATCGAACCCAGGTCTCCCACATTAGAGGCAGACGCTTTAACCTCTGAGCCACCAGGGAAGTCCCATATGGGGCTTTGAGATATGCAAAGTAAGCCCTACAGGGACAGGACTGTATCTGAAGCAGCAGGAGAGGGGTGGGCTGGGGCAGGGGTATATGTAGTAGAAGAAGCTAAGCTATGGCAGCCTGGAAGAGGCGGTCACCAGGGCCAGTGACAGTCACACGTCACACAGCCTCCCGCGTAATCTTAGGCTGGGGGTAATGGGACCTGAGGGCGCTGGATGCCTAAGTAACATACCTTGTTGGCTCAGACTCCATCTTCATCAACTACCTCTTATGAAGCTAGACTTTGACTCTAAAAAGAAATCACCTGGTTAATCAGGCGTGTAATCATTCATTTGCTTGTCAGTTACAGTTCTTATCTTTAAAAAATGGGCTGGCATTCTAATTGTACATCTAGTTGATTTCTCTTAGTAACTCAACATTTCTAAGAAGGACCAGCTCTGGGAGGTGACCGTATGTGCAGAGTTGCTGGCTTCAGCCTGGACCACACTGAATACACTGGTGGACGGACTCCTGGGGGTCCATCTGGGCATCCCAGGGGGCTTCATGGGTCATAACTTTCCCTTCCAGATACCTGCGGAATGAGTCTCTCTACAGACTGGCTTCCTGCTCAAATCCCAACAAGGATCCCTATCTCTTCTTAACTCAAGTTAAAAATCAGCCTGGGTTTCAGCCTGGTAAACATTCCCCAAACTCCCTGTGAGCTTGTGTGTACCAATATTGCCTCTCACCTTTCACCCACGTGAGCTAAAACATCTTTACTCCAGTTCCCTTTGCTTAGAGTTACCATCCTTCTCAAAACTCTACCCCATTTCTCAACATGCAAGTCGTGATCCACTTCTTCCAAGAAACCTTGCTTTTGATTCCAGCACTGATTTCTCCTTTCACTGGACTCCAGAAACAGGAATGGTAAGGACCACATAACTTGCACTTAACGATACTTCAGTCTTGCTCTACTGGTTTTATTGCCCTGTATGTGTTACTGCTGTCTGCCCCACTCGCATTTTCTCTGGAAAAGGTGGAAATACAACCAAATAACTGGTAAACTCTATAGGGCAGGCTGTGCCTTTTAAGAATTCTTCGCTAGTCGCCAAAATAACTGGGCACAGAGCAAACCAGCAAGAAATGCTGTTGATGCTTTTACTCGTGTTTTTAAACTTAAAATACTCAGGCGTGATCAACTTTTAAAACCCATTTGTTCATTTAACAAACTTTTCATGCATTTTATACTCTAGGCAAAATTCCATACTTCCTCCCAATAAATTAATGTTAAAGAATCATCTTAAGACTACTATTTCTTAGCCCACCTCTGCAATTGATTACCTAAAAGTCTCTTTAATTGTTTAAAGATGTTTCAGAACATCTTTACCTGCCCTAGGAGCAAACTGTCAAAGGCATTTTTGCTTTACAAACTAAAGTTTTCTATTTTGTATTTATACAGTGTATGGGTGGGGTGGGGGTGTTCCTTTCATTTTTTTAAGGCTTATTACGATGGACTAAGGGCTTCCCTCGTGACTTAGTGGCAAAGAATCCGCCTGCCAATGCAGGAAACACGGGTTCGATCCTTGGGTCACGTTGACCCCTGGGAGAAGGAAATGGCAACTCACTCCATCATTCTTGCCTGGGAAATCCCACGGACAGAGGAGTCTGGCGGGCTACAGTCCACAGGGTCACAAGAGTCAGACATGACTTAGAGACTAAACAAGAAGATGGGCTGAGTAATCAGAAACAACTCAACGACCATTTTATCAGGTCTGTTTCATGCTGATCCTGGGATTGTCAGAGCTGATGAACAGACTAAAGGATTTTATGGTGGAATTTAAACAATAAACTAATTGCCAGAGTTTGAGATTGGACTGGAATTCCATAACAGTTCTAGAAGTATCACGCCTGGCCCAACAGGTAACCACTGAATAAACTAACAATTCCGGCATACCATTTATGAAGTTATGCTGAAAGGTGGGTAACTAAATAAAACAAAATTTTTAATTAAGAATGGAAAGCCCTAATCCCTGAGATAAGCACCTATGGACATGACATCTATAAGACCTGCAATGGGCATATCATTCTAAAATATAGCAAAGATATAGCAAGAAATGTCACTGTAAGCTTAAGGAGAAAGTTGAAAATGCTGCGCAAGTTTTTAAGTTTTCATTAGGAAAGAATAACTTGCCTTAAGTGTGACGTTTCAAAGCTAAATCATTTGAAAGTCACTTAAACATCACACTGCTAAAGAGAAGAAACAGCATTTAATCATCTTTCTTAAAATCTCCAATTTAAAGACTGACACAGGGATAATATTTTTCAAGGATTTGATGTGAAACAAAAAAGGAGGATGGATTCACTTTAAAATACATTTTTTCGAAAAAGATTTTTCAGTTCAGTTCAGTTAATTTCAGTCGCATCCAACTCTTTGCGACCCCATGAATCGCAGCACACCAGGCCTCCCTGTCCATCACCAACTCCCAGAGTTCACTCAGACTCATGTCCATCGAGTCAGTGATGCCATCCAGCCATCTCATCCTCTGTCGTCCCCTTCTCCTCCTACCCCCAATCCCTCCCAGCATCAGGGTCTTTTCCAATGAGTCAACTCTTCTCATGAGGTAACCAGTTTTTATTTCTAAAACTTTTATATCAGAGCTTAGAAAAACGAACATTATAATACTTCTGTACATGTAGCAGACCCTTCCCTTCTATAATTATCACTGTTACAAGGCTTTCTTCAAAACCACTTGGTGACCGTTTCTCTTGAAAAAAGGGCCTAATTACTTCAATGTTGGACTGAAATGCAGAAAACTGAGTATAAATGCAGAATATTTCTATTCGTCTAAAGCACATAAATGTGTACATAAATATTTTAACTCAGTCATGGTGGCAAAAACCAATCCCACTGAGATAGTCATTTCTACTGGAAAAGAAGGAACAGGTGACTTTTAATGTATCAGTTTAATTTTCCCAGGTGCTGTATAACTCTACTTTGGGTCAGAGTTCACCCACAGAACTAGTAACCAATTTTTCCCAAGTGACCTCCTTCTAATGAGTTTTATATTAAGCCGTTTATTTCTCTTCACTTGGTCACATACTAGACCTCAAGCTATATAACTGACGCCCATAAGTAGAAAGGAGGCAATTTCATCCTCTCGCTAAATTCCATTTCATGCATCTTTGAGAAAGCCAAACATGTGTGATAATAAAACATATCACAGAGGCAAGAGTTCTTGCCAGCACATTTCTAGTCGTGAAATTAAAAGCATCTCCTAACCCCTTTACAAGCTCACAGTCAAATGTCAATAGCAAAGAAAGGCTTTGTGTTGGAACTGTCACCCAGCGCTTGCTCACACTCTGGTCTCCGTTCCCTGGATGTGGATTTCCCTTCCAGTGAAAACTGGAACACACCCTCAGACTCTCTGGCTCCTTAAATCTTCACCTCTGTGTTCTGCATCCCTACGTGATGCAGATGCGTACAGAGAGCAGAACTGGACTGGGGATGGTTGGGGGGAGGCTTGCATCTCTGACCTTAAGCACAGAAATTACAAGGATGGACGCTGTTTGTCACAGAGTGTGGCAAACTTTCAAAGTTAGCGGTTGGCCAAGAGAAACATGTCTAGCTCGTCTAAATTCCCCCTCCCCCCCCGCACCTGGAATGTCTCAGCTCTCGCAGGTACGTTAAAAGGCAGTCAGAATATTCCAAGGATTTCTTGGCAGTTTGGATTTCATGATGTTGGAGCAGAGCCCTCAACATTTCAGGAGAATGCAACAGTTACATCGGAGGCTGCAGAAAGACAATTATGTAAGACACTGCAGAGTAACACGGCTCCCGACTCAGCACGGGCAAGTATACTGCCGGCCAGGGCAGTATATCCTGTTCCACTCACAAGACAAGTGCACACACACACGCCATGGCGGGGGACAGAGACAGAGGCGGCTGGCTCTTTGGAAGGAGAGGGGAGGGGCGGGCGTGGGAGGCAAAGTACCGTCTTGTCCAGGCACTGAAGGCAGTTATAAGGCTTGCAGCAGCAGTGGCCCATCCCGGCAGGCTGGCTGGCAGGGGGACCCCCTTCATTCAGCGTGTCAGCGGGTAATCCCTAAGGCGAGGTGATGGCTCAGGAGAGAGGGGAGCGCCGCTGGGAGCTGTCACAACTTCCATGCGGTCCCCTTATTTCTCCTAATAACTTCAGGAATCCGGGAGCCGGAGGAAGGAGAGGAGGAGGAGGAGCGCAGGGCGGCCGCGTTAGGTTCCTGCTGCGGGGAGGCTGAGGGCGGGAGCCAGGGAGGGAGGGGACAGGCGGAGGGGAGGGTCACTTTGCCACTGGAGCCCTCCCCGTGAGGCGAGTCAATAGTCGCATAACAAGCAGGTACCGATGCCTCCCTCCTCCGGGAGGGGATCTCCAGTACGCCACCCCCACCTTCCCCCGTACGACGCAGACACGCCTGGAGAGGACGCAGGAAACACAAAAGAGCCGGGCGTCCAGGGATGCTCCGGGCTGAGGACGGCGCAGAGGGCTGGCAGAGACGCGGCTCTGCTCCAATACTGGCTTTCTGTGTTCCCTGAGAATTAAAAATATTTTTCAACGCGATGTAGATGGCCTTTCCTCCCTGCAACCCTCCTCTCAGGGCATTGTTGCCTGGCCAGGAACCACCCCATCGCTCCCTTTCAAATGTGTGTGCCAAGAACAGTTTCTGCCTCATTGGAGGAAATCTTTATATTTGAAATATAATTGTGAAATCACTTGTCTGGGCTGACAGTCACAAACTGTTCAAGTGGCTTAAGTAATTAAAATTGGGGTGTGGTGCAGACACATTTCCTGGGCATATCAGCATAAAAGTCTTAGAGGACTTGCTCTTTCTGGACAATCTGCAAGGGCAATCCACAATTTTTCAAGCAGCTGAAAATCAAAAAGGGAAGGGGATGGAAGTGAAGTATTTTTTTTCTTAAATTTCAAAAGAGACATGATATTTTAAAAATATGTTTGTGTAATCCTTAAAGTAAGAGATTCATATATTTATAAAATTAACTTTAGACTTCCTGATACCTCAAAGGACCAATCCTGAAATTTGCCATCTGCAGAAATATACAATTACATTTTTGCTCATCAAATCTGCTTAAGACAGGAAGCAGAAAACAGTTAAAATTAGATAATTTTACTAACTTGAGGTTTTCCAAGAAGATTTTAACTAAGTAGCACAGGCTATTTAGATTTGCTTGTAGAGAGATCAAGGATATCCAGTGATTAAATAACAGACGAGAATGTTTGCCCTAAACTTGAAAGAGTAAGTTCAAATCTTTAACACTAACAAGTAAACTGACGTAATTCTTTTGGCTGTTTATATTAAGATTTTAAATGTATATACACTTTGACCGAACAGACTGCCTTCTATTCAACAATGACACACACATATATAAGTTGGAGCAGACGCCTGAGAGTCCCTTGGTCAGCAAGGAGATCAAACCAGTCGATCTTAAAGGAAAGCAACCCTGAATATTCACTGGAAGGACTGATGCTGAAGCTCCAACACTTTGACCACCTGATGAAAAGAGCTGACTCACTGGAAAAGACTCTGATGCTGAGAAAGACTGAAGGCCAAAGGAGAAGGCCGCAGCAGAGGATAAGATGGTTAGATAGCTTCACTGACTCAATGGACATGAGTTTGACCAAACTCTGGAAGATAGTAAAAGACAGAGGAGCCTGGCATGCTGCAGTTCATGGGGTTGCAAAGAGTCAGACACAACCAAGTGACTGAACAACAACAAATATACAAGAGTATATGCAGAGGATATCCAGCACCTAGCCATTGTATGGAGCTGTGACACACTGCTGCATGAGGTAATACTTTTATAAACTGCAAAGCAAAACTATACACACATATGCATTTGTACAATATATGTCTACAATGAAGTACAATAAAGCCACTGGAAAAAATGCCATTCATCCAACAGCAGTTGGTGCTTGGGGAATGGAATAGGAGTGAGGGATGGAATTTCCACTGTTCACCATCTTGCCAGCATCTATTCCCCTGATTGTTTTCAGACAAAGTGTATCAGGAGAAGGCAGTGACCACTGCCTGGCTCTGTGACGTCAGGAGGTACAGAGCTGCTGCCCTCTCACACAGGCCTGGGCTTCCCACGTGGCGCTAGTGGTAAAGAACCTGCCTGCAAATGCAGGAGACATAAGGGCTGCTGCTAAGTCACTTCAGTCGTGTCCGACTCTGTGCGACCCCATAGACAGCAGCCCACCAGGCTCCCCCGTCTCTGGGATTTTCCAGGCAAGAACACTGGAGTGGGTTGCCATTTCCTTCTCCAATGCAGGAAAGTGAAAAGTGAAAGGGAAGTCGGTCAGTCGTGTCCGACTCTTCGCGACCCCATGGACCACAGCCTACCAGGGTCCTCTGTCCATGGGATTTTTCAGGCAAGAGTACTGGAGTGGGGTGCCATCGCCTTCTCCAGACATAAGAGACACATGTTCAATCCCTGGGTCGGGAAGATCCCCTGGAGAAGGGCATGGCAACCCACTCCAGTATTCTTGCCTGGAGAATCCCATGGACAGAGTGAAAGCAGTCAGTCAAAAAAGGCAGATGCTGTATGATTCCACTTATATGAGGTAGCCAGAGTTGTCAAATTCATAGAGACAAAAAGTAGAGTGGTGGTTGCCAGGGGCTGGGGGAGGGGGGAATGGGGACAGAGTATCAGTTTTCCGAGATGGAAAGAGTTCCAGAGATCGGTTATACCATAATGTGACAGTACCAAATGCCACTAAACCGTACGCTTAAAAGATTAAAATGGTAACTGTCATGTGCATTTTACCAAAATTAAAAATAAGAAAAGTGGTGGCCTGCATTCCCCCAGGTGTAGCCAGTCCTTGCACAATTGGTATCTGATCAAGTGAAGACAGAGCAAAGCCTCTATTGCGGGCAGAGAAGCAGGACAAGGAGGTTCCGAGAAGCCGACTGTCTCTCCACAGCCACGTGCAGAAGGCTTTCTTCAGGCAGAATTGTCTTTCTGCACCCGAGGAAATGGTTTCCATCTAGATGAGGATTTAGATCGCACTGTCCTAGAAAATGATGGCTTGTTCTTGTGCGAGGTCTGAGGGTGCTTACTCCAGCAGTGCCCATAGGAGACAAGGAAGAGAGGGGAGGCTGCCCCAAAGAAAGATGGATTCAGCTTCTCTTCTTGGCGCACAGAGGATGCCAAGGGGCCGGGGACTGGCTTTGCTCAAATGGCACATGTGATGAGGTCTCAGAGCAAATAACCCAGCTTTTGAGAAACGTACCAGTGTCCTAGAGTTACACCATGTTTATTCTTTTAGAAGGTAAAAAAATTTGTAAACATACTCAAAAACAGAGGGATAAATACAAAGAACTTTCCTCTATCCATTTCCAGGTTCAACAGTTACCAAGATTTTGGCACACTGGTTTATTGATCCCTTTTTAAAATGTTTTTATATATCTGTCACCCAGATTCAGTCAAAATGTATCAAAATTTAAAACTTTATTTTCACTTGTCCCTTTCCTTTCTTTCTTTTTGGTTAAGGAACTTTAAAGCCAAGCCCTACATACTTTAGTATGCACTGCTGAAAATTCTGAGCATTTTTACAAACCACAATGCTGTTAAAATCCCAAACAAAATGGACAATATTTCTTTGTCATCCAATGCCGAGTCTCCTACAACATTTTCCTGGTTTCTGGAGGAAAGTTCTTTTACAGCTGGTTTTCTTGAATCAGGCTGAAACTAGGTCTGCATGTTGTATTAGGTGTTAAATCTCTTCGCCTCTGGTACTGACAGCCGTGCCTTCCCTCCCCTTCCTTTCTCCCCCCACCCCACCCTGCCATTGATTTGTTCAGAAACTGGGTTGCTCGGCTCATAGACTGTCCCACATTCTGGACTTGCCAGTGTGCTTCCTTTGTCATTTTCTTTGTTCCTACAACCCTGTCAATAAAATTTAGTTTGTGAGACTGAGTGAGATTCCGGGCAACAATACCTCAGACGTGACCTCGTGGGCATCATCCTGTATCCCATCGGGAAGCACACAGGGAGTTCCACCTTTGGTGATGCTACAGTATAGACGTGATGGCTTCATCTCCTCCATCACAAAGTGTCCCATCACTGGCTCATCTGACAGTCCCATTTGTTACTGATTATTACTGGAATCAGTGATTTCACTGGGCGTTACAACATGATGTTGTGATTCAACCACCCTTTTATATTTATTAGGTAGAATTTTTCTATAAGAGAAGATTTTTTTTTCATCAACCAGGGTGATTTCAATTCCCAGCAATACAGGTTGTCCAGGAAAGACTGGATAAATGCTCACAAAAATGCCAATTTTCTGAATGAAGACTTGGGGTCCTAATGGTACCCAATGAGGTTATTTGCTTTCTCTCACTTTTTCAAAGCATCATGATAAACTCCTAGTTTTATGTTAACATACACAATGTGTTTTAATCGAGTATCCTTTTTAGATGCTCAGTTGATGCTCATCTCTGACCAATGGGAGCACCTTCTTATTGGCCCCTGTGTCCTTTGGACACAACTCATTTGTCCCCCTTCTCCGCTTTCTGACACAGTTCTGTATCCTGCTGCTGCTGCTAAGTCGCTTCAGTCGTGTCCGACTCTGTGCGACCCCATAGACAGCAGCCCACCAGGCTCCCCCGTCCCTGGGATTCTCCAGGCAAGAACACTGGAGTGGGTTGCCATTTCCTTCTCCAGTGCATGAAAGGGAAAAGAGAAGGGGAAGTCGCTCAGTCATGTCCGACTCTTAGTGACCCCATGGACTTGCAGCCTACCAGGCTCCTCCACCCATGGGATTTCCCAGGCAAGAGTACTGGAGTGGGGTGTCATTGCCTTTTCCTAGGCTCATCTAAAAATCTTAGTGATTTCCTGCTACAGACCTGGGACCGGCCATCCCTCCCCTCAGGCGCCCTGGTTCCTTCTAGCTGGGGATGGGAATTACATGTCACAATCTGGTGATGCCTGTTGTCTTTTGAGGCTGAGATTTTCCTGGAAGGAAATGGTCTTCCCCACAGATAAAACGTGCCTGGAAGAAGTCACTGAAGAAATCAGGACGGGGTCCTAGAACAGGATGACACAATGACAACTCCTTCTCCCGGGGCCTTTATATGCGAAAAAATGCTCAGTGAAACTCACTTTGGAGGAGATAAACTGGACTATACAGCATGGCCAAGCCAAAGGCTGACATAAGAATTTTCTAGAGTTCCCCTAGTGCATGGATATCTGAAAAAGAGGTTGAATTTCTTGAAGGCATACAGAATAAGGGGTTAGACTATTGTAATGTGGCACAGCAGGAAGCTGTGACCTCGCAGGCTGATGTCGCAGAAATCTGGGACATTTTGATTACTAATATTTAAAAAAGTTTGAGGACTTTCTTGGTGGCTCAGTGGTAAAGAATCCATCTGCCAATGCTGGAGACACGGGTTCGATCCCTGATCTAGGAAGATCCCAAGTGCCTCAGAGCAACTAAGCCTGTACCACAACTACTGAACCTGTGCTCTAGAGCCCGGGGGCCGCAGCTACTGAGCCTACACACCCCAGAGCCTGTGCTCCACAACAAGAGAAGCCACCCCAGTAAGAAGCCCGAGGGCCATAGCTAGAGAGTGGGCCCTGCTCACCACAGAGAAAGAGCCCAGACAGCAACGAAGACCCAGCACAGCCCAAAATAAATACGTAAAATTAAAATTGTAGATCCTATCATTTTCTTAAAATATAAAAAAGCTTGAGATGGTTTTTATCCCTGGGATTTTTGCCACGGGAGTAAGGAACAAACATTTAGAAAGGTTACAGAAAGGTCTACTGAGATACCTCTTTAGAGAAAACCTCACAAACACTCAATGTTTTACAGCAGTAACTAATGACGAACATTAACTGATCATTAGCAGATGCCAGGCACCGTGCTTGCATGCGAAGAGCTCATGTAACAGGGCAATGTGAAGGCAATGTGAAACAAGCCCCAATATTGTCTTCATTTTGCAGATGAGAAAATGACGCTCAGAGACTGTACATCCGGTCAAGTGTACCTAAGGCTGCGAAATGACGAAGCAGGGTCTTGAACGCAGATCTGACTCCAAAGCCATGTCTTTACCACTAGGCTTTTCTCTGTAAGGCTTACACAATTAGAAGTTTGTGTTATAATATGGATAAGGGATGTAGGTATATGTGTGCTCAGTCGTGTCTGACTCTTTGCAACCCCATGGACTATAGCTTGTCAGCCTCCTCTGTCCATGGGATTTTTGCAGGCAAGAATACCGGAGTGGGTTGCCATGCCCTTCTCCAGGAGATCTTCCCGACGCAGGGATAGAACCCATGTCTCCTGTGTCTTCTGCACTGCAGGCGGATTCTTTACCCACTGAGGCATCAGGGAAGCCCGAGATTTCATTTGTTTTATAATCTAGATAAGGCATGTGGGTATACAAAAACATAAAAGGAAATTCAAACACATTTATAAAGTAGCTCCACATTTTCAGAACTTGGATCAAAAGCCTCTACTGTACTTTATTTTTTTTCAAGGAACATTCACAAACTTACGTACAAATAACTTTAAATTGACACAGTAGAGACCAAAGGCTAAGTCATTGTTAACATATTCAACTTTATTATTCCTGTTTCTCTGTCTTCCTTGAACTTGGAACTCCTTATCCTCCCTTCACCCCAACCACCTGTCAGATCCAAGGCTCCCAGTGCTCAAACCCACCTGCCCAGTCCCACCACTTCACCTCCTCTGCCTGACCCTTCTGCTGGAGTGAATTTTCTCCTCTGTGATTTCATGACATTCTGTTCCATGCAATCATCAATGTTTACATTTGTCTTCCTGCAAATACCGTGCCTCCTTGCTGAGCCTCACTCTCGTCCACACCCACGGCACCAGCCACCAGCCTTGGGACAAGGGCCCCGTGACCATCTCCTCAAGTGATGTGGGAAGGACCTTGCCAGAGTGGACTCAGTGATGGTGGCTTCTTGGCAGAGGTGTTTTCTCAGCCATGGGGCCTCTGGCAGGAAGTCAACGAGATAAAACCTGTATGTCTATCTCACTGTGTATTTCAAAAGAAAACCATGAAAGAGCCTCTTACAGATCGTCAAGGCAACCATCTGTTTATTTTGCTTCCACTGTCCCTGCTCCTCCTTTTTCCATGCATCGAAAATGTGAGCTCCTGAGCTGGATTTTAGAAACGGAGCCGCCAGGAAAATATGTGTAGTTTTTACCAAATACAATCCATCTAGAAATTTCAATGTGGTGAGAACGGGCTGGAAAGGGAAAATACAAACCAGAATTCTTTAAACTGGAAATAGTTGATGGTTAGGATCATTTGCATACAGACAATAGATGCTCTGAAACACCTCTGATGTAATAACCAGGATCTAGAATATTAAGGGTATATACAATAAAAGAAACAAATGACATATATGCTATTCTGTTTTTAGATGCTTGTCAAAAGAGAACTACAAAAATGTCACCTTTCTGTAATAGCAGAGTAGAAAGGCTGCCACTTAGGTATGAGAGCCTTTTTTGTTTTTCGTCTGTTAGTCTTTGACAGTACCTCTATTTTTTTTTTTTTTTCTATTTAAGTCAGTGACTAGGATGACTGCAGGAGCGAGGTCCTTATTGGGTTTCTGCATTATATTCAGAAGAGCTGACTATTCTTGTAAGAGGAATGAAATTCAACATGATCTTTACTAGCTAGATAAACAGGGAGAAGGCAGTGGCACCCCACTCCAGTACTCTTGCCTGGAAACTCCCATGGACAGAGGAGCCGGGTAGGCTGCAGTCCACGGGATCGCTAAGAGTCAGACATGACTGAACGACTTCACTTTCACTTTCACGCTTTGGAGAAGGAAATGGCAACCCACTCCAGTGTTCTTGCCTGGAGAATCCCAGGGACGGGGGAGCCTGGTGGGCTGCCGTCTATGGGGAGGCACAGAGTCGGACACGACTGAAGTGACTTAGCATAGGTGTCTGCCGCAGTGCTCTAACCCTTCTTACTATATTGTGGTGAAGCAGCAGCCTCACCAAGAGCAGACCAGGGTCACTGCAGGAATGGGAGGGATGTGTTACTGATCTCAGCATATGGCTTCTTACTTTTGCTAAGACAAGCCCCCAGCGCTTCAACCAGGCTAAGTTCTCCCAGAAACCTCTACTCCTCCCTTGTAGCCCTTCTCACCCTGGCAATGAAACAATTCTCTGACCTGTCTATCTTCCCAAACAAGGTTACCAGCTCCGTGAGAGCCTTATCACTTAGCACAGCACCAGACTCACAGTAAGTACATGTTGAAGAAATACACGAAAGACTGAGCAGACTCAGGGACTTCCCTGGTGGTCCAGCTGCTAACACTCCATACTCCCAATGCAGGGGGCCCAGGTTCGATCCCTGGTCAGGGAACTAAATCCCATATTTTTGCAACTGAAGATCCAGCATGTAGCAACTAAGAGCCAGTGCAGCCAAATAAAATAAATAAAAATAAATATTTAAAAAAAAGATTGAGCAGACTCACCCCAGTTAAAGTTGAAGAACTTCAGGGCATAGAGACCCGTTCCTCTAACATTTGTGGGGTTGGGGGCTGAAGACCCGTGCAGAACACTAATACTTGGGTTCATCTGCACAGATAACGTCAAACAAAGACAGAGGAACCGCTCTGACATCCACCTGGACTCTTCTTTTGATTTAAGCTCTGAAGAAGTACAAGATGTTAAAGGGGCCACTGTCCGTTGTTGTCTTTACTACACAAGCATGGGAGAAAGTGGACTCTCACAACCACCTTTCCACTTTCCTCTCTCTCTTTCTCCACAGATGATAAGACCCTGATGAAAGTACAAAGGCAACCACTAAAATAAAAATGAAATGTTCCTTAATTCTATTCTTTAAAATGATTGAACAAGGATTGAACAGCTTTGGGAAAATAAACACAGCAAATAGAACCTAACAGATACACCTGTAAAACATTATGATTGAATTGAGACCAAGCATATCAGCTGTCTCAGTGAGGGTGGTGGGCTAATTTCACCAATGATAAGAAAAAGATCCTCAATTCAGCTCACAAGGTAAGACCCAACTATACGCTATATTCATGAGATCTATAAAACAAAATGATTCAGCAAGATAAAATATAAAACGGATGAAGGTATTCCAGGAAAATGAAAACACCATGAAAGCTGGAGTAGCAATCTTGATAGTCCACAAATAAGAATTCAAGCCTAAAATTAACAAAGAGTGGTACTTTTTAATGCCCAAAGCCAAATTTATAATAAAGATAAAACACTTATGAATATCTATACTTAGAATAACATAGTAACCAACTTCATGAAGCAGATTTATCACTCTTAGTTCAAGACAGGTCAAGTGGACAAACAAGCAGAGCAGAGCAGAATCAGTTAGGTAGGTCTTATGGATATATACTGAACTTTGTATTTTGATAATGTAAGGAAATATATCTTTTCATCAAGAGCCTTTAAACTGTTCATAAAAACTCATCATAAAGAAACATCAGTAAGTTCCAAGAATTAGAAATAAGACAAACAACATTCTGATCACAATGCAATGAAAGTAGAGATTATTAACCAATAAAATGACAATAAAATCATTAACCAACACTAAAAACAAAAAGGTCATCTATTGAAATTTTTTGAAAGCCTCCTATTAAACACCTCTTGGATGAAAGAGAAACCACAAACTGAAATTTTAAAAAGTTTTAAAAACCACTGAAAACTGCAAAATCCCCAAAATATGGGATATATTTAAAGCAGTTATGAGAGCACAATTCATAGCAGGGAATGCTTTCATAAGTGAAAAATGAAAGCATGTAAATCAATGGCTTCTATACCTAGCTGAAAAAAACTGGAAAATGGGAACAAAGCAAACCAAGAAAAGGCACTAGGAATGAAAAAGTAGAGACAAAAGCAGAAATTAATGAAGTAGAGAACAGGAAACCAGTAGATTTAGCTGCAAGAAGTTAACAAAATAGCAAACCACTAGCTAACCTGAGCAAGGAAAAAGAGAGAACACACAAATAAAATAAGAAATGACAAGAAGAAAACAGAAAAAAATAATCAAAAATTGTTAACAGCCTCTATACAAATAAATCTGAAATCCTTTATTATACAGATAATATTCTAAAGCAATATAGATTACCAAAATTGAGCCCATTGGAGAAAGTTTACACAGAGCAAATTTCCACAGAGGTTACAGCAACAATTATTAAAGAATTGCCACACCCCCAAAAACATCAGGCCCAGATATTTTCACCATCGTCTTCTATCAAACCTCCAAAGATCTGACAGTTGCAGCGTTCTACAAATTGCTCTAGAAGCACTGAAGACTGTGGCAGGCAGAATAATGCCTTCCTTCCCCAGAGAGATGTCTACTGTCAGAGTCTCTAGAACTTCTGACTATGTTATGCTGCACAGCAAGAAGGAATTAAGGTTGCTAATGAGCTGACCTTAAAATAGGGAGATTATCCTGGATTATCCAGGGGACCCAAGGTAATCACAGGCATCTCTAAATGTGGGGGAGGGGTCAGGAGAGGCAATTTCAGAGAAACGTGGTAAGAGAAACACCACTGCTGGCTTTGCAGATGGAAGGAGACCATAAAGCGAGTATTCCAGGTGGCCTCTAGAAGCTGGTACAGGAAGGAAGAGGAGCTTCCTTTAGAACCCCCAGAAATGAGTGCAGCCTGCTGATATCTCAGTCTTAACTTAGTGGGGTCTACCCTGGACTTCTGACTTCTACAACAAATAGGTAACAAATCTGTGTTGTTTTAAAGCACTAAATTTGTGGCGATTTGTTATAGCAGTAAATAGAAAACTAGTTAAAAACACGGATACAAAAATAAAGGAAAATATCCTAATTCCTTTAACAAACTGAGTATTTTGATATCTAAATCTGACAAGACTCCAAAGAAAGTAGAAAAAAAAACTTGCTGACCATCAAGCGTCACTCAAGAATATGGATACAAAAGGACTGAAAAAAATATCATCAAATGCAATCCAATACCACACTAAGAAAATAATACACCATGAGCAGTTGAGATTTATTCTACTTATTTAAGGTCATTTCAATATTAGGAAATCAATATTGATAGATAATTATCTCCACTGATGCTGAATGAAGTCTTTGACAAAAATTCAATACCAATTATTATTAACAGCACTCAAGAAAATAGGAATTGACAAGGTAAATTTGATCTGGTAAACATGATTAAAAAATTTTGTTCTAACGCTATTGTTTTACTTAATGTGGAAATACTAGATTTCCTGCTTTGAATTTCCAGTCAAACCAGGAGCAAGGCAAGAGTATCTATTACCTCTACTTCTATTTGATAATATGTTAGCAATGTTAGCTGACACAATCTGAAAAGATAAATTAATTAGAGACAAAAGATTTGGTAAAAATGTAAAGCTATATCTTTACTTGATATAATAGTGTAACTGGAAAGTTCTAGAGAATAAATGGTCAATGATAAAACCGACTCAAATAGTACAAAAATTCAGCAAAGCAGCCATATATAAAATTAACCGATGGATGTCCATATCCTTCCTACACATAAACAATAACTAGAGAAATAATTGAAGTGAAACCCCAACTTACAAAGCAACTAAGAAGATTAAATATGTAGGCAGAAACCTCCAAAAATATGCAAAACTAACATGAAAAAAATTATTCTGGAAAGGCACAAAAGTAGACTTAGACAAATGGAAAACATTTCATATTCTTAAAAGGATGACTCAGCATCATAAAGATGTCAGCTCTCACTGATAAACTTAATGTAGTACCATTAAAATACCAAAAAGTCTGTATTTTACAGAGCTGGAAACACTGATACTAAAGTTTATCTGGCTAAACAAACATGCAAGAATATTCAGGAAGATACTAAAAAAGAAAACCTAGGCAGGTGGACTAGATCCATCAGACATTAAGACACACTACCAGCTTGCATAATTAACACAGTGCGGCACTGGCATATAAACCAATGACCAGGGGACGAGAATAGAAAGTCCCGAAACAGACCTAAAGACACGTGAAAATTCAGTATATTATAAAACTGATATCTCAAATTTTTGAGGCACATACAGACTTTTAATGAATGGTGCCATGTAGCCATTTAGATAAAAATAAGATTAGGTCTACACCTCACACCATGCCCATATATGATCCAAATGAAACATACTGAACAGGACACTTTCATTTAAAAATTTTTGATGTTTATAACATTTCTAACCCTCATATTTGAATAAGAACGTAACAGGTTGTTAAGGGACTTCCTTGGTGGTACAGAGGAAAAGAATCTGCCTGCCAATGCAGGAGACACGGGCTTTATCCCTGGTCCAGGAAGATTCCACGTGCCACAGAGCACTAAGCTGCGAGCTCACTACTGAGACCACTTGCTGAAACTAGAGAAAGCCCCAGCACAAGGACCTAATGCAAATATAAATAAATAATTTTTTTTAAAAAAGAACAGGTGATCAATATTAAAGCTGAAAATTTTGTACAGGTTCTGGTAAGATTACTTAAGAAGCAAATCAAAATGCTTAAGCTGTAGCTGTTTAACATAATTATAAGTGCTGATTATTCAAATGAAATTAATTAGTCACAAATTCCCCAAGAATGTTAAGCTACTCCTCAGTGGCAGAAAAACCAGCGATTTTACTCTTTCACTGAAATATATGCTGGGTTTTTGGAAATATGAATGATTCCTGGAAATATGAAAGCAACTGAAGATTTCTTGGTCAGGATTTAAAGAGAGATCAAAACCCACTTAGTTCCACAATCAATATAGAGTGTGAAGGCAGGAAAAAGCTGAGGAGCCATCTTGAAGGCAGCCAGGCAGAAGGAATTCTCTAATACTCGGCCTTTTGGAGTAAAAGGCCATTTTGGATCAACTGACGGGATGTGGCCCACCCATGGTGGAAGCCTCCTTCAGCTCTAAGGACGATATTAAAATGGGATCTCTGTGGAGAGAAATGAAGTCAGGGATGCAGGCAGGGGCCAAATCATGGCCTAGACTCTCAAATCGAGGAGACTGTTCTTTATTTAGTTCACCCCATGGCCCTGCAGGGCTGCTAGAAGGTTTTTAAGAGGGAAAGAACAAGGTCATTGGTGTTTCAGGTAGCTCCCTCTGTGAAGCAATCAGGACCAGAGAGGGATGAAGTAAAATCACCTGCCTTTTGGCTTTACTCACTACGTTCTCTTTTTCAGCCTCTTGACTCCACTGCCTCTGCTGATTCTATTGCTGTGTGTTGGGGTAGTCGCTCAGTCGTGTCCGACTCTTTGCAACCCCATGGACTGTAGCCTGCCAGGCTCCTCTGCCCATGGGATTCCCTAGGAAGAATACTGGAGTGGGTTGCCATGCCCTCCTCTAGGGGATCTTCCTGACCCAAGGATCGAGCCTGGGTCTTCTGCATTGCAAGCAGATTCTTTTACCATCTGAGCCATCAGGGAAGCCTATGCTGATTCTATTACTGTATCTCAAAAACAACACCCCTAAGAGAGAGGCTCTGGCTGGTTCAAGCAGACACTCTACAAGACAAAGCTCTTGTCTCAGTTGATGGTCAAATGTGTTGGGGCCAAGATGATGGAGTTTGGGTACCAAGTATAGTGAGATAATCAAAAGGCACTCAAATATCATGCTGTTGCTGCTGCTAAGTCCCTTCCGTCGTGTCCGACTCTGTGTGACCCCACAGACAGCAGCCCACCAGGCTCCTCCGTCCCTGGGATTCTCCAGGCAAGAACACTGGAGTGGACTGCCATCTCCTTCTCCACAGCTGATTCTTATACAGGTAGTTGTTGGCAGGAAGTTGAGAGAAGAACAAACCCATGCACAAAGTTAATAGTTAGAAATGTGCAGAACCAATACAAAAAAGGGCTACGGTCATGGACAGAGGAGCCTGCTGGGCTTCCCTGATAGTTCAGCAGGTAAAGAATCTGCCTGTAATAAAGGCCACCCCAGTTTGATTCCTGGGTCGGGAAGCTCCCCTGGAGAAGGCACAGACTATCAACTCTAGAATTCTTGGGCTTCCCTGATGGCTCCGATGAGCCATCTCTGGGTTGGGAAGATCCCCTGGAGGAGGGCATGGCAACCCACTCCAGTATTCTTGCCTGGAGAGTCCCATGGACAGAGGAGCCTGGCAGGCTACAGTCTATGAGGTCGCAAAGAGTCAGACATGACAGCAATTAAGCACACACATGGGGATTTGCACAGCAACACATGTGTGTGCACACACATACACACACACAAACTCAATTCCTGAATATATGAGGTAATACCATTTTTTGTTCTTGACTAAATGATCCTATATTGTAAGGGGCTTCCCAGGTGGTGCTAGTGGTAAAAGAACCTGCCTGCCAATGCAGGAGACTTAAGAGACACCAGTTTGACCCCTAGGTGGGGAAGATCTCCTGGCAACCCACTTCAGTATTCTTGCCTGGAGAATCCCATGGACAGAAAATCCTGGCAGGTTACAGTCCACATGGTCACAAAGAGTTGGACATAGCATAGCACATATTGTAAGGATGTCACTTCTTTTCAAATTAATCTCTAAATCTGGGGCAATTAAAATTTAAATCCCATGAGCTTTCCCGCCCCCCAAATTTGACAAGTTGTTGTAATAATTCAACAGAAGGAGAAAATGCCTTAGACTATCCATGAAAAAAATTTTTTTAATAATAATGAGGAAATGCTTGATATCTCTATTTCTATCAACACTATTATAAAACTACAGTAAATAAAACAGTTTGGTCTGGCCCAGGTAAGTTGATCAATGGAACAAAGGGAGTCAGACACAGAATTCTGTACATTTTGGAAACTCAATGATCTAAGACAGGTGGCATTTCAAGTCCATGGGAAATAATGTAGTATCTATCAGGCAACTTATGTGGAAAAGCAAAAAGGTGACCCTTCTACCTCAAATCACATATCAAAGCAAATTTCATATGGATTTAAGATCTAAACATTAAAATTAAAACTATCAAAGTGTCAGAGGTAATATATAATATTATCATTATCATCTTGAGGATGAACGGTCTTCCTAAGTATAAAGTCAAACCCATGAGACAAAGGGAATAGTCCCAGATTTGACTTTACAGCAAAGCAAAAATCTTCTATGAGTTAAAAGACAGCGTAACCAAGTACAAAGAAATCTACAGCTCAAAGAAAATATTTGCAACACTTATGACAGATAAAATGCTTACATCTCTAATAGATAATTTTTCATAAATCAATATATAGGAGACAAACAATAGAAGGGAAAAAAGATAAGCAGCAGCTGTGGACAGCTGGCATGTCCCAAATCTTTTGAACGATAGCAAAGAGCATAAGATTTGAGATTTAAAAAATGATATCCATGCCCACTCTGCCAAACACCAGGTGCACCTCTGAACTGCTAAGCATGCTATTTCCTGGAGTATAGTGTGCCTAACTCCTAGGAATGGATGATGACATTTTAGCCTTAATCCCAGCTATTGTTGACAAAGGGTCATCCTATGACCTTCCATTCAGCCCATGGAAGAGAAAAAGGCCAGATTTCAGAGATTCCAGGAGAGATGATTATCTGCTCTGATTAGATATTAGGACTTTTCAGTTTACTGAACAGATGTCACAGTATTAATAATAATATCACAGGATCTCCTTTTTTTTTTTTAAAAAAAAAAGTCTTTATCGTTTCAGTGCTTCTTAGAGATGTTCTTAAGGTCTCAACTAACCCATAAGCTCTTCAAAGGCAAGGTCCATGTCCTTATTTATTTTTTACTGCCCTCTGCCACTGTTTTACTGGGGTTCTTCCCTCCTTCTTAATAAATGCTAACCACTTACACTTACATCACATCCATTTCCAGATACAACATTCCCTCTTTCACATCAGACCTGAGATTTTTTTTTCTCATTTTTGTCATGTAGAAGTTTCTTTAATGAGAGTTTATAAACCTTGTTTGTCTAAAAATGTCCTTATTTTCCCCACATTTTGGAAGACAAATTTACCATCAGGAACTGACAATTATTTCTCCCCAGAACTTTATTCTACTGTCTTCTCTCCATCTTTGTTACTACAGAGTTACTTCCCAGTCTGTGTTGCTCCTTTTTAGATATTCTTTTTTTTATCCCTGTGATTGCTATAAAAATCTGCTGTTTGTTTTTTTGTGTTCTGCAATTATGCCACACAGTACATGGGTGTGAGCTGCTTTGAATTCATCCTGATTCATTATTAAGTCTGAGGGTTCACGTCATTTATTAATTCTGAGAAAATTCTTAGTTATTATTGCTCGTCAGAATGTTTTGCCTATGTTCTCTTCCAGGAGTTTTATTGTGTCATGTCTAATATTTAAGTCTTTAAGCCATTTTGCAAGGAGATCCAACCAGTCCATCTTAAAGGAGATCAGTCCTGGGTGTTCATTGGAAAGACTGATGCTGAGGCTGAAACTCCAATACTTTGGCCACCTGATGTGAAGAGCTGACTCATTTGCAGGCAGGAGGAGAAGGGGACGACAGAGGATGAGATGGCTGGATGGCATCACTGACTCGATGCACATGAGTTTGGGTCAACTCCGGGAGTTGGTGATGGACAGGGAGGCCTGGCGTGCTGCTATTCATGGGGTCGCAAAGAGTTGAACATGACTGAGCGACTGAACTGAACTGAAGCCATTTTGAGTCTGTTTTTGTGCATGGTGTGAGGGTGTGTTCTAACTTCATTGACTGACTTGGCTGTCCAGCTTTCCCAGCACTACATGCTTAAGAGACTGTCTTTCTCCACCCTATATTCTTTCCTCCTTTGTCTAAGATTAATTGACTGTAGGTGTGTGGGTATATGTCCCTGGGATGTCTGTTCTATTCCCTTGACCCATATGGTCATTATCATTTTGAATGGTATCTGCTTGCAATGCAGGAAACCCCAGTTTGATTCCTGGGTTGGGAAGATCCCCTGGAGAAGGGCTAGGCTACCCATTCCAGTATTCTTGGGATTTCCCTTGTGGTTCAGTTGGTAAAGAATCCATCTGCAATGTGGGAGACCTGGGTTCGATCCCTGGGTAGGGAAGATCCCCTGGAGAGGGGAAAGGCTACCCACTTCAGTATTCTGGCCTGGAGAATTCCATGGACTACAGTCCGTGGGGTCCCAAAGAGTCAGACGCAACTGAGTGACTTTCACTTTCACTTTCCCTTAATCCTCTCCTTTCTTTCTGGGAGTCTCCTTACATGTCAGCCTATTTCATTCTACCCACCATGTCTCTTAGCCTCTTTGACAGTTTCCATTTCTTTGTCTTCCTGGGCTACATTCTGTACAATTTCTTCAAATCTTCAGTTTCATGAATTATCTCTTCTGTAGTTGACCTCTTTATTATAAATTTCAACGAGGGTATGTTCAAGTTTGAGAAGTTCTTTCTGATTCTTTGGTAATTTTTAAGTCTTTGAATCATATTTTGGACTGACCCTCGTCTAAAGCACGTCGTGCATGTCTTTTTTGTTTATGATCATTTTAACACTGAAAGTCCTAGTGTGATTCTGATGTTTGTTGTTTCTGCTGACTCTAACATGGGACTTCCTGTGTGCATGTTTTGTGATTTTTTTTTTTTTAAATTGCATGCTCCTCTTTTTGGAACTCCATCTGAAAGAATTCTTTGAGGCCTGGTTTGAGAATGCATTCCTTTTGGGACATTTTTCTTTTATTTGGACCCAAGGTCATATCAAATTTAAATTCTTGGCTTACAGTTTTTCAGATTAGGCAAGTGGCATAATGAGAGACACGTGGGCTGGCCAGTGTACAAATTATCAGGGGAAAGTTTTAAATTTTTCTTTGCACCAGCACAATCTTTAAGTTTCATTTGAAAAGTATAAAACAAACCAAACTCACAGAGAAGTACAGTAATAGAACATATATATTTATATACATATAAATATCAGAGACGGCAATGACAACCCACTCTAGTACTCTTGCCTGGAAAATCCCATGGACAGAGGAGCCTGGAAGACTGCAGTCCATGGGATCGCTGAGGGTGGGACACGACTGAGCGACTTCACTTTCACTTTTCACTTTCATGCATTGGAGAAGGAAATGGCAACCCACTCCAGTGTTCTTGCCTGGAGAATCCCAGGGACAGGGGAGCCTGGTGGGCTGCTGTCTATGGGGTTGCACAGAGTCGGACACAACTGAAGCAACTTAGCAGCAGCAGCATATATAAATATAAAAATACCACAATCAAACAGGTGGTTTCTGTTCTGTTTACTCTTTTTTTTTCTTTCTGATATCTATTTCAAAATTCTCTTTCTTGGAAAAATATTGTGCTGATCTGTATTAAGAAAATAAAACAATTATACTCAAAGAGATTGAAAACATGAGCAAATATTTCACTGTAATACATATTAACAGAAACTAGTTTATTTATAAAGGGGAACAGGGGTTTGAATCAGGGCTGAAGGAAATGGTAAGCATTTGGAAAAGCTGCTGAAACTAGAGATGATGAAACAAATAAAAGGGTTGATAAGCAATAGCCCCTACAGCTCAACCACGACTGGAGGCACAGACTGGCCATGGCTCTTAACTGGGAGTGTCCAAGTTGCAGCGTCCTCCTGTGACCAGAGTTGTGCTGGGTGGGTCTGGCAGGACAACAGCTAGGGAAGCCACAGGTAGAGTGGCTTGCAGAAGCACTCTTGGGTTTAACGTGCATGTATATCACCCAGGGATCTTGTGAAAATGCAGACTTCGATTCAGGGGGTCTGGGATGGTGCCTGATACTAAACATTTCCAAAGTTCCCAGGCGGTGCCATTGCTGGTGGTCTAGGGACTCGCCTTTTAGTAACCAAGAGGACCTGGTCATGGAGGGAATAGAGATAAAAAGGGTCCCCACACAGAGGAAGAAGCAGGATGGCCCGAGGAACTGGAGGGAGGCCTCTGCGTGCTGAAGAAGAGGATTCGCATGAGTCAGAGATGAGAGCTGGGCAAAGACAGCAGACCGTCAGAATGACATGTGACAAGTTCAGTGTTCCGGGTGTAAAGCGGTTCTCGCTGAGGAGGGACCCAGGGCCTATTCGCGGAGCGGGTAGCTGAAGTGGAGTAGTAAAAGCGCCTGGAATTCAGAAGGTCTGAGAATTGTAGGTTTAGCTGTCAGTTGTAGATGAAAGTGAAGTCACTCAGTTCTGTTTGACTCTTTGCAACCCCATGGACTGTAGCCTGCCAGGCTCCTCCATCTATGGAATTTTCCAGGCAAGGATACTAGAGTGGGTTGCCATTTCCTTCTCCAGGGGATGTTCCTGACCCAGGGATCGAACCTGGGTCTCCCGCACTGCAGGCAGACTCTTTACCATGTGAACCCCAGGGAAGCTCAGCTGTGGGTAAAACCTACAGTAATTATGGGAGGAGTCAGAGCAGCAAAGACAGGCAGCTGACTGCAGGTCTCTGATGATCGGGGCTGGGGGTGGTGGTCATGAGGGCATTTCAGAGGTTGGTGGCTGAGACTGGCAAGGTGGGGCAGAAGGCAGACACAGCCTCAGACTAGAGTGAAGTTTGAGATCTGGGTGAGAACACGAGAAAGAGTTGGTACGTGCACAGCTAAGAGCATTACTTGACAAGGAAATGCAGAGGACATTATAGAAAAAGGCAGACGTGGCTGTCCTAAAGCTCTTTACCTCCAGACAGGACAATGCTGGGGGTGGTTGATGTCCTAGAGTCTCCGTGTGATGAGGCAAAACTGGACGTCACTGAGGTCGTCCCCAGGCTCAACTGCTTCCCCCAGTTTCTTGCCCTCTTTCCCTAATGGTTCCTTCCTGAAAAGCATACCCTCGATAAATCCCACGCACCCCAGTCTCTGTCTCAGCTCTGCTGCTGGGGAGATGGACATAAGGTGGGTGGTCCCAGAAGTAGTCCTGGGAAGTCCAAGGACAGATTCTGGAGTGCATCACCCCCAAGCCCCAGTGATGATGGGGTGGGAGGAGTAGCGACAGTCCCCGGAATGCTACGGCTCACGTGCTGAGCTGGAAAAGGGTGCGTGTGCAGAGAGACACGCAGGCGTGTGCACGGTCTCCGAATCTGCAAGGTCTGAAGGGACACAGATTCTGGGGCCATTCATCAGTTTCAGCGTGGTCCAGCAGTCCTGCCATTTCCCTTATTCCCTTATGGGCTTTCTTGGAGCAGAGTTCCCTATAATTCATGCACTCTGAGATCCCTGTCTCAGACTATGCTTTCAAGAAACTCAACCTGAGACACAGTCATAGAAGGGATGAAGTGGTCACACATGAAGAAGCAGGGCTGGCTTTTACATGATGGCCGTGGAGAACAGGAACGAACACAAACCACGGTTTGATGTGACTGGCCTCAGGCATCCTAACTGGATGGAGGTCCCAGACAGAGGCTGCCCACCTGACCCCCTGCCCCGGGGCCTGAGTGAGGGCTGCTTCAGGGTGAGTGAACAAGAAGGAAAACTAGTTCACTCCCTCGACACTGACCTAGCATCTCCCTGGAAATGTTTGATTTGGGGGACTGAAGACATGTGGCTCCCGTGTGCTATTTCTCCAGACATATTTGGAGAAAGTATTTTGACCAGAGACGCCGCAAGCAAGCCCTCCATATCACACTACCTACTGAGAATGTGGGGACCTGGATTCCTTCTTTGTGTTCCGTGCAGGCATGATGGTGGCTACACAGACAACGCTTCCTGAATTTAACTTCATTTAAAAAGCAGATCTGTACCAGGCACAGTGTGACAGTCACAATCTTCAATCCTAATGTTGCATTTTAAAAGGTGCATTCCAAATTGTATGGCACTGTGTAATAATTCTTCCATGCCATTAATTCATTCAACAGATGATTGATGGACCTAGAGATGATCATACTAGGTGAAGTAAGCCAGAGAAAGACAAATATCATATGATATTACTTATATGTGAAATTTTTAAAAAAGGCCATAGTTTTTCCTGTGGTCATGTATGGATGTGAGAGTTGGACTATAAAGAAAGCTGAGCACCAAAGAATTGATGTTTTTGAACTGCGGTGTTGGAGAAGACTCTTGAGAGTCCCTTGGACTGCAAGGAGATCCAACCAGTCCATCCTAAAGGAAATCAGTCCTGGGTGTTCATTGGAAGGACTGATGTTGACGCTGAAACTCCAATACTTTGGCCACCTGATGTGAGGAGCTGACTCATTTGAAAAGACCCTGATGCTGGGAAAGATTGAGGGCAGGAGGAGAGGGGGACAACAGAGGATGAGATGGTTGGATGGCATCACCGACTTGATGGACATGGGTTTGGGTGGACTCCGGGAGTTGGTGATGGACAGGGAGGCCTGGCGTGCTGTGGTTCATGGGGTTGCAAAGAGTCGGACACAACCGAGTGACTGAACTGAACTGAACTGAATTGAATGAACTTATTTCCAAAACAGAAAGACTCACAGACATAGAAAACAAACTTATAGTAAGGGATAAATTAGGAGGTTGGAATTAACATACATACCCTACTATACATAAAAGAGATAACCAACAAGGACCTATGGTATAAAAGCACAGAGAACTAACTCTGTATTTTCTAATAACCTATAAGGGAAAAGAATCTGAAAAAGAATATACAGAAAATATAAAGTGAAAGTGAAAGTCACTCAGTTGTGTCCGACTCTTTGCAATCCCGTGGTCTATAGAATCCATGGAATTCTCCAGGCCAGAATACTGGAGTGGGGAGCCTTTCCCTGCTCCAGGGGATCTTCCCAACCCAGGGATCAAGCCCAGGTCTCCCACACTGGAGTCAGATTCTTTACCATCTGAGCCACAAGGGAAGTCCAAAAATAATGGAGTAGGTAGCGACTTCACTTTCACTTTTCACCTTCATGCATTGGAGAAGGAAATGGCAACCCACTCCAGAGTTCTTGCCTGGAGAATCCCAGGGACACGGGAGCCTGGGAGGCTGCTGTCTATGGGGTCGCACAGAGTCGGACATGACTGAAGCGACTTAGCAGCAGCAGCCTATCCCTTCTCCTGTGGATCTTCCCGACCCAGGAATCAAACTGGCATCTCCTGCATTGCCGCCGGATTCTTTACCAACTGAGCTATGAGAGAAGCCCCACAGAATATACATAAGAATATAAAAAAGAATATGTAAACATATATATGAGTATAATAGAATATATGAGAATACAATAGAGTATACATATACTATAAAATATATACATTTTACATATTGACTAGTGGAGTGGGTAGCCATTCCTTTCTCCAGGGGATCCTCCCGACCCAGGGATCAAACCCAGGTCTCCTGCATTGCAGGCACATTCTCCACCATCTGAGCCACCGGGGAAGCCCGTATAAAAATACAATTACATATATTTACATACATTATATATATTATATGGGGCTTCCCTGGTGGCTCGGACGGAACAAAATCTGCCTGCAATGCAGGAGACCCGGGTTTGATCCTTGGGTTGTAAAGATCCCCTGGAGAAGAGAATGGCAACCTACTCCAGTATTCTTGCCTGGGTAATCCCATGGATAGAGGAGCCTGGCGGGCTACAGTCTGTAGGGTTACAAAGACTCAGACATTGCAGGCACATTCTTTACCATCTGAGCCACCAGGGAAGCTCATATAAAAACAGACATTATATATCTTCATATACATTATATATATTTTACACATTTTCTATAAATATAAAACCGAATCTCTGTTATACACCTAAAACATAAAATTGTGAGTCAACAATATTTTGATTAAAACATAAATTTAAATCTTTAAAGATTAAAACAAATATGATGAAGGCCTCCTATATATCAGGCATTATTCAGCCTAAGCTAATTATGACTCTGGGATTTCTTTCCACACAGCATTTACCTATATAGATGTAAATACCAGAGAGCTGAAACATATAGACCAGGACTTACTAAACACACTAATTATATGTTCCCCGTGTTTGCATTATCTAGTGTTTTGAGAAGTGGTCCTCTTTCCGTCTTTGGATTATAAGCTCCCAGGTGATGCAAATCATGTGACTATTCTTTTAAAGAGCCTTTCATCATATCTGGCAGTGTTCTCCCCCGGGATGTGACCGAGTGACATCCTCCCCACAGCCCAGCAGGAGCCCACAGAAATACACGTTCATTAGTCCACAAACAAGCGTCATTAGTTTCATGAAGCTTGGAAAGCAAGACTCCAAAACTGTATCATTGCAGGAGTCCTGGCTGGCTGGTAAGCATTTCACTTCCAATCTGACAGCATGAGAGATAGACCCAGACTTTTTTCTCCTTTTCTCGGTTGTCTGCTGTTGAATTTTGCAGGACAGCAGATGTAAAATGATACGAAAGACATCATATTTTGGAAACATGAAGTATTCCCCCAACATAATGAATATATTAATGAATTCTGACAAAAAGAGTTATGTTCTGGTCTCCTTCAAATCGCCACTTAAGCAAAACGAGCAGCGTTCCCAGAAGGGGCTGCTAGGTGGCAGGACAGCATGGCCTAGCAGACTGATGACAGATACGGGTCTCGGGCATTCTGATTAATAATCCCGGCCCAGCCGTGCATCACCGCTAGGGATTTTCTTAATAAGGCAAAACTCAGCCTGATTCTCTGTGTGCCCTTGGAGCGAGGAGATCCCACCTTCTCATGGCACTGTTTGCAGCAACTCTGTTTCCAGCCAACATCTATTGCAACTCAAAGCATCTTTTCAGATTCAATGTAAATGCATCTTACAAACCCAACACATCAATTGATTTGACTCATAAGCTATTCTTGATCTGCTTATGTATCCCTCTCCCTACAAATATTATAATTTGGGGCTCATTCTTCCTTACTCTTCCCTCCTTCCAGCAGTTTCTCTTTATTAAAAAAATAAAAGATTATTATCAAAACAACATTTGGTCTCTCCTTTCTGTCAGTAAAATGAAACTATGATTAAAATGATTAAAATCCTGTGCCCAGAAGCACATAGGCATTGAGTATGTAGCAGTGTCTATGAGATGTTAATCAGTTTAATTTATACATCGTCACTGCTATAAGAAAAAGGGGGAGTGGGCAGACCAGATGCTGGGGACCTTTATGATGAAAGGTCTACTAGGACAGACGGCTGAGGGTGAGACAATGGCCTTAGGCAAGATACATACAGACCTCAGATATGAACCTGTCCTTTTCAGTTCAAATTGAGACAAAAATCAAGAATGTGCCCATCAAAAATCATATAATAATGGAGCTAAACTCAAATTCTACTCAGATGTGATAGTTCAATAGAAGTGCTTCAAGGACAATGTGTCATAAGGCATTTCCTTCATTTTTAGCCCAATTCACAGTGTCTGCAAAGGTAGCATAATTATTTTTCAGTGTGAAGACAAAATGATCTGCCAGAGGAAAAGTCAGAATTGACCTTAATGATTATAAGCAATGAATCTGGCTCTTACCTGTTTTGATAACTATGAAACCAAAATAAAGATTTAAATCCAAACTCCAAGCGTGTAGACAGAGGCCAGACTCTGGACCCTAGAGAACAAAGTTTAGTCTGAGTATCCTTTCTGTTTGAGGAGATGGCAAAGGACTCCTCTGTTTAGAAAGCTCAGTGTGCCACATTTTATCAAATGGCGCTCCTTGTACCCACAGAATGAAACAGGGAAGTCATATAAGACAACGAGAAGAGGACAAGGCCAGCCTTCCAGATGCACCAGTGAGGTCAGCCACTTCCCAGGAGCCTGGGAACCCTGAACGCCAACCCCGGGGGGATGCTGAGGTTGACAGCAGTCCTGAGATGAGCTGTGGCTTCTCCATCTTGCTGCCTCCCAACCACAGGGGGTTTCTTGTCAGCTGGTGGAACTGCTGGAGCTGGGGACAATGCACCTTGGGCTCTGTGGGCACAGGCTGTGCTGGGTCCTCGAAGTGGCGCAGCTGTGATGACACAGGGCAGCACGACACGGTTCTGAGCTCCAGGAAATGACACGTGGGGTGAAGCGGTGCCATCACCTTGTACGTGCTGTTAAATCTTTTCTTTTTTAAAATCTGAAGTGCAGTTGATTTACAATGTTGTGTACTTCCTGCTGTACAGCGGAATGTATCGTTATACATATACATATATGTATAACTCTTTTTAAGATTCTTTTCCATTATGGTTTATCATAGGATATGGAATAGAGTTCTCTCTGCTGTACAGTAGGACCTGTTGTTTATCCATTCCATATCTAATAGCTTACACCTGCTAACTGCAACCTCCCATTCCATCCCTCCTCAACCCAACCCCCACCCCCTCGGCAACTGTCAGTCTGTTTTCTATGGCCCTGACTCTGCTTCTGTTTCATAGACAGGCTCATTTGGGCATATTTTAGACTCCACATACAAGTGAAGGGCTTCCCTGGTACCTCAGATGGTAAAGAATCTGCCTGCAATGCAGGAGACCCAGGTTCAATCCCTGGGTCGGGAAGATCCCCTGGAGAAGGGAATGGCGATCCACTCCAGGATTCTTGCCTGGAGATTCCCATGGACAGAGAACTTTGTCAGGCTCCAGCCCATGGGGTTGCAGAGTTGGACACGACTGAGCGACTTTCATACGAGTGATACCACATGGCATTTGTCTCTTCCTCTCTGACCTACTTTCCTTAGTATGAGAGTCTTCAGTTGCACCTATGTTCCTGCAAATGGCATTCTTTCACTCTTTTTAATGGCTGAGCTGCATATGTGCACCACATCTTTATCCATCCATCTGCCAATAGACATTTAGGCGGCTTCCATGTCTTGGCTATTGTGAATAGTGCTGCTAGAACACAGGGGTTAAAGCGCAATTTCTACATGGGACAGGCTAACAGAGTTTCTGCTTTCTACAGTGATAGCTGGAAATATCACTAGGAAAATTTTTAAATGCTGACTGCCATTGACAGGACCTGCCTTCCTTAGATTGTGGAAGGTACCGTTTCAGTCTCAGTAAACAGCACTGCCGTCCACCCAGCTAAGCAATTTGAAGCCAAGCTCTCCCTAAACACTCTGCCTAAGAACTCCTACACCCCGTAGCCAATCCTTCACCCAGTCCTACTGGTGTCCCATCACAGAAGTATCTCCTACCTTGACCTGCTTCTCCTCTACCCCAGTGGGGTCTGGATGTCATTACCTCCTGCCTCATCACTCTATCAGACGCTTTGCTGGTCTCTTTGAATTCACTCCAACCTCTTGCCCATCCTTCAGTCAGTCTGTGCAAGATAACCTTTGTGGGCACACAAAACTGATGGCAACACCTTTCCCCCAAAGTTTAGCCTGCTTCCTGCTGCTCTGGGACAAGACTGCACTCATTAACCTGCTTCACCTCTTCTTGTCCCTGCTCAGCTCCTCTCCGCAGTCCCATCCATCCTTCATGCTTAAGGTCCTACCAGGCTTCTCCCCACACAGAGGACTTAGGGCCAACATGCACGCTGCCTGCGATACTCATCCTTTCTCGTCCTCATCTACTGAACAGTTCTCAGCTCAGTCCTTTCCTCCTTACAAGCCATCTTTTCCCTCCCGTCCCATGAGAAGCCAGCTCTGAGTCTGCCCTGTACAGGGAGCCTCGCCACTGGCCACCCGTGACAGTCCCAATTATCCACATATCTGTAAACTCAATCAGTTTACATGTAAACTGTTACCTGCCTCCTCTCCAATTCCATCTCCAGGGACGGCCACCTTACCCAGCACATCAGAAGCCCTCAATAAATATCTGTGGACTGAGAACATGAAAACCTCAAGATTCCAGGGTTTTAAACCTTTAAACCCTTGGAGTGAGAAATCTACAGAGATGCAAGTGGCAAGACATTAGCAAAAGGCATGGTCCCCGAGCCCCTCCCCTTGGAGTTGAGGGACTAGCCCATCAGAGACAGTGAGTCTGCTATCCGTGTGGCTCTGAGCTTTGCTGACAGTCAGGGAAGAGCTGCTAAGCCTCGGTGACTTCTCAAATCTCTGCTATTTAGGAGACAGGCTTGTAGGAGTTATCTTCTCGCAGGGGAGAAGCTGGGCAGCTGGACCCAGTTGCTCAGGGATATGTACATTAATAAATGTAATATACATATATTAATAAATATAGGGAAAAAAATGAGTTCCCATTAAAATTTGCAAACAAACACAAAATGACAAAGACCAAACTTTAGTCAAACTTTAGGACTCCCCTGAGCCCACTTGATGACTTGGCCTCACCCTTGGGTCCTGTCCCCATCCTGCCGAGCCAGGGATTGAACCCAGGCCCCCTGCATTGGGAACTCAAGAGTCTTAGCCACTGGACCACCAGAGAAGTCCCAACATCAGGACTCCTGCTCGCTGAAAGATGCTCGAGATCTTTAGTTGTGGCATGTGAGAAAAGATCTTCAGCGCCACAACTGAGATTCAGTGCAGCCAAATAAAAAAAAATTATTTTTAAAAGAATCCTGGTATCTTATCACCCTCCACATCTGATCAGATTCCTCATTCTCCACCCTCAACAACTGCTCACCCTGATCTGCCTTCAGCAAGAATCCCACCAAGCCAGTTTAGCAAGAATCCCTTGCCTCTTACATCTCCTCTTAGTAACTTCTCATCCACTGACCCCCACCCCCCACCCCCGGCACCCTGGTTCATTGGTGCTAAACCCCAGCTGTCTCTGCTCTACTTGGAGTCGAGCCCTGTCTCTTCTCCCTCCTGTGACGGTCATGACAGCTATCACAAGTCCCGAGTAAAGCTCCTTACTGTTTTACACATGTCAGAGCAAGTTTTTCTCTCTAATAAAAAGAAAGATTTTATCCACTGAGGGTCCTGCACCTTGATGTGTTCATTCATCCATTTGTTTATCCCAAGCATCCTAAGTGGGTCGTGCTTTCAGCTTTCTCACATTTAGTGGGGACCTCTTGTGATAACAAGCTTCTTCATAAACGTTCTCCACGCACTGGAATGGGGTCCTCTGTTTGGGACAGAGGCAGGCAGAGTTCACCTTTCCCAGTGTGGGAGGGTACTAAGAAGGGCTGGATCAGAAAGCTGATCAAATAACCATGTCTCTCTCCCAGTGGGTGAGACTCTTTCTCCTCTTTGGGCAAATCTCACGTTGGGCTGGGACGGTGTTCTGGGTGCTAATGACTCTGTCACTGACTTGGCACATGGCAGCTCCATCCAGCCGTCCATCTGTCCCTAAGCTGGGGTGACAGGACAAATGGCCACCAGGGGAAGGAGGGCTTCAATGACACCAGGCACTAAAGACTTTGGTGCTGGGGAACACGGTGGGGGAGGCCCTGCTCAGTGTGCGTGATGGGGCAGAGGGGCGGAAGGAATGCTCTAGCCCCCTTTTGGATGGGAAGAGGAGGACCAGGAAGAAAGGGGCTGTAGAAAGAAGCAACTGGGACCTTCTCGTCTGTCCCTGCCACCTCTGCTTCCCACCCCTTCTCTGCCTGGGCGTTTGGGCAGCGACTAATTCAGTGATCTGTGGCAGGGGGCTGCCCCAAGCCCCCTCCTCAGACAACAGGGACAGGCCAGAGGAGCTCTCTGCAGGGCCCCTGGGAGAACGAAACCAGAATTGGTGTGACCAGACCATAAAAGAATATGAGTTGGGATAGTATTTTGGAAGAATCACCTTGTATTTCTTACAACTCATGACACCTTTTCAACCTGCCTTACGACGCTCCTGAGACTTTATCTCATCCTACAGCCCAGAAGCCAGGGTCGCTCTTGTTCCCTGAGGGACACCAGTGCCCCAGCAATGTGACCAGCACCCAAAATCACTGCAGATGGTGACCAAGGCCATGAAATTAAAAGACACTTACTCCTTGGAAGAAAAGTTATGACCAGCCTAGACAGCATATTAAAAAGCAGAGACATCACTTTGTCAACAAAGGTCCCTCTAGTCAACGCTATGGTTCTTCCAGTAGTCATGTATGGATGTGAGAATTGGACCATAAAGAAAGCTGAACACCGAAGAATTGATGCTTTTGAACTGTGGTGTTGGAGAAGACTCTTGAGAGTCCCTTGGACTGCAAGGAGATCCAACCAGTCCATCCTAAAGGAAATCAGTCCTGGGTGTTCATTGGAAGGATTGATGTTGAAGCTGAAACTCCAATACTGTGGCCACCTGATGTGAAGAGCTGACTCATTTGAAAAGACCCTGATGCTTTTGGGCATCAGGGAAAGATTGAAGGCAGGAGGAGAAGGGGACAACAGAGGATGAGATGGTTGGATGGCATCACCAACTCGATGGATATGAGTTTGAGTAAACTCCAGGAGCTGGTGATGGACAGGGAGCCCTGGCATGCTGCAGTCCATGGGGTCGCAAAGACTCGGACACAACTGAGCGACTGAACTGAACTGAACTGACCCTTAGATGTTTACAGGCCGTCAGTACTATCTGAACAGAAGGTGTAGTCTCTTTTCAGCCAGGAATCACAGTCTCAGGCGAAGTGGCTAAGATGCAGACAGGCTGGACACGGGAGTTGGGGCAGGGCACTGCTGGCTAGGCCCCGAGGCTGGGACCCGCCACGTCTGAACAATTTCCAGGTGCTGGCTGTCTTTGGCAGCTGTGGCTAGACAGGTCCCAAGTACGCAAGCTGCTATCAGAACTGAAGATAAGAGAAACAAACCACACAAAGCACGAGCCTCAGCCAACGCAAATGGCAGGCTTTGTTTCAACCCTGTTGCTCTTGGGGGCTCCAGACTGTTAGTGATAATGGTTTAGTTGCTCAGTTGTGTCCATCGCTTGCGACTCCATGGACTGTAGCCTGTCAGGCTCCTCTGTCCATGGGACTTTCCAAGAATACCGAAGTGGTTTGCCATTTCCTTCTCCAGGGGATCTACCTGACCCAGTGATCAAACCCAGGTCTCCTGTACTTCAGGCAGATTCTTTACAGTCTGAGCGACAGTCTGGGAAGCCCCCAGACTGTTAGAAGAGGTGGGAATCCAGAACACAAGTTTGGGCTGAGCACTTCTCCTGCACTATCTGGACATCCTCCCTATGCGCGGACACAGTGGCCAGCGTGTGAACAGAACACATGTGCTTCTGCATCAGAAGCTTCCGGAGAGAATGTAAAGGATCAGACCCTGGGCTAGACAAAGCTGGTGTTTTTCTCCTGATTATAATCCTGATTGTATCAGAAATTTCAGCTAATGTCACAAGTTCAATGAGCACAGGGTTTCCCCTGCACTTGGATAAGGAAATAGAATGAACTCAATATGACTTGCGTGCATGCATGCATCAGTCGCTCAGTCGTGTCCAACTCTTTGCGACCCCATGGACTGTAGCCCACTAGCCTTCTTCTCTGTCCATGGAATTTTCCCAGCAAGAATACTGGAGTGCATTGCCATGCCCTTCTCCAGGGGATCTTGCCAACCCAGGCATCAAACCCGCATCTCTTATGTCTCCTGCATTGGCAAGCGGGTTCTTTAGCACTAGAGCCATCTGAATTTGGTTTCATTATTTAAAAAAGTCTCTTCCTATGGAAGAGAAGAGTATCATTTTGGCTGTAATATTTCCCCTTGCTAGCCTCCTCTCACAAAATATATTCTTCCAAAGAGGATGCTTTATAAATACACACAGATTTTTTTTTTTTCTCCCTTTCTTTGGGGATTCTGCTGTGGTGCACCAAAAAAAGGATTCATTAGCTAAAAAGAATTTTTCAAAATGTAACCCCATGCCAGGTTTAATTATAGACAATATAGGTCAACTTATTTTAAACAGGCCCCAAAGCGGTTCTCCCTGAACTATTCTGTATGTTTCACATGAGTCTGTTTCCCTGTTCCTGAGAACAAGAGGACAGCTAGAAGCAGACGAGTGCTTCCTGTCTGTGAGGAGCCTGTGGACGGTTTCCAGGAATGGTAACAAGCAGATGGAAATAGAAGATGCTGACTCTGCGGGTACTGGGTCTCCTTTTCAGCAGACCAGGAGGGTGAGGCCCACACCCATGCGGTATCTCCTATGCCCCTCTGTGCACGCCTTCTGATGGGCTCTGAAATCACAGGGCTGGTTCCCACTCCCCAAGGAGGTGAGGGGAGATGGCAGGCTGGTGTGGCAGGAACGCAAAAACCCAGAGCCCAGGACAAGACACCTGCCCTGTGTGGACACGCGTGTTATTCAAATCCGAAGTCAGCCAGGTGAGCCGCAGCTCGAGAAAGGTCATTCACTTGGTTTCCGCCTTGGCTCTCCAGGGCCGCCCACTCCCTCCCACTGCAGGCCCTCCAGGCTTGATTCCAGGTCACCCCAGCTGCCCCCAAGAGCTGGGATTAGGATGGAGCAGAAACAGACATCACTTTCTTGAGGTGCTCACATCTATTTTAAAATATTGTTTTTGCTAAGCTGGCTGTTAAAGATACTGCATAAAGCCTTTCACAAGGGTGAAAAATACACACATATTATACACTCAATTTTCATGTCATTTGAACTTAGGTTTGCCATTTGCCATGACAGATTCTTTAACAAGACCAGCCACTGAAATTAAAAGTCACAGTTCCAAGAACATAATTATCATTTTCAAATACGTCTTTGTGTTCAGAGCCGGACGCCATGCCGCAAGGTCCTCTGATAGACACACAGCAATCCTCATCTCCTGCCATGCTCCCCACCCCCACGTGGCACAGAGCTGGATTTATTCTCACTTCTCTTGCTCGAATCACTGTGTCGCTGTCTTCCCTCCCACCTGTCCCTCGGCCAGCCACGGGTCTCCTGCCTGAGCCTCACTTTTTCCAGGAAGCCTCTCCACTCACTTCCCGCACACTCTGAGACCTTATCAGCAATCAATCACACGCTGACTTGTATTTTCTCCCGGTGCCATGTGTTCATCTGATCTCACACAAATAAGGCCAACTCTGGAAGGAAGGGCACAGTGTTTTATACCCCAGAAGACCCATGGTCTTTGGACCCAGACCATGAAGGTCCCCAGCAGGCACTCTGCCACTTCCTTTGAAAAGTCAGACAGTGTGTACCAGCTGCTGGTGTCAACAGCACCAGTTCTATTTAAACTACTGGACATTTTCAGAGGATGTCTCAAAGGCATCTCAAACTCCACCTGTCTGAGAACTGGGTCCATGAACCTCCGAGGAGCCCACTGGTCCCGTCTTCCATCTCAGTGTGGTGGTGGAAGTTGCTCTGTTGTGTCCGACTCTCTGCAACCCCATGAACTGTAGCCCGCCAGCCTCCTCTCTCCATGGGATTCTCTAGGCAAGAACACTGGAGTGGGTTGCCATTCCCTTCTCCAGGGGATCTTCCCGACTCAGGGATCAAACCTGGGTTTCCTGCACTGCAGGCAGACTCTTTACCATTTGAGCCACCAGGGAACTCCATCTCAGTGAGTGGAACCCTATTCATCTCATCCCCCAGCCCAGCCACGGCAGCCCCCTTTTTCCTCACCACCCCTTATTCCAACACATCACCAATCCTACCCAACTTACCTCCAAAACACCTCTCCCACCACCATGGACATCTCTCCATCCCTACATTCATTACACTGGTCCAAGCCACCACCATCCACGCCTGGATGGACCACAGCCTTATCTTCCCATGTGGTCTCCCTGCCCGTCTGCTTTTGAAACCTGAGTCTGCCCAGATCACCCTCCACACAAGGGCTTCCTTCTGCTCCTCCACAAGGAACAGGCGTCCTCTCACTTCTTCTTCTTTTTTTTTTTTTTGTCCCCTCACTTCTTAGGAGGCCCTGCAAGGTCTGGCCCATCAACCAGCTCCCCAGCCTAGGGGTCTATCGACCCCTACCCCAACTAAGTAAGCATGCATATCCCCTCCTGCCACTGTGACTTTTCACGCAGCCCCCTTCCTCTAGCACACTTGCTGCCCTCGTGCTCCTGACCTCTCCACCTCTTTCTTCTCAGAGCCCACATCCCGGAGCACTGAGATGAGGTCGCAGCCTCCAACCCTGCTTTTTCTCTTTAAAAGACTTGCTCAATCCCTGCGCTGGAGCCCCATCTCCACGAGGGCACAGACCGCGTCTGTTCCGCCCTCTGGTGTATTCCCAGCCCTGAGCGTGGCTTCTAGTCTAGAGCAGGCACTTGACTTGAGGATTATTTTCTGAATAAACAGGCAAGTGGTAGAGTCTCCAGAACACTTCCGTGGGTATCCCTTAGCTCTCCCCCAGAGCAGTCTCCATCTCCAGGTGAGGAGACTGAAAGAGAGGGTCCGTGGCCCTCCCAGATCACGGAGCTGGTGAGGCAGACTGATGCGGGTTTCTGAACCCAGTTCTCTGCTTAGTCCACACGGTGTTTTCTCACTTGATTGTACGAAGCATCATCCCACATATAAGCTCCTAGGAGGCAGCGGAACGAAGGGATGAAGTCTGAACGACCTTGCCCTTGGGTCAGACTCCAACCTGGCTCTGGGTCACTTGTGTGACTTCAGGCAAAATGGCTCTTCTCTCTAGGTCCCAGCAGTGCCCATCCACAGGGCTGTGGCGAGAATTAACCAGGAGTAGCAGTGGTAAGCCCCTGCCAAGTGCTTGGCACTCAGTAAGATACACAAACCTTAGCTAATAACAAGAAGTGATAAACAGTACCTGAGCCTTTCTTACTTGCAGTAGCTCTAACTCACTCCCCTAGGCTGGCAGACAATTTTGTGCAGTGTACCCACGTCATGGGATGGTGACTGCAGCCATGAAATTAAAAGACGCTTGCTCCTTGGAAGAAAAGCTATGACAAACCTAGGCAGCATATTACAAAGCAGAGACATTACTTTGCCAACTGGCCTGTAGAGTCAAAGCTGTGGTTTTTCCAGGTGTAATCTACGGATGTGAGAGTTGGACCATAAGGAAGGCTGAAGGCTGAAGAACTGATGCTTTTGAACTGTGGTCCTGGAGAAGACTCTTGAGAGGCCCTTGGACCTCAAGGAGATCAAACCAGTCCACCCTAAAGGAAATCAATACTGAATATTCATTGGAAGGACTGATGCTGAAGCTCCAATACTTTGGCTACCTGATGCAAAGAGCCTACTCATTAGAAAAGACCCTGATGCTGGGAAAGATTGAAGGTGGGAGGAGAAGGGGACAACAGAGGACAAAATGGTTGGATGGCATCACTGACTCAATGGACATGAGTTTGAGCAAGCTCCAGGAGACGGCGAATAACAGGGGAGCCTGGCGTGCTGCAGTCCATGGGACTGCAGAGAGTCACAGACACAATTGAGTGACTGAATAACAAGTCTAAGCTCTATGCTCTAAGCTCTATCTTCCCTGGTGGCTCAGAGGTTAAAGTGTCTGCCTCCAATGCGGGAGACCCAGGTTTGATCCCTGGGTTGGGAAGATCCCCTGGAGAAGGAAATGGTAACCCACTCCAGTATTCTTGCCTGGAGAATCCCACGGATGAAGATGCCTGGTAGGCTACAGTCCACAGGGTCGCAAAGAGTCGGACACGACTGAGCGACTTCACTTACTTCACTTAAGCTCTACGCTATAAGCACAGACAGCTTCTGATTATGTAACATCAAATCCTTTTGCTTCATTGTGTTAGGAATTTAGCTTTTTTTTTGCTTGCCCCAGATGCAAACTTGCTCCTCACACTGGCTAGTCTACATTATATACCCCAGATTTTTTCCTGGCACAGAGCTTTCTCTCTTCCTCAACTCTAGGACTCCCTGTGTCTCAGGAGAAGTCGAGAAATCTGCCCCTTGAGGTCCCCAGCTATAGATTCCAGGCTCAGGAAGGATTCTAGTCAGCTATGGAGTCCAATCTGGGTTGTTTTACCTCTTTATTCCTTAGCTAATTTTAGTCCTCCTAAAATCAATGCAGATTTTCCTAGAAGGGAATAAAAAACAGGCGGTCAGGGCTGTTCCCAGGCAGGCATGGGCTCTGTGGCAGCTAAACTAACCTGCTTCTTCTTTGCTGAGAGAAGCACTCTGTGAAGCTCCCTTCCTCTATCAGAACAACCTAACTACAGTACGTCCCCTACATATGAACCTTCAGTTGCAAACTTGTGAAGGTGCGAACGTCTGTTTGCACACCCAATCACGTAGGTCGGTTCACGAGTCTGGCGTGCACTGCCCTGTGCGTGTGTCTTCTGCAAGCGGTTGTGCTTTTGTGTGCTTCACTGTACAGTATAAAATACAGCTGGAGAGCATCTTTATTTCAAGCCCAGGATGTCCAGAAGCAAGGGGAAAAGCAGCCGTGACGTACAGTTCAGAACTCTAGAGCCGACTGTTAGCTGGGTACCTAGGCTAACTATGTTGGTCTTATGAACAAATTGGACTGATGAAGGTGCTCTCAGCATGTTGGTCTTATGAACAAATTGGACTGATGAAGGTGCTCTCAGCACTGTATGAAGAGGACTTACCCTACTGCAAATAGAAATTAAAGATTGAGACCACCAACATGGGACAGCTCACTAGCAAGGCCAAAGTCCAAGCCGTGGAGAAGTGAGTCCGGTGCGGGGAGCCCCCTTTCTCTTGCGAACTCCCCCACTTTAAACTCTGTTATCTTTAAAGCAAGTGCTACTATATGTAGCTTGAAATCACAATACAAACTCAGAGAACGGGTGAGTTTGTGGCCTGAGACTGTTCTCCAGTATCATCTGAGATTCGCAGTTACCCGTCAGGATCCGAGCTGGCCACTCTGATGCCAGCATGACTGTGTCCCCTAAGCCCCTCTCTCTCCCTGGCCATGGGACAGGGGTATCCTGGGATCCGGGTGACCGGTTGCCCTTGTGTTTCTTCCTGTTGTGAGAGGCGGTGTGGAACACAAGGGCAAAGAACGCTGGTTGAGAGTCAGATGCCTTCAAATGCTGGCTGTACTGTGCAGCCTTCGCTACTAAGCCTTTCTCATCTCCAGTTTTCCATCTGTGAAAAGGAGACTGCCTCACGTACAGGGTGGTTTTTATAGCCCCAGGGCCTCATCTGGAGGCTAGAACACATTACCAGCTCAAAAAACACAAATTCCACCATTCCGTCTTATTTTCAGTCATAACAACAAAAAGACTGTTACAGATATGAACGTCAAAAATTCAAGTCATCACAAGTACACTTTTCCTGTTCTCTGCCTGCCCTTCATCTCTACTTGGTGCCTCTGCTTTTCCTCAGTTTGGAGAAATGTTGTCTTGTGGCTTTTAGGTTAAAAACCATTGTTGTTCAGTTGCTCAGTCGTGTCCGACTCTTTGCGACCCCATGGACTGCAGGCCGCCAGGCTTCCCTGTCCTTCACTAGCTCCCGCAGTTTGCTCAAACTCATGTCCATTGAGCTGGTGTTACCATGATTTCTCAATTTAGGATGGCAGAAATCAGCCACTTTTCAGCTGAAGCCCCCCTCTCCTGGGTTTTCTTCTCTCCCATGCCACCCGGCTTGATTCCAAGCGGGTCCTGGTGCGGCTGGGCTGGATGGCCCCCGGCTCTCCTTGCACATGCTCCGGGGCTGGCAGCCTCTGACCGTGACTCATCTGGAAGGCCTCTGGTGTCTCCTTTCACCTCACACCTGCTGTGTGCACAACCACGCATTCCGTAAGGGCTGCGGTCCCGGCCCTGTCCTCACGGCGCCCGCACTGCGGCTCTGGTCGTCACGTCCACGCCGATCTCCCACTCCATCTCCCGCGGGTGGTGTTCTCCACACCCTAGAGCTGCCAGAGCACTCATCCTGCCCTCCCCCTTCCATCCACCTCTGCTCTATCACCCGCAGTCCACCGTGGCTCGAAGGTCAGGAAGGTCTGTGACCACCAGGAGTCCACGTGAGATGAGCAAGGCAAAGAGCTCCATCACCCTTTCGTCAACGTCGTTTAATCGCTCAGTCGTGTCTGACTCTTTGGGGATCCCCATGGACTGCAGACCCCCAAGACTCCTCTGTCCATGGGATTCTCCAGGCAAGAATACTGGAGTGGGTTGCCATGCCCTTCCCCAGGGGATCTTCCTGACCCAAGGATCAAACCCATGTCTCCTGCATTGGCAGGCGGCACCTCTACCATTGTGCCAGCAGGGAAGCCCTCCCCCCCGCCATCATCCTGAGACCCACTGAATTCTGGGGGCTCCACTGAGTTTTATCTCCCCTCCTGGACTCATCCTGAAGCAGGTGCAAACTGAGTAAGCCTGATCTGGCAATTCTTCTGGTACTCTCTCCCCTTCCCAGCTTGGATAATTTCCCTTTAACTGAGGAAGACCAGGAGCCTAAGAGATTCATTTCTGCTCAGATCAACTGTCCTTTTCAAAGCTTTCTCTGCCTCTTGGGCTTTTCAGGCTGAAGGTGAGAATCTGAGTCCTTGTTAGCTCCGAGGCTGAGCTACACCGAGTAGTGTCTTGTGCTGGGTGGACCAAGACTCAGGCTGGGCCGGAGCACGTGGATATGATGCACTGCAAATCGACATTCTACACACTGTCCCACTACAAATATAACCTATTCCTGTGAAGAAGTGAGAACGCACCTCATCAAACACTAGCTATATCTGCCTTTCCTGTCAGTTTCTAAAGAATAAGACCCAAAGGACAATAAGAAAATGACATATGGATTGCAATTTTTACACATTTACTTGAAAAATTAACATATAATAACACTGTGTTGTGTGTGCACATGATCTTTTTGTGTGTACAGGTCTATAAATGTGACAGCATGCATAGGTGTCTGTAACCACCACCACAACTAGAATACAGAACAGTTCCATTGCTTCAAAAACCTCCCTTTACCTACCGGACAGCACAGGGTTATGCGGCAGCCTGGATGGGAGGGGCGTTTAGGGGAGAACTGTTGCTGTTGTTCAGCCTCTAGGTCAGGTCCGACTCTGTGACCGCATGGACTGCAGCACGCCGGGCTTCCCTGTCCTTCACCATCTCCCAGAGCTTGCTCAAACGCGTGTCCATTGAGTCGATGATGCCATCCAACCATCGCACCCTGCCCTCAGTCTTTCCCAGTGTAAAAGTCTTTTCCAATGAGTTAGCTCTCTCCACTGGGGGAGAATGGATACATATATATGCATGGCTGAGTTCACTGCTGTTCACCTGTAACTATCACAACACTGTTAATCAGCTATGCTGCTAAGCCACTTCAGTCGTGTCCGACTCTGTGCGACCCCATAGATGGCAGCCCACCAGGCTCCCTCGTCCCTGGGATTGTCCAGGCAAAAACTCTGGAGTGGGTTGCCATTTCCTTCTCCAAGGCATGACAGTGAAAAGTCAAAGTGAAGTCGCTCAGTCGTGTCTGACTCCCAGCAACCCCATGGACTGCAGCCCACCAGTCTCCTCCGTCCATGGGATTTTCCAAGCAAGAGTACTGGAGTGGGGTGCCACTGCCTTCTCCATTAATCAGCTGTACTCCAATATAAAATAAAAATGTGTTTTAAAAAAATCTCCCTTTGTACACCCTTCTCACATCCCTGACCCCTGGCAACTACTAATCTGTTCTCCATTGCTATGGTTTTGCCTTTTGGAAAATCTCACAGAATCAAAGAGCACGCCATCTCGAGTGTAGCTTCTTGAACTCAGCATAAAGCCTTTGCAAATCATGTGAGCTGATTACATGCATCGACAGACCATTCCTTTTAATACCTGTGAGATCTGCGGTGATTTCCCCTCTTTCATTCCTGATGCTGCTAAGTTTGTCTTTTTGTTTGCCAGACTTCCATTTATCACTTTTGTTGACTGTTTCAAAGAAACAGCTATCAGTTTCATTGATTCTAGTATTTTTCTGTTTTCAGTGTCACTAATTTCTCCTCGTCTTTATTTCCTTCCGTTTTCTTGCTTTGAGGTTATTTTTGTGCTATGCTGTACCTATGATACAGGCTACAAATATATTCTTCTTCTAGTGTCCTGAGGTAGAAGCTAACTGATTTAAATCTTTTGTTTTTTTCTGAGTTTTTAATACTAAAATATCATTTTAGGCATGATGTTAGCCATGCTGCACAAATTTCTAAATGTTGCAATTTCATTTTTTTTTTTCATTTCAGTTTAAAATTTTCCCTTGAGACTTCTTTTTGAAACTCGGGTTATTCAGCATATGTCATTTAACTTCCAAATGGTTAAAGATTTTCCTGTTACCCTTCTCTTATTGACTTTTGTCTAATTTCATCAAGGTCAGATAACATATTTTGTATGATTCTAACTGCTTAAAATTTATAAATTTTATGACCCTAAATACTTTCTATCTTTGTGAATGTTCCATGTACACTGAAAAGAATGTATATTCTGCCATTGTTGGGTGCAGTATTTTATATATGTCTATAAGCTCTCATTGGTTAATGACGTTATTCACTTCTATATCTTTGCTAGTCTTCTGTCGACTGCTTCTGTTTATTACTGAGAGAGGAGGTGTTGAAATCTCCCAGGCATAATTTTATGTCGGTCGTCTTCTCCTTTCAGTTCTGTTTTTGCCTGGTGGGTTTTACAGCTCTATTGTTAGACAGACACATTGAGGCCTGTTATATGTTCTTGGTAAATTAACCCTTTTACATTGTATAACGTCCCTCTTACCCTTGGTAATTTGCTCTAAAGTCTACCTTGTGTGCTATCAACACAGCCACTCCATGACTTTTGATTTGTGGTTCCATGTTCCATCCTTCTATTGATACTTTTAACCTGCATCTTTCTGTATTTTAAGCAAAATTCTTGTTGACAGCAGACAGCTGAGTCATGTTTTTTAATCCATGTTTCCATACATACCCTGACAACCTTTTCAAAGATTTTTTTGATGTGGACCATTTCCAAAGTCTTTGGTGTATTTGTTATGATACTGCTTCTGCTTTTTGATTTTTTGTTTTTTTTTAGCCCTGAAGCATGTGGGATCTTAGACCCCTGACCAGGGATCAAACCCACGTCCTCTGCGTTGCAAGATGGATCCTTAACCACTGGACCAGCAGGGAAGTTCCTTGGTGCTTTGCAAATGTTAGGAGGGATATTTGACTGGATTTATTATTTATTTCATTATTCTTAGATTACCAGGTGTTAAATAGTTGACTGTGGTGTTGGAGAAGACTCTTGAGAGTCCCTTGGACTGCAAGGAGATCCAATCAGTCCATTCTAAAGGAGATCAGTCCTGGGTGCTCATTGGAAAGACTGATGCTAAAGCTGAAACTCCAATACTTTGGCCACCTCATGCAAAGAGTTGAGTCATTGGAAAAGACTGATGCTGGGAGGGATTGGGGGCAAGAGGAGAAGGGGACGATAGAGGATGAGATGGCTGGATGGCATCACTGACTCGATGGGCATGAGTTTGGATAAACTCTGGGAGTTGGTGATAGACAGGGAGGCCTGGTGTGCTGCAATTCATGGGGTCGCAAAGAGTCGGACATGACTGAGTGACTGAACTGAAATGAAATAGTTGATAAATGAAGTAATAAGCAAAATGACTGATCAAGGCAACTTGAGTTAGCTATATAATGGGCATCAAAACGCCTGCACCAGAAGTTTAATATGAGGATTAAATGAGATGATGCACATAAAATATAAAGGGCAGAACAGTGTCCAGGACACATTGGGTATTTACAACTAATTTCCCCCTAAATCCTGGAGGCTTTTCAGCAGATTTTTCAAAAGATTAAAGTGACAAGGTTCTCTGTACTGGAACAACTGAGCAATCCCTGAATGTAAAGTCACTGGATCCAAACAGAGTCAGCCTAAAATATCAATAATTTGTTCAGTCGCTCAGTCGTGTTCTACTCTTCATGACCCCAAGGACTGCAGCACCCAGGCTTCCCTGTCCTTCACTATCTCCTGGAGTTTGTGCAAACTTAACTCATGTCCTTTGAGTTGATGATGTCATCCAACCATCTCATCCTAACTACCTTCATGTTTTTTATGTCTCTTGGAGAACTGATCCCTTCATTCATAATGTGTGATGAAGATTATCTGTGATGATCTTATTCTGAAGTCTGCTTTGCCAAGATTATAAAATTATAGCTATTCCAACTTTCTTTGGATTAGTGCTAGCATGGTATATCTTTCTCCATCCCTTTACTTTGGTAAGAGTCTTTATACTTATTTATTTTTAAAACTTATTGTTTTATATTGGAGTATAGTGGATTAACAATGTTGCAATAGTGTCAGATGTACAGCAGAACAACTCAGCCATACATATCCATGTATTCATTCTCCCTCAAACTCCCCTCCCATCCAGGCTGCCACTTAACATGGAGCATAGAGTTTTTATATTTAAATAGGTTTTCTTTTTCTTTTTTTAAAAAATATAAATTTATATATTTAATTGGAGGCTAATTACTTTACAATATTGTATTGGTTTTGCCATACATTGACATGAGTCCACCACGGGTGTACACGTGTTTCCCATCCTGAACCCCCCCTCCCACCTCCCTCCCCATACCATCCCCCTGGGTCATCCCAGTGCACCAGCCCCGAGCATCCTGTATCATGCATCGAACCTGGACTGGCGATTTGTTTCACATATGATATTATACATGTTTCAATGTCATTCTCCCAAATCATCCCACCCTCGCCCTCTCCCACAGAGTCCAAAAGACTGTTCAATACATCTGTGTTTCTTTCGCTGTCTCGCATACAGGGTTATCGTTACCATCTTTCTAGATTCCATATATATGCGTTAGTATACTGTACTGGTGTTTTTTTTTTTCTGGCTTACTTCACTCTGTATAACAGGCTTCAGTTTCATCCACCTCATTATATTAGAACTGATTTAAATATATTCTCTTTAATGGCTGAGTAATACTCCATTGTGTATATGTACCACAGCTTTCCTATCCATTCATCTGCTGATGGACATCTAGGTTGCTTCCATGTCCTGGCTATTATAAACAGTGCTGCGATGAACATTGGGGTACATGTGTCTCTTTCAATTCTGGTTTCCTTGGTGTGTATGCCCAGCAGTGGGATTGCTGGGTCATAAGGCAGCTCTATTTCCAGTTTTTTAAGGAATCTCCACACTGTTCTCCACAGTGGCTGTACTAGTTTACATTCCCACCAACAGTGTAAGAGGGTTCCCTTTTCTCCACACCCTCTCCAGCATTTATTGCTTGTAGACTTTTGGATTGCAGCCATTCTGACTAGCGTGAAATGGTACCTCATTGTGGTTTTGATTTGCATTTCTCTGATAATGAGTGATGTTGAGCATCTTTTCATGTGTTTGTTAGCCATCTGTATGTCTTCTTTGGAGAAATGTCTGTTTAGTTCTTTGGCCCATTTTCTGGAATTGAGCTGCAGGAGTTGCTTGTATATTTTTGAGATTAGTTGTTTGTCAGTTGCTTCATTTGCTAGTATTTTCTCCCATTCCGAAGGCTGTCTTTGCACCTTGCTTATAGTTTCCTTTGTTGTGCAGAAGCTTTTAATTTTAATTAGGTCCCATTTGTTTATTTTTGCTTTTATTTCCAATATTCTGGGAGGTGGGTCATAGAGGATCCTGCTGTGATTTATGTCAGAGAGTGTTTTGCCTCTGTTCTCCTCTAGGAGTTTTATAGTTTCTGGTCTTAAGTTTAGATCTTTAATCTATTAAATAGGTTTTCTTGTGGATAACATATAGTTATGTTAAAAAAAAAAAAACCTTTTTGACTATCTCTGTCTTTTAAGTAGTGTGTTTAGACCACTCACATTTCACGTGATTATGGTTCTGGCTGGATTAATATCTTTATAACTTTTCTATGCATTGCACTGGGGCTTCCTAGGTAGCACTAGAGGGAAAGAACTTGCTTGCCAATACAGGGGACACGGGTTTGATCCCTGGGTCGGGAAGATCCCCTGGAAAAGGGAATGGCAACCCACTCCAGTATTCTTGCCTGGAGAATCCCATGGACAAAGGAGCCTGGCGGGCTGCAGTGGATAGGGTCCCATGGACAGAGGAGCCTGGCGGGCTGCAGTGGATAGGGTCCCATGGACAGAGGAGCCTGGCGGGCTGCAGTGGATAGGGTCCCATGGACAGGGGAGCCTGGCGGGCTGCAGTGGATAGGGTCCCATGGACAGAGGAGCCTGGCGGGCTGCAGTGGATAGGGTCCCATGGACAGGGGAGCCTGGCGGGCTGCAGTGGATAGGGTCCCATGGACAGGGGAGCCTGGCGGGCTGCAGTGGATAGGGTCCCATGGACAGGGGAGCCTGGCGGGCTGCAGTGGATAGGGTCCCATGGACAGGGGAGCCTGGCGGGCTGCAGTGGATAGGGTCCCACAGAGTCAAACACGACTAAAGCTACAACATGCATGCACTGCATTTATTCTCCATTTTTCCCTCCTCTCCTTCTGCCTCCTGTGAGCTTGTAAAATAGACGCACTGCAATTCTTTCACGCTGAAACAATAATGGGGGAATACTCCTGAAGAAAAATTTGAGAAATGATACCCCCTCTGCCTATTCTGTCAGCACAGTTTTTATGATGCCTCTGTTTTAAGAACACTGCCATGTTACAGAGTCAGTGTTTCTCAGGTTTAAATATTTCTCCTTCTGTTCCTGGTGGAGCAGACATCATGAGCCTTTATAATCTCTAGGGACTGAATTACAGACATAGATTGTTGGACTCTCAATAGGTAACTGCTTTTATGAATGATCTCCTAGTCAAGCTGCTTGCAGCGTATGACATCAATCTTATTCTTGCTGTCTTAGTACTTTGATTGTCAGGCATAAAATGAACAATGAAAGCAGTTGTGTGATTTTAATTTCAAACCTAGCATCACTGACGTGTGTGGAACAGGCAGGTTTGCGATTCGTACTTTAGTGAACGAGGGGAGGCGAGCAGCACCTGCTTTTGTAAAACACTCTGGAATTTAAGGTAATCCTTGGCCAGCACTCCTCTCAGAGCACAGATTTCATTTCCAGCCAATGCCCTGTAGATGTCACCATTGCCATTTCTGATGGGGAAAAGCACCAGCTTCACCACAAGCTTTTTCAGTCGCTCAGTCGTGTCCGACTCTTTGCAACCAAATGGACAACAGCACGCCAGGCTTCTCTGTCCATCACCAACTCCCAGAGCTTGCTCAAACTCATGTCATCAAGTCGGCGATGCCACCCAACCATCTCATCCTCTGTCGTCCCCCTCTCCTCCACCTTTAATCTTTCCCAGCATCAGAGTCTTTTCCAATGAGTTGCCTCTTTGCATCAGGTGGCCAAAGCACTGGAGCTTCAGTTTCAGCATCAATCCTTCCAATGAACATTCAGAGTTGATTTCCTTTAGGATTGACTGGTTTGATCTCCTTTCCGTCCAAGGGAGTCTCAAGAGTCTTTAACAGCACCACAATTTGAAATTATCAGTTCTTTGGTGCTGGATCTTCCTTATGGTTCAACCCTTACATCTATACATGACTACTGGAAAAACCATAGCTTTGACTAGATGGACCTTTGTCAGCAAACTGATGCCTGTTTTTTATTATACTGTCTAGATTTGTCATGGTTTTTCTTCCAAGGAACAAGCGTCTTTTAATTTCATGGCTGCAGTCACTATACTCAGTGATTTGGAGTCCACGGTGATGGAGGCCAAACCTGTTGAACCATCTGGTTGTTAAGGAACCAGGGGGGTCTGCTTGTTCTGACCCATTTACAGATGCTCCTCTGAAAGTGCCAAACTCTGGATACTTTCTCATTCTGTATCATTCTCATCTACTGTCTGGTACCTGGTTTTACAGTTCACTCCTTCTTTCAGAAACTCCTCTCTCATTTGGCTTCTTCGAGGAGGGACTCTCCTGTTCGCACTGACCTTTCTCCTCATCGCCTGTGTTTCCTTTCTTTCCCACTCCTTCTCCTTGGGTCCCTACAGAGGCTCTGTCCCGTGTCCTCCTGTACACATGCTCCTGTCAATCACCCTCTTCTAATGTCACTTCTACACAAATGACTCCCAAATCTGCTTTTCTAGAGCTTCCTTTTTCTCTCCTGACATTCAAACTCATGTTTAACTTCCTCATGGAGCCCCTAGCATCACAGAGAACAAAGAATCTTGGAAATCGACAAAGCAGGACTAGCCCAGGTTGAGGGAGGAGATGTTACATACGGGAGCAGGCTCCTCTGTCCATGGGGTTCTCCAGGCCAAGGATCCTGGAGTGGGTTGTCATTTCCTTCTCTAGGGGATCTTCATGGGTAACTATAATATAAAATAATAAGCTCCTCCCACTTGAAATTCCTGAGAGAACGGGACAGAGAGCACTCCTGGAACATGCGATAGAATTCTCAACAATTTTTTCTGAATTCCAAAGGAACAGATGATAGTATATTTGAGTAATATACGTATTGTGTAAAAGTACATTTTTGGAGGAAAAATGTCCATCCCTACATGGATGCACAAAGTGTGCAGTTCCAGAGAAAATAGTTAAACAGAGAACCCGCCACCTCTTTATAAATATTCCTGAGCCGTAAACACAAGAGTCCTACTTGAGTATAACACTCCTCAGTTTTGTGATTTCCATTTGGGACTTGTTGGGGCCAGGGTGGGGACGGTTTACCTCTTACCACCTGGAGCCTTTTGGACTTGTAAACCCCAATGGACCCCCCAACTGGCTCACAGGCTGGGTCCTGGGGTCCTGGATCCACCCTCTCCTTTGTGTCAGACCCTCCTCCTCACCCTCCCACCCTTTGCCCAGATTATTACTACAAGCAGCTGAGCTTCCTAAGTGTTTTCTCTGCTTGGGGTTCTCTTTCTGCCGTCCATCCCATACTCTGCTTTTATATCACCTGTCCTGAAATGCAGCTTCAAATGTACTCTGTCCAAAACTCTCAGAGCCTCCTGACTGCCTCAAATTGAGCCTCTCTGTACTTTGCTATTTGAATCACCAAACCCTTCTGCCTCATTTCTGGCTACTGACAGTCCAGAAGCTCCACACTTTAGGCAAATCAGACTCTACTCCTGGCAGATCCAGCCTGGTTTGTTCCAGGGCTGTGCCGCCCGCTAAGCTGGGCCCCCCATCTCTGCCGTGGAAGCCTGATTTACTCTCGAGGGCCAGTACACAAGCATCCGTCTTCTCTGGATGGCCACGTGGCCCCGGCTGGAGTAATCGCTCCCTGTGGGACCCCTGAGAGCCACATCAATACTCTGTCCTCCAGGGATTCGAACAAGTGTCTTTCCCCTCTGGAATTAGAAGGCAGGGTCTGAGGCTGAGTTTTTAAATCTTCCACTTAACCAACAGGTGTAGAATTAAACTGAATGGCTAGGATGCATGGTGATGTATGTTTGGGGTCAGAGATAATCCAAAGAGTGTATGTGGAGTAAAGAGGTGGGTCTCGCTGTAACTCACTCAGGCCCTGAGGGTCCTGGTACAAATGGACCATGTTCCCAATCCTCCCCTAAATATAAGGCACAGTACAAATCCTCATAGCCTTGAAGGCTGTGTGGAGAGGGAGAGGAAATACCATATCATTCTGGAAAACATGGGCTGGACATGAGTTGATACGGGTTGGACATTGGCTGGACATGGGTTGATTGGACATGGGTTGATATGACATTACTTTGTCTACAAAGGTTCATCTAGTCAAGGCTATAGTTTTTCCAGTTGTCATGTATGGATGTGAGAGTTGGACTATAAAGAAAGCTGAGTGCTGAAGAATTGATGCTTTTGAACTGTGGTGTTGGAGAAGACTCTTGAGAGTCCCTTGGACAGCAAGGAGATCCAACCAGTCCATCCTAAAGGAAATCAGTCCTGAATATTCACTGGAAGGACGATGCTGCAGCTGAAACTCTTAATACTCTGGCCACCTGATGGGAAGAACTGACTCACTGGAAAAGACCCTGACGCTGGGAAAGATTGAGGGCAGGAGGAGAAGGGGACGACAGAGGATGAGATGGTTGGATGGCATCACTGACTCAATGGACAGGAGTTTGAGTAAACTCCAAGAGTTGGTGATGGACAGGGAGGCCTGGCATGCTGCAGTCCATTGGGTTGAAAAGAGTTGGACACGACTGAGCAACTGAACTGAACTGATATGGGTTGGATATGGGTTGATATGGGTTGTATTGTGGCTCCATTGCTTTCTAATTCTATTGTCTTGGGAAGGCTACAGAACCTCCCTGAGCCTCCGTCTCCTCAACTGTCCCATGAAAATAATGTTAACACCAGGCAGGGTTTTGTGAGGGTTAAAATGTTATATGTAAGCTGTCTAGGACACTGGAGATGGTCAATAAACAAGAGTGATGTTACTAAAATGCTTTGTCTTTTACTTTTTGAACTCTATAGAACCTTTCATTGGTGGAGGCAGGGTTGATTAAAACCTACTAACGTAAGTGAATTGAAGATGAAACATTAAATATATGAACTACATTAAAAATATGTACACCCCTAACTGAGGCTTCCCTGGTGGCTCAGACGGTAAAGAATTTGCCTGAAATGCAGGAGACCCAGGTTCAATCCCTGGGTCAGGAAGAACCACTGGAGAAGGAAATGGCAAACCCACTCCAGTGTTCTTGGCTGGGAAATCCCACAGACAGAGGAACCTCAAAGAGTCTGAGAAGACAGCAACTAACTCTTTCATACTATATACTTTAGGGAAAAGGAGGCTGATGTTTATTAATTTTGATTAAGCTTAGAAAATACACAAATGCTTGACATTAATTTTCATTCTCTGTATGCCTAATAATATTTTCAATAATAAATAAAAAGTATTAAAACCAACATCTGTCACATTCATAAAGTAAAATGATAAAAATTATACAAACCAATATGAAAAAACTGAATAAATATAATAAACCTAATTAAAAATGAAATGAAAACGAATACACTCTAAGATGTAACTTGTAAAATTTGATGCTACGGGGCGAGGCATGCCGCTTAATACGTTATTAATATTAACAGGACCATCATCTGTGTTGTTTCCTGGATTAGCCACCAGGGGCTGCTAAAGAGTAGTGTTTCTGGGAACCAGGCAGAGAAAGATTAAAAAAAATAATCTTTCAACATGACCCTGAGAAGTGCAAGTCCCTGAGAATCACACTTATTACTATACCCCCCAGAGGTCTGAGACCGCAGATTTCAGCAAAGCTGTCTGGCTGGTGGTGAGGACTGTGCCCTGTTGGCAGAGTGGAGCTACCTAAAATCAGCATAAATGTGAGGCTGGTGTTGGCACTTAAAGGTGACATCTGAGCGTCCCCGGACGCTGGGCTCAGACTGAAACACAGCTGACAATGCTCACAGCCGCTGTGCCATGAGCTGTGAAGCACAGGGCAGAAATGGAAGATTCTTATCTAGGCTTCCTTTTTCTAGTGACTTCCCATCCTTAACAGCCAGTAGGGGGCTCTGATGGACATGCCTGCAAATCACCTGCCAGCCCTTTGGGATCTCCAACGGAAGGGCCATGTGGATGCTACAGAGAAGTACAACTATTGGCCCCTGGACCCACAGGAATTCTCCTGGGGCCCAGAAATGCACCGTTACAGGGAACTGACCCTGAATCTCAACACAGAAAACTCTTTTTCTCTGCCATGATGCCATGAGTGGGGTCTAAAATTTCCAACTTGAAAACACACAGCATGTTAGAAAAAAAAAAAATGAAAGTGTTAGTCGCTCAGTCATACCTGACTGTTTGCGACCCCATGGACTGTAGCCTCTGTCCATGGGATTCTCCAGGCAAGAATCCTGGAGTGGGTAGCCATTCCCTTCTCCAGGGGAATCTTCCTGATCCAGGGATAGAACTTGGGTCTCCCGCATTACAGGCCGATCTCTGACCGTGTGAGCCACAGGGCAGCCCTCACAGTACGTGTGACCAGTGTGTTAAGTTGGTGTCTGCTGGCAAATCAATCCACAGCAAATCTTTATCAAGGATTTGCTACGACACTGCGTGATGCATAGAAGCAGCACAGTGGCCAGAGTGACACAGTACATGTCATCACCGAACTGCAACGCACAGCCCTGATTTCCTCTCTTTAGTAAAGACCTGACAGTCAGTGGAAAACATATATCCAGCCAAAGAATAGAAAATACAACTCTCCCTAATAAGAAAACTGCTCAATATTTAACATGGCAAGTCCAGCCCCTTTGGTGCCTCAAAAACGTGTCTGTAATTGTAATTCTTACAGGGTGGGAACACAGTCATTTCGGTTCTTCAAGGCTGACCCCAGAGGTACCAGACCAGAAGGGAAGACATAACATTCAAATTGGCCATTGATTGCTGGTGTTAACATTTTGACAAGGGAGGAAAAGGAAACTATTGATAAAACTGAAATCTGTTCATCTTGTCTTTGATCACAACTATACACTGGGAATTAGCTCCTTGGGCGAAAAGCTTTAAGCAAAAACAGGAAACAAGCATTAAACAGGGCAGCTGAGGCTTCTATACTGGGAGAGACAAGAGAGGCTGCAGGCTGCCATAAAAGGTCAGAGTCCTCAGCACTTTAAGGTTCAGATAATAAGGAAAACCAGTGGACATGGTGTTGGTTAATATTCTTCTGATTTTTCTTCTTTAAACTAGCTAGAAATTTAGTTAGTTCATTTTCCTGGTTGGGGGACATTTCTATAGCACTTTTACTTTCATTTATAGATCCCAGGAGGTCCATACATGAAATTAATGCCTTATAGGTTATTGATATGGTAACTCGTAGTGTTTAAACTTCAAAGGTAAAGGTTTCAAGTTCTCCCCCAAATGCTCCTTGGTCACCCCGGGATGGAGCAAGAATGTACAAAGTCAGACTCAGGCTCCCACCGCCTCCCTTCTACACTGAGAGACAGAGAGGCTGAACCATGTTTGGTGAACGTTACCAGACGGTACCAAGGGCTTCCCAGGTGGTGGTAGTGGTAAAGCATCCACTTGCCAATGCAGGAAACGCAAGAGACGTGGGTTTGGTCCATGGGTCAGGAAGAGTCCCTGGAGAAGGAAATGGCAACCCACTCCGGTATTTTTGCCTGGGACATTTCACGGACAGAGGAGCCTGGTGGGCTACAATCCACAGGGTCACAAAAGACAACAACAAACCAAGTCTGATAACACACCCAGCATCCGGACGAGCCCAGGAGACTCTGGACTCTTAGGCTGAGGAACCCAAGGCCTCTCTGCATTATCAGAAGAAACAAGGGGTCGGGGACACCCCCTCCCCACGCTGCCCCCTGCACACTGTGAGCGTGGCCCGGAGGAGAGGCCCCAGGCTCTGCAGCTTCCAGGTCCCCTAAAGGACCACAGTAGCCCACTCTGCTGCACTGGCTTGCTCTGTGCTCAGCGGCACAGATGTCTCAGAACCTGGCCACCTCGGGTCCAGAATGCAAACCACCACATGCCCCATTCTCACCTTCCAAACCTCCCTTTATACCTTTCCTTTTTTTCTTTCCTTTGGAGAAGGCAATGGCAACCCACTCCAGTACTCTTGCCTGGAAAATCCCATGGACAAGAGGGGCCTGGTAGGCTACAGTTCATGGGGTTGCAAAGAGTTGGACACGACTGAGCGACTTCACTTTCACTTTTTCACTTTTCTTTTTTTTAATGTAATTTTCCCTTTTGGAATCAAGATTATGAATCTGTCTTCCCAGACTAACGTCTTTCACACACAAGTCTCAATTCGGCTCCCCAAACATCCCACGATGCTGGCCGAGACACCGCAGCACCTGAAAATCAAACCATCTCTAACCCCAAACCCGAATTAAAGCTCGCACACTAAGAACCATCCCCGCCACTGCCCTCCGCTTCCACATCCACCAGGCGTGGCCTACCTTCCCGAAGAAGAGCTGCGTGGCCACGGCGAGCGCCTGGAAGCCGCGGACGGCGGTCCTCAGCTCCGCCCGCGCGAGCCCCAGCTGCCGGGCCTGCTGCTCGTAGCGCTCCTTCAGCCGCTGCGCCAGCAGCCGCTCCGCCTCACGGGCCTGTGGGTCCGGCTTCGGGGAGAACCCGTTGCGGGGGGCCGTGGTCCTCTGCTTGGGGTACCCTAGGAAGCAAGGGTGAGAAAACAGTCAGCCCAGATGTGACCAGTGCTCCTCATGACACACAGATGCCGGCAAGGGGCTGAGAAGGAACGGCCCGCTGTGTGTCAAAGTGTTAAAAGGAAAAAAACAAGGACTGTGAAGTACAAGGTTTCACGCTTGGAAGCAGAGAAACAGACAGAATTGCCCAATTCCGCCCAGCTGCCTACATTTCTTCCCGGTCTACTTAGAGAGACTTGGAGCAGTTGGCATTTTTTTTTTTTTTTTTTTTTACCTTCAAGGGGATTCCCCTTGGAAAGCATCTAAAGGGAAATCACTCAATCCAGGTTGAAGCCAGACTTAAAACCTAGCAACTCTTTCACTGACGGGCTTCCCCGGCGGCTCAGCGGTCAAGAATCCAGCAGGGCAGGAGATGTGAGTTTGATCCTTGGGTCAGCAAGATTCCCCTGAAGGAGGAAATGGCAAGCCCCTTCAGTATTCTTGCCTGAAGAATCCCGTGGACAGAGGAGCCTGGCGGGCTACAGTCCATGGGGTGGCGAAGGAACAGACATGCCTGCAGCAACTGAGCACGCACGCATACATGCGTCAAGCACCTGTTCAGTCAATGACATGCGGGAGGCCCAGTGGACTTGCAAAGAAATGAGGCCCTGCCCTTGCCCATGGGCAAGTCAGCGTCAGCATCTGGGCTCTGGGTTCTCTGATTCCTCGCCAGGCATCTCAACACCTAAGGACACTTGCTGACCCACTCTGCAGCATCTCTGACTGAACTCACAAGTTTGGGGGCACACCTGAACCTAGAACATTCTCCCATTCCCCCAGTCTCGTCCCAATCACATCCCCTGGTTGCATTACTCTGAGTAGGGGCACATAGAATCTATGGTGATCCCAGCGACCACTGGCGACTCAGAGCAAAGAAGCCAGTCAGCTTCTGTTCTTACAGATGAATGCAAGCAGTTTGCGTGCAAAGGCTGAGCACCAGGATGAACACGGGCCTTCAAAATGCAAAGAGAACATGAAAAATTCATCTGCAGTCATCTGGTCACTATCCAGAGGATTCTAATGGATGGAAAAGCATGCTTCAGTCCTGAAGCTGGAAGCTCAACGCACATGACAAGCAAACACTGCAGCCTTGGGACCTGCATGTTTACAATCTCAGAGAAGGCCCACGACCTTAACACTTGTAAACAAGAGGGAGAAGAACGGAAGGACACAACTTTGATAGCCCTCCAGCTTAAGGAAAAGCACTTCATGAGTTTGGTCCACCTCCCAACAGACAGGAAGTCTGTTTCTTGCAGGCTGGCACCAGCATGACACCCCAGGGAGCACAAGTGCTGAGTTCTCTGTCGTCTTAGACAGGCTTTATTTTTCTTAAACTGATCTAAATTTATTTCAGAAAAAAATGTGCCCAGTAGCACACTACTTTCTACTCACCGCTGGCACTTGTCTGTCTGGAGTCGGCTAGTGCTGGGGAGAGTGGACAGCACGAGAGCAGGACATTTCCTTCCGGCCAGTGTGGAGCACGGGTAAGGGCAGGAATTACTGGGTTGGCCAAAAAGTTCGATCTATGGAAAAACTCAAACGAACATTTTGGCCAAACCACCCAATCATAAATAAGTATTCCAGAAAGAAGAAGGGCCTCTCAGGTGGCTCAGGGTTAAAGAACCCTCCTGCCAATGGAGGAGACACAAGAGATGATCCCTGGGTTGGAAAGATGCCCTGGAGAAGGAAATGGCAACCCATTCCAGTATTCTTGCCTGGGGAATCCCACGGACCGAGGAGCCTGGTGGGTTTAGTCCATGCGGTTGCAAAGAGTTGGACACGACTGAGAGACTAAGCATACACACTAGAAAGAAGAGGGTTACCTTTCCCATTCCAAGGAAAGAGCAGATTATTTTCTATTTTGATGTACAGAAAATAGGAGGAAAAAAAAAAAAGATGTTACAGCCAGAGTTTCCCAAGCCAACTATAAGAATTGGTTATGATAACACACTCTTTAGACAAAAATTTATGCAAAATAGTCTCAACTTTGGGACATTTATTATCATTTATTATTTACAAGAAGTATGAGTGTTATTTATCAAAGTAAATCTAAATGTCTCCTTCCTCCAAGGGTGAAAAATCTTGGCTTAATGGTGTTATAACAATTGCTTAATTTTTATATCAAAAATTATAGTTACATCTGGCTTCCCTGGTAGCTCAGTTGGTAAAGAATCTGCCTGCAACGCAGGAGACCCCAGTTTGATCCCTGGGTCAGGAAGATCCACTGGAGAAGGGATAGGCTATCCACTCCAATATTCTTAGGCTTCCCTTGTGGCTCAGCCGGTAAAGAATCTACCAGTGTGGCAGACCTGCATTCGATCCCTGGGTTGGGAAGATCCCCTGGAGAAGGGAAAGGCTACCCACTCCAGTATTCTGGCCTGGAGAATTCCATGGACTGTATAATCCATGGGGTCGCAAAGAGTCGGACACGAGTGAGCGACTTTCACTGGTGAAGATGGAGTAAGAAAGGAGTAGATTTATCTTCTCATCTGAAACGACCCAAAACACTTGACCAAAATATGTATCAGTGGGTTTCAAGACATTATATTAGGCAATGAAGCGCGAGGAACCAAAGACTCCAAAACACACGAGACGACCCCTACCACCCCCAGGGATGCCTGAGCCTGCTCTCTGGGTGGTCTTCCAGGCTGTGGCACAGAGAGTCAGGAAGCCCAGCGTGGGTCTGGTAGTCTTCCCAACTTGGCACGGTGGAGCTGGGGGCTCAGGAAGTTCAAGGGTCAGTGGTTACAGGGCAGAGTAGCTGAGAGGACAGCTCCACAGAGACACAGGGTGACACAGAAGGGCCTCTCGAGTTTCTGGACAACTTACATCAGTGCAGCAGGTGAGGACAGTGTCCAGCACCAGGGAGTGGATTCTACCCAGGACTAGCAGGAACACTACCGGGAGCTCACAGAAGGCCAGGATCAATTCCTGTGCCCTCCGCAATTCCCAGGGCATCAGAACACCTGGAAGGCTCATATCATGGTGCTCTGCTGAAACCAGTCCTGGACTAACTGCTGGTCAGGATCTGTTTAACAAAGCTAATGAGAAAGATCCAAAATGATCAAGCTCTTTCCAAGTCACATAGTTTTACCCAATAACAAAGCTTAAGAATATTTATAGAATTTAAAAAAAAAATCCAACAAGGAAAAATTTACAATGTCAGTCATCTAAAAAAATTCTCAGGCATGTAAATAAGCAGGGATGTACAAGTCATGATGAAGAGGGGATGCAATTAACTGAAGTCAGCCAAGAAAAGCACCAGCAATTAACAGTTATTATAACTATATTCCATATATCAAGAGGCTGGAGGAAAGACTGAGTACATCAAATAGAAACAAAGATAAAAAGAGACTTAAATAAAAATTCTAGAGATTAACAATTCAAATGTCTGAGATAAAAATACACTGGATGGCATTAAGATTAGACACTGCATATGAAAAGATTAATGGCATGGATTTGCATAGCAGCATTACTCATAGTAGCCAAAAGCTGGAAACAAGTGCCCATCAACCGATGAGTGGATAAACGATGACACATTCACATGGTGTACTATTATTCAGCCCAAACCAGGAACGAAACACTGATCCAGGAAGGAAATACTACTGATCCTCACTTTGACATGGATGAACCTCAAAAACGTGCGAAGTGAAAACAACTGATGAAGAAAGCCACACAGAATATGATTCTACTTCCATGAAATGTCCAGAATAAGCAAGTCCATGAAACAAAATAGACTAGTGGTTGTCAGCGGCTGGGGAGCATGGGTAGTGAGCTCATGGGTATGGGTTTCTTTTGAGGCTAAAAGAAAATGCTCTGGAAGTAGTGGTGATTGCTGCACAATTTTGTGAATATATTAAAACCACTGAATTGTACACTTTAAAAGAGTAGAATTCACAATATGCAAATTACTAAAGAAGCAGCTGAGGCTCGGAGAAATTCTGTTATTTGCCCCAGTTCATACATCATGTGAGCCACCAAGCCAGGATTTGAACTCAGTTTGGTCTATTCTCCTGGGCCAAACTGCTTGGCAACATTTAGAATTTGCAGAAGAGTTTCTAGTGAAGACAACTCCATGCAAGCATTTCCAAAAGCTGGAAGAAAACCAGCAGGAATAGGTGTCACAGAGTTAAGGGAAAGAAAATTTCAGGAAAGGAGTGATCAGTAATGCCAAAGGCCACAGAGATAAGGACCAGGACGTGTCACTTAGACTTAATAACCAGGAGGTCATGAGAGGCCTTTGCAGGATTTGGGGGGAGGGAAGGCAGTGGAATAGGGAGGGGGTCGCTAGCTGGCAGGAATGGGAGAAGTCATCTGTAGGCAAGGGACAGAGACGAGAATCACAAGATGCCTCTTCCCCAAGCCTGGCTGCAAAGGTGGGGAGAGAAATGGGTCAAGACGATCCTCAGGGAAGTTCCAGAGCAGCAGGGGAGGGAAACACACCTGGACTTCAGCTGCCACTCCTCAATCACATGACAGTTGAGGGTTCAAGGCTTGACAGAGGCACCACCGACCAGTGCAGCTCGGCTTATTTGATGTTCAATAATCTGAAGAAAGGGGAGTTGCCCTGAGAGAGGGATGGAGGAGGCAAGGAGAGGAGGCTGGGGACAGGAATGCTGTGCTCCCAGACCTGTCCACTCTCATTATATAGGTTTCTCTTCACCAGAGCTGGCTTGACATTCTCCTGTGGTAGCCCAGACCCCAATGCTTCTGCTCCTCTGCACACATATGCAGATGCTTTGAGCTGTTCATGTTCTCCCAAAATTCATGTGCTAATCCCTAATCTCCTCTGGGGAAAGCATTTAGGTCATGAGGGTGAGGCTTCCACGAATGGGATTAGTGGCCTCATGAGAAGAGACACCAGAGAGATGACCTCGTTTTCCCCACATGCTGAGAAAGCAAGATTTACCAAGACAGCCCTTGTTGTGTGGAGTATCAGACAAGTCTCAACAAATTTGAAAGGACTAAAATCATCCACCTTTGGCCACCCAATGCGAAGAACTGACTCACTGGAAAAGACCCTGATGATGGGAAAGATTGAAGGCAGGAGAAGGGGACGACGGAGGATGAGAAGGTTGGATGGCATTACTGACTCGACGGACATGAGTTTGAGTAAGTTCCAGGAGTTGGTGCTGGACAGGGAAGCCTGGCGTGCTGCAGTCCATGGGGTCACAAAGAGTTGGACACGACTGAGCAACTGATCAGCACTGAACTGAACAAATCATCCAAAGTATGTTCTCCAGACACAATGGAATTAAATTAGAAATATAATCAGACCTCTGGAAAGTCCTAAATATCTGCAAACTAAAAACAATGCTGCTAAATAATCATGGGGAAAGAAGAAATCAGAAAAGGAAACCTGAAAATATTTTGAACTCAATGAAGATGAAAACCCAATATATCAAAATATGTGAATTACAGCTAACATAGTATATGAAGGGACATTTACTGTATTAAATGCACATTAGAAAAGCAGAAAGACTTCAAATTAATGACATTCCCTAATTAAACTCAACGTCAGCAGAAGAGATAATAATGATCACAGTAGAAATCTACTGAGAATCAAGTCATATTTTACACTACATACAAAACAAATTAAATGGATCATAGATGTAAATATAAAATCTATATGTATTTTAGAATAAAATGTAGGAGAAAATATTTATGAACTTGGGTTATGTAAAGATTTTTAAGATAATACTAAAAATATGGTCCATAAAAGAAAAAATCATGAATTGGACTTCGTGAACATTAAGAACTTCTAATCTTCAAAAGACATTGTTAGGGGAGTGCAAAACAACACATAAATTGTGGAGAAAAGAAAACTGCAGATCACATACCTGAAAAAATTGTGACCAGAATATATAGAAATTCTCAAAATTCAATAAAAAAAACACTTCCAATTGAAATGGCAAAAGATTGGAATATTTTATGGAAGAATACACACAGATGTCAAATAAATGTAAAAAAGATGTTCAACATTTTAATGTCATTAGTTGCCAGGTAAATGCAAATTAAAACCATGAGATACTGCCATGTACCTATTATAATGTTTATTATCTAAAAGACTGACCATACCAAGGGTTGGCAAGGACATGGAGGAACTGGATCTCTTGGACATCACTGACGGGAATATAAAATGGTACAACTACCTTGGAAAACAGATTGGAAAACTTTTAAACAGATTTAAAAGTTAAACACATAGCTATCATATGACTTAGGCATTCCACTCTTAGCTATTTGCCAAGAAAAATGAAAGCAGAGGTCTATACCAAGGCTTGTACAAATGTGCGTGGTAGCTTCATTTATAATAGCCAAATCCCTGGGGGAAATCTCCAAAGTGTCTCAGTAGGTAAATGGATAAATTGTGGTACTTACACAGTGGAGTTCTATTCGCTGATAAAAAGGAATGGACTACTGCTTCAGTAGATCTGAACCCCTTCCCTTCCTTCCTCTCCTTTCCTCTGTTTTCTTTTTCCTTTCTCCCCTCTCTTTGCCTTCATTGACACGGATTTAAATTTTTTAAGCCCTCATTTCAACCTTTCCCTGCATATGTCTTGTTGGAAGTTTACAGGAACATCCTGACTTTACCCACATGGACAGCTGCAAGAGCAAAGGATTCCCACACCATGAAGTTTCTAACAACTAACCACACTCCTCCCTCAACTTGCCTTTAAAAGTGCTTTGCTGAAATCCTTTGAGCAGTTCTGGGTTTTCAGAGCACAAACTACCAGTCTCCTTGCAGGCTCTGCAATGAACCTTTTTCTGCTCCAAACTCCGACGTTTCAGTTTGTTTTCCCTCCTGTGCATCAGGCACACAAATCTGCCTTTGGTAACAGGCTCTGTCTCCTGACCCTCTTCATGTGTGACTTTGGATTACTTCCTATACATTTTTAAAATTTACTGGAAACATTATTAATAAGGTCATTATTTGACAAGGTTTCTGGTTCATAGCGCAACAAGTAAGAGTGCAGTTCAAAGTGGGATTCGAAGTGCTTGTGTTGAAACAAAGGCTCTGCTATTTATTTCCTGTGACTTTTGGGCAAGTTAATGAAAATCTATGAAGTTCAATTTCCTCACATACAAACGAAGAGGCAATATCGTACCCATCTCCCAGTTACTGTGGGCATTACATAAATGAATTCATTTAAAGACCCAAGGACAGTACCTGGTATACAGTAAGAACTCAAACTTAAGCTGCTATTATTGCTACTATTTTTGTGCTTAAAGGTTATATTGCATTCTGCTCTACAAAGAGGATGATGTCTTACAACATGAATTTCCATAATAGGTAATTTTCAACTTTCACAACATTATATAGCTTGTTCATATAAGTATGTAAATAAATAACATAACAAGTGTTTGATATCCATGGTTCATCTTTTTCTCCTCTTTTTGGAAAAATATTATCTCTTGAGGTAAGATCTCCAAAATCTGTTTTCCAATTATAAATTATCTCAGGTGCTGTTGGAATAGCAGATACTCCTACACAGAGAAGATCCTACCCTCTAAATGCAGCATTAATAACATTTTTTTAAAGACAAAATGATGCCAACAGCTGGTTCATTTCAGCTGGAGTCAGAACACAGCCGTACACGAACGTCAAGCCCTGGAACAGTCACGCGTACCACGTGGGCTGGCATCACTCCACTAATGACATTTGAACAAAATGCATTCCAAGTTCAAGTCTCCTCAGATAACATAGTTCACATTTCTTAAATACCTGGTGAGTGGAGCTTGGTGCTCGAAGCCGCTGTCCTCTTAGGAGATGAAACTGCAGGTTTATTGGCATCTTGCTCTTTTTGTACTTCTTTCTTGGCTCCTATAAATAATTTAAAAAGAGAGAAAGAAACAAAAGAGAGCTCATTACAATCAAAACGGTTAACACAAATTGTTTGTGGAAAGGGAGGCTTAACAAAAGGCGCACAGAACAAAATAATATTTGGGTGATTTGTTGCTATAGTCACCACCTCCTGTGCTTCAGGAATGACACGCTTGTTTATAGCAAAGGGAATTTTGTTACGAGCAGTCAGAGGAATAAGTACACTGCTGTCTCTGACATGATGAAAACCGCCCCTGTCTCTGGGGGTCACCGCACCCCAAAGGCCCTTACAAACTATGTGGGAATTAAAATTCACTGTCCTCAGCCACTAACTCAGTCGGCCTGTCTCCTTGCCAAAACAAATTTTCAGAAGATGGAGAAGGAAGCTGTAGCCGAATCTAACTGCTAATGACTCCAGCATCATGAGAGCTGAGCCTCCGGGGACTTGGTCTGCCTCTAATTAATTTCCACGCAGCTGGTCTGCAGAGGTGACCTGGAGAGCCTCCGAGTTCTGTCTCTGCTGCAGCTGAGCCTTTGTGGGACCAGATGGCAGAGGCGGCTGCAGCAGCTCGGGACATCTTGAACTTGGGCTCAATCTAAGAACGGGCACTCGGGACATGGCCCCATTTCTCCCTTGTATGCTGGGCACAGACCCTCACCTCACATCCCCTTCATCAGAAAGTCAAAGAATGATGGATGGAAGATCAGAGAAGTAACACCAACCTGGGCGAACCTAGACCTCTCTCCACCTCAGGACCATTTATTATGCCATTTCAAAAATAAACCCTGGGCTTTCCTGGTGGCTCAGTGGTAAAGAATCCAACTACCAGTGCAGGAGACAAGGGTTTGACCTCCATCTGGGAAGGTCCCATGTGCTAAGCCCACACACCACAACGACTGAAGCCTGTGCACCTCGGGCCCATGCTCAGAAGCAAGAGAAGCCATCTCAATGAGAAGCTCATGCACTGCAGTGAAGAGTGGCCCTGCTCGCTGCGACTAGAGATAGCCCACACACAGCAGCAAAGACCCAGCACAGCCAAAAATAATAAATAAATAAATTTTTAAAAAACCCCGAACACTGTGATTAAAAAAATAAACAAACCCTAGTGATGGTGATGGTCCCTTGGAAGCAGAATACAAACTTCCCTCTTCACTCCCGGCCCCACCTTGTTACTCTCCCTTCAGAGGTAACTGCTGCTAGCAGTTTGCATTTATTCTTCCAGACATTATTCTAGTTATTTATAAACATACCTACACAAACACATACATGGCTATTAATTAAATGAATCGCATACTGCGATTTCTTTTTACCTACCCACACTTTTCAAGATCCTTTTCATATCAGCGCATTTATAGATCTTTTAAACATGTCACATCATATTAAGGGGCAAAGAAACACTATAATTTACCCATCCTCCAGTGATGAGCATTTAGAGTGTTTGCAAGCGTCAGCTATTAAAAAAGATAAATGTGCTATGTAAACAGTTTTCTACTTGTTTCTTTGTAAGCATGTATTGGCCTCTTTACAGAATAAATGCACAGATACGCTTTTGCCAGATTAAGAGTCTGCTCATTCGCAGTATCGCCAGACATAGCCCAGTTGTCCTCCACCCAAAGCTGCTAATTGACATTCCCAACCAAATGTGGGAGACCAGTTCTTTGTACACGTCCCATGCCCCACTGACACTGAAGTCTCCGTCCTTTTGATTTTTTGCCAAATGCTTGGAATCTTTTAAAATTGGTCATATGCATTTGAAAATTGCCTCATTAAACCCTTCACCCATTTTTCTTATTGATGTGTAAGAATTCTTCATTTATCCTAGATATTAATCCTTTGCCTTTTCCACGTTTTACTTTTTACAACTTATTTATAGTACCTTTTGTTGTACTGTATTTTAAAATTTTCAATATGTCCAAATATGTCAACTTTCCCTTACAGCTTTAAAAGCACTGTTTGAGATTATTTATATGCATGTGTGTATGCAAACGTATGCACGTGTGTGTGTGTGTGTGTGTGTGTGTGTGTGTGCATGCACCCATACACATGACTGGGGAGTCATTTCCGGGCTTTGCAGAGGAAGGAACCTCTCTCTACTTTTCTGACCTGACTGAGCTCCTGCTTCTCCTGACCCAGTTGGGCCTGTTTCGCCCCCTCCCTCCATGTCCACTTGCCTCCTGCTCTTCCTCCTACACCTTGCTGGTGCTCAAACTTGCTGAACTTCCTCCCATTGCAGGCACATTCTCTTGAGTGCACATTCCTTCTGCATGGAATGTGCCTCCACGAGCCTGGAGCTCGGTTCACTCACCTGCTCATTCAGGTCCTGGCACAGCCAACAGTCTCCAGGGAGGCAGTGCCTGGCACAACAGGTAAAACAGCCATCCTGCCACCTGACACCCTCCCCTTACCTGCTTCATTCTTCTTTGCATCACTTAGCACCATCCAAAACAGATCCACGAATCTATCTGCTTACTGTCTACCTTCCCCACTAGAATATAAACTTCAGCCAGATAATGCATCCTGCCCTGGACAGCACGGCCATTCAGTCAATGCCCACTGTCCCCTCCATTTCCTATTGGGATCTTTTCAAGACAGCTCAATCCAAGGTATTTAGGGGCTACAGGAGGCTGGACCCTCGGGGGACCTGAAAGCCCAGCCCCCATGCCACTCCACTGAAGCCACACCCACCCCAAGGAGGATCCAATTTGTGGCTCATCTCACTCTCCCTCCCTCTGCTCAGATCTTAGGTTTCAAGTAACACAGAAAGTCACCCAGACTCCTGGGAGCTCAGAAGGAAAGTGTTAAAGGCCAAAGTGTGAGCTAAACACAACACTTTGAAGGGAAACAAAACATAAATATTTATTCAGAGTTTCAATACTTTTCATCCAGCCTTCATGGAATGCTCTTTGGCAGCTTCTATCAAAAATTTAAACATTGATAGACTTGACTCAGCAATTCTGCTTCAACAGATCTCTCTTTGGAATACAAGTGTGAAAAGATGTATGTTCAAAGACACTTCATACATCATTCACAATGATAAAGACATGAAAATAACCAAAATGCACATGGGGAATAAACTATAGTTAAATAAACTCTCGTATGTTCATATGAGGTAGCACTATGTCACCAATAAAAACAATTAGACTGCTTTATAGTATACTGGCATGGAAAGATGTTCACGAGAAATAAATTAAAAAGCTATCTGTTGAATAGTATGCACAGTATTATCCCATTTTTAATACACAGAGATATTATCTATATTACAGCTGTAAATGGGACATCCTCATAGATCAAACGGTAAAGAATCTGCCTGCAATGCAGGAGACCAGGGATCATTCCCTGGATTGGGAAAATCCTCTGGAGAAGGGTATGGCAATCCACTCCAATATTCTTGTCTGGAGAATCCCATGGACAGAGAAGCCTGGGGTGCTACAGTCCATGGGGTCGCAAAGAGTCAGACACGCCTGAGCAACTAACACACACAGCTGTAAATATATAAAAATTTCTGAAAGACTGTTCCCTAGTTTTGTTGTTGTTGTTTAGTCACTAAGTCATGTTCAACACTTTGACCCCATGGACTGCAGCACACCAGACGTCCCTGTCCTCCACTATGTCCGGGAGTTTGCTCAAATTCATGTCCATCGAGTTGGTGATGCTATCCAACCTACTCATCCTCTGTTGTCCCCTTCTTCTTTCGCCTTCAATCTTTCCCAGCATCAGGTTCTTTTCCAATGAGTCAGCTCTTTGCATCAGGTGTCCAAAGTACTGGAGCTTCAGCAACAGTCCTTTCAATGAATATTCAGGGTTGATTTCTTTAGGATTGACTGGTTTTATCTCCTTGTAGTCCAAGGGACTCTCAGGAGTCTTCTCTAACACCACAATTCGAATGCATCACCTTCTTTGGTGCTGAGCCCTCTCTATGGTCCAACTCTCACATCCGTACATGACTACTGGAAAAACCATAGCTTTGACTAGACAGACCTTTGTCAGCAAGTGATGTCTCTGCTTTTTAATGCACTGTCTAGGTTTGTCATTGTTTTTTTTTTTTTTCCTAAGAGCAACAGTCTTTTAATTTCATGGCTGCAGTCATTGTGCACAGTGATTTAAGAGCCCAAGAAAATAAAATCTGTCACTGCTTTCACTTTTTCCCTTTCATGAAGTGATGGGACCAAATACCATGATCTTAGTTTTCTGAATATTGAGTTTTAAGCCAGGTTAAAATATTACTAGTTTTAAAATATTTTTGATAATGGATACTACTTCTGAGCAGTAGGATCAAGGGAATTTTACTTTTTGTTCTCATGTGCTTCTGCATTATTTCCACTTTTAATGAAGATCTCATACATTGTTTTTATAATAAAAATCAAAAGCTATGAAACCGAAAACAAAATGAAAATAATTTGTCTGCTCTATGAAGAAATAAGGAAAGCAACCAGCTGAGTACAAACAATTCCACAAGCATAACTTTGATCGAAAGTTTCATGATCCTGTCCCTGTAGGAACACAGAGCTGCCGAGAAAATTCCTCTGTGGTTCAGGGAACTCTTGATGGCACAGAAAATTAGGGCAATTAGTCAAGAATACAGTGGCTTTTCCAATTTTCTTGCAATCTGGACTCAGAGTAAATAATTTTTAAGTACACTGTAAACTTTCATTTTACTCTGGAAGATCCCAGAGTACCTACTGAAATGGAGCAGGACCCTGTGGTCTTTGCCCCCGCATCCCATCCCCTGCCCATATGTCCTCTGCCTGTCTTCTGTCTGTGGAAAAACTTTAGCCAAAGAGTAAGTTTAATCAGAGAAGTGAGAACATGCAGAAACAGAGGAAAACAGTCACAGGAGACCAAATAATGATAGTTTAGTCTGTAAGCATAGCCGAGGACCTTTAGGACCTTCTCAAGAGCCATAGATAAGATTCTGAGCCATGTGCCGTGAGCTGTCTCATAGATACTGAAACCCCCACCAGGTGGAGGCCAACTGCATAATGACTAGACCGTAGCCGTGACATAAGCTGTAACAATTCTGAGAACCGGCCTCAAGGAAATGGGAGCATGCTGGCCCTGGAACTGAAGGCTAATTGCACTTAAAACAAGATGATGCTGGTCAGACCCCCAGTGACCAATTTCAAGATGACTGTCAGAGCTGACTGTGCTGTTTCTGCCTGCAGCCCCCTCCCTCCATCTATAAAGGCTCTTGCCCCCTGGTTGGACTTTGGACAGGCATCTGCCTTCCCACCCCTCAACTCTGCCCCACTCTGCCCCTTACCCCACGCGGCTGTGTGTATGCAAAGTCCAGAACCCTGTCACTGCAGCTCTTGCAGAGGGGGTGCGGTTTGCAGAAGAAGGCAGCAGTGGGGAAAGAAATGCTGGTCTCCCTCCAGTCTCAGAGGAGAGTTTCATTTGAAACTGACAGTCACTGACAACAGTCACCTACTTCCAGACACTCCCTAAAGCGTTTCACCATAAACAGATCAGCAAACAGCCTCCCAAAGGCTTGGGTAGAAAGGAGCTCCCTGGCAAAGCTCCTGGACACTGCTCCTTGGTAGAGGAAAGACGAGCATGTGAGCTCAGCTTCTGGACACGGGCCTTCCATGTGCAAGACTCCACCACGTGCTGCTCCAAGACCCACCTTGTGTTTTCTTACAACCTGCTCATCACAGACGCTTAACGTCAAGTCCACCTGAGCCCAGGACCAGAGCCCCCCAATCCAAGACCGGTGGAGGAGCACGAGGCTGTGCTCCTAAAAATGTGATGACGAATGACAATGTTTAATTCAGAATCCTCAGCGAGCACATCAAAATAAAAAGAAAAATACGATTATAGATAATGGTTAGAAAAACGCTCTATATATTTTTTCATAAAAAGAAAAACGTTACATATATATATATTTTAATAAAATAAGCACATCAAGAAAAAAAATCAAAGGGAATTTTCACAGGCTCCTAACCTCACACATAATGGGCCACCAATCCCTGAAAATAAATCTCAATAGAAGTAAGAAAAGATAAGAAACAAAAAGGATAAAGAAACATGCACAGCCAGAGACTTTATGCTCTAACTGTCTAACCTTCTCATTCTATCCACTTGTGAAAGTGGAACTAATGGGGCTAATTCTAATTCTCCTAGCCCAACAGACCGGGCCCAGATGTCATGAAAGGCCCCGTTAGGAAGATTAAGAGGAGCAGGAAGAAAAATGAAAGGTAAATGTGACAACGATGCAAGGTATGATTATCAGGCAATAGAACTGCAGAAGGCGAATGGGAAAACGTGAATGATGTAACCAGGAAGCAGGGGTTTTGTTGTCACTTAGGAGACGGATAGAATGAGGGACCATTTCAAGGGAAGATTTATAGGGACTGAATGGGATGAAGAAAGGAAATATTATCTAGATAAAAACACAACAAATAAAAGAGGAAGCTGGATGAGTTATAAATAAATGGGGGGGTGGTGAGAGAAGACTCCAGAGGGGTTGCAGAGATAAGAGAAAGAAACAGGTTTTAGCTGTGAATAGTAATATATTTTTTTACTGCAACTCTTGGCTTGCAGAATCTTCATTCCCTGACTTAGGATCGAAACCAGAGCTCTTAACCACTCTCAGAGCTCTGGGCTCTCAGAGTCTTAACCACTGGATGGCCAGAGAATCCCCATGCCAATAGTAATTTTAAAAAATCAACAGAAATATCTGATGTTGGTGGAAAATGGAGTTAATGAGGGAAACAATCTAAATATACCTGAAATGAGGCTAGATTGAAACTATTAAAGGTTCATTCCATTTCCTCCACCCTTTATTGCATGTGTGAGGGAAGTGGAAATTCAAAGTAGAATAAAGAAGATTTCTGGGCTCAGATAAAGACCTACAACAATCAGACTTGTAACAGAGATCTAATTATTTCCTGGGATAAGAGCAGGGATAATTTAATTCTGAAGACTGTTGTGAAAAGGTAAAAATAAAAGAATGGAGGAGTGAAGTTTGGGGGAAAATATCATATCTATTTAAAAGTTTTATAATCCCCAAGTATGGATTTCCCTGGTGGTTCAGACAGTGAAGAATCTGTCTGTAATGCGGGAGACCTAGGTTTGATTGCTGGGTCTGGAAGATCCCCTGGAGAAGGAAATGGCAACCCACTCCAGGATTCTTGCCTGGAGAATCTCATGAACAGAGGAGCCTGGTGGGCTACAGTCCATGGGATTGAAAGAGTCAGATACAACTGAGTGACTAAACCACTACCACCCACAACTGTCCTCAATCTTTCAGAGTAAATTTCTCAAATGGTCCTCACCTCCTCACCCAACTTATCTTTCAAACCACCCAGCACCATGCCACTGGAACTTGAAGCTGCTATGCTGGTGTAAAACTCCTTTTCCTTGGAGGTTCCTAACTTTTGGCTTATATACTCTAACACTGTTCCTTGCTATCACTACAACAATAGTTACTGACTTTCACTTACTCCTAGACATGGTCTTCCTCTTACCTCAGGTCCTGCCATCAAGCTGGGAAATGTCCATGGTCCCATGAGCAACTCATTTGACATCCCAGCCTTTCAGTACTTAGACAACTGCCACTCTTTCTAGGGTCTTGCCAGTAGTCATGTACGGATGTGAAAGTTGGACCATAAAGAAGGCTGCTACGGCTGCTGCTGCTGCTAAGTCACTCCAGTCATGTCCAACTCTGCGCAACCCCATAGACAGCAGCCTACCAGGCTCCTCCATCCCTGGGATTCTCCAGGCAAGAGTACTGGAGTGCGTTGCCATTTCCTTCTCCAATGCATGAAAATGAAAAGTGAAAGTGAAGTTGCTCAGTCGTGTCCGACTCTTAGTAACCCCATGGACTGCAGCCTACCAGGCTCCTCCATCCATGGGATTTTCCAGGCAAGAGTACTGGAGTGGGTTGCCATTGCCTTCTCCAATAAAGAAGGATAAGCACCAAAAAAATTGATGCTTTCGAGTTGTGGCGCTGGAGAAGACTCTCGAAAGTTCCTTGGACAGCAAGGATATCAAACCAGTCAATCCTAAAGGAAATCAACCCTGAATATTCATTGGAAGGACTGATGCTGAAGCTCCAACACTTTGGCCACTGATGTGAAGAGGTGACTTATTAGAAAAGACCCTGATGCTGGGAGAGAGTGAAGGCAAAACAAGAAGGGTGGCAGAGGATGAGATAGTTAGATTGCATCATTGACTCAACGGACATGAATCTGAGCAAACTCCAGGAGATGGTAGAGGACAGGGGAATCTGGTAGGCTACAGACCACAGGGTCACAAAGAGTCAGGACATGCCTTAGCGACTGAACAACAACTCCTGCCAGGCACCTTTAATCAGGAAACCTGAGTATCACCCTGCACCTTGGATCACCTAGAACCTTACCTCTGAAATTCACACACCCCACTTTGGCTGCAAATTTCTTCTTACAGTTGGTCACTTGACTAAACCCAGAATTCTGATGTGGCAATCTTTCCCCTGGGGATTGAGAAGGTATCTTTCTTTTAGTTTTCAGGGATGCTTTGGGAAAGTTAGGTACTACTCTAAAGTTCAACCTTGATACCTCGTCTTTTCCCCAGTCTTATGAAATCTCATAATGTGCCCGTCCTGTGAGGGTCTGTTTTCATTCATTATGCTGGGCACCTGGTAGGCTGTTCCAGTCCTGCAGCTGAGGGAAATTTTCTTAAAATGTTGCTCATCATTTCCTCCCCTCTGATTCCTGTTTTCCTTTTTCCTTAAATTGGGGTATAGCTGCTTCGCCATGTTGTGTTAGTTTCCACTGTGCAACGAAGTGAACTAGCTCTAGGTATATATATAGCTCCTCCCTCTTGGACGTCCCTCCCACCCGTCAGGAGGCACCAGGGAATTTTTAATATTTTTATTTGGGCACTTTTAATACTAAGTAGATCATGTTTGTATGGGGGAAATGCTTGCTCTGAAAGGCACAATTTTATTGTATTCTTGAATTAATGGGAAAGTAAATTACTGGATAGAATAAGACAAATAATTCAGACCATTCCTTTCATTTGAACTTACCTAACTAAAACTGCCACAGTGAATAAAACCCAATTTCTATTTAGGCAGTTTCAAAAAATCAAAGTACCTTTCCCACCATGCTTTACTTATTCACAGTTTCTCAGGACCTAACAGATCATGCAGAGTCTTGATTCCCCAGGAGAACTGGATTATTTTCCTCCCACAAATCCATCACAGGAACAGCTTTACTCATTTTATTTCTGTGTGAAAGTGATTTCTCGTTACTCACTTAGGACGTCATGCCTGTTTATTATGTGGGGATAAACAGATACTGGAAAAGAAATGAAAAAAGGAAAATAAGAAGTGGTTTCAAAATGTCAGGAATTCACGTGACTGTAAGGACTATTGTACTATAATTCTGTACTCTATTTTACAACCTATGTTATGATCATCTTTATAATAATATTCACCTTTTTCTTCAAAATGTAAACTACCAACGTGGTAAATGATAACTCACAATTGAGACACTAGCCACTATAAAATAGAAGCTATGGTGATAAAATAAAAGTTTTGCAGCTAGATTCCCAGGCTTGAAGTCAACCCAGAAATCTGGTTTCATTACCCTCAGAAAATGACTTAATCTCTCTAATCCACAGTTTCCTAATCTATAAAATAAGGTTAAGAATAGTACCAGCACATCATAAGAAGTAAGGATGCAATGAGATGGTGGGTCTGGCAAGCATTCAGTAAGTACTCAAAAAATGCTGGCAATTATTATTCTAGTTGTTCATCCATGAACCATGACATCAGTTCGGCCATTGTCAAGCTTGGATACACAGCAGGGTACTGTCACACTGGTGTTGCTCAGTTGCTAAGTCATGTCTGACTCTTTGTGACCCCACGGACTGCAGCATGCCAGGACTACAGAACGAAGTTCAGCTTCAGCATCAGTCCTTCTGATGAACTTCCAGGGCTGATCTCCTTCAGAATGGACTGCTTGGATCTCCTTGCAGTCCAAGGGACTCTCAAGAGTCTTCTCCAACACCACAGCTCAAAAGCATCGATTCTTCGGCGTTCAGTCTTCTCTGCCACATTACTTATTCTGCTCTCATTCATCCCCATCAACCTGCCATGTGGGTTGTTCAACAGTCAGAGCTGCTTCTAAGACTGGGGGACTCTGTGTTTCATATTCCTGCGTCTGGTAGTCTCACACTGGCTTCTCACGTCCACCATGGGCTTTAGACTCTGAACAGCTGCTGGAGAGATTACTGATAACGAAGTGTGTGGCCTGAAATAGTTCTTGACACAAATAGGCTGATCAATGGATCAAAGATGAACACACGAAGACTCTGCAATGTCCAAGAAATGTGTGATGTTTTGCCAGTTATCTTAGAGAAGGAATGGCTGGCATTTGTTTCTTTCTTATTATATTTTCATTTTTCCTAGCTCCCCCCAACGTCATCACCCAAAGACAGTAAACAGAGTATTTAGCATTTCATCAGCATAAGGTAGCTGGTAAAACGTACAAATCTGGAGAGAACTGGAAAGTTTTAAACACTGACATGTAAGTTTAAGTGCCGTGCTCATCAGGCTAAGAGATGGGGCTACAGCGTGGAAGCATTTTGCATAACAATGCATTTACAGTTCAGGAGGCAGAGTTCTGAGGCACATAAATGTCAGCAGCTCCACAGGACCATTGGCACTAATTACTGCTGGCCCAGCTCCCATAGCTCTTGGAGGCTGACAAGCAGAGTGGGCACAATACCAGGTGTGCAACCTTTGAGACGCAATACGTGCATATACTCTTAAGTGAGAGTTAGCATTTTCTGTCCCACTTTGGAGGGGCCACCACATCATTCCAGGTTTCACACCAGCCTACAGGGGGCTTAATAGCAAGTGAGTTGCGGCATTTTGTAAATTCTCGGTGGTAACGATGGGTGTGTCCCATTGCACCTCCCAAATCATCAAAAATATCATCCATGCTTCCATGAAAGAAACAGCAGATTAAGAGAAATATATCTTGTCCATTACCTGGATCATTCTGTGACACTTTGATGATAATTTTTAAATAGCCCCCGAGGCCACTAAACTGCCCAGAGGATGAGGTTATCAGAGCTTTAAACTCAAGTGTCCACACACAAAATCAAACTGTCCCAGTGAACCACCTAAGGGGCAATGCTTGTGTGATGATGAAGGGGGGGCCCACCAGTAAAATTAGTGACTGAGGAAGCAGTTATAAATTTTCTGTACTTTTTAATTTTTGACCCTGTCTTTTTACCAGCTTTCCAGTTCTTTCATAAAAGGGCTGAAAGGGGAGAGGAGGCTGCACGTTTTCAAATTAACAAGGCATCTAGTGGTCAGCCTCCTAGGTTCAAGACTTTGAGGGAGACTGGGGAACCTCTAATATTTACAAAGAGGGAATCTACATGGTCACCTGCACAGAACACCGTCCCCACTCCTGCCGCCTGGCAACTTGGACTGACTGGTTAGGTCTTTCCTGCATGCTTTTCGCACACTACGTTAGGTCTGTTAAATATGCCTCCACCGTACACTCAGCGTGTGTGTGTCCACCAGTCCTGTCCGACTCTTTGCGACCCTGTGGACTACAGCCCTTCAAGCTCCTCTGTCCAAGGGATTCCCAGGCAAAAACACTGCAGTGGGTTGCCATTTCCCACTCCAGGGAATCAACCCAACCTAGGGATCGAACCCAAGTCTCCTGTATCTCCTGCACTGTAGGTACATTTTTTACTGCTGAGCCACTGGGGAAGCCTGTTACACTCAGCATAACCATAATTAAACACATGTGTAAGGATGAGTTTTATGCTTTTTTCTCCTGTGACACCAGCAGCTCTATAGAAAAAAGGACTGTGTCTGTCCCATTCACTTGATGTCCCCCAGCATCCAACACAGAGCTCAACTCAGAGAAGGTGCTCTCGAAATCTCCATGGAATGAATGGATGCCCGTCCACAGCTCCCCTGACTTTGCCCCCGACCCCAGAGTGACTGAGCTGGACTCTGGGGTCACAGCATAGGACTCACAGGGCCTTCTGGCCACTGAGACGGGTGAGGAAGCTCCTCACCCACTTCTGGCCAGAAAGAACAGCAAACAGGCCTTCTAGGACACCCACAAACACCATCCTCTGAACCATGCAATGGATAGTCACTCCATCCATCATCCCGCCATATTTTCCTGTCTCTGGGACCTCATGCAAAGGAACAGGTCTCAAATGTATCACCTTTATTTTTCTCCCACTAATGTTCTTTCTAACACTTCTGCTCTCCTATAAACTCCTCCACCCTCAAGCCATTGCAGGTCCCTCTGTTGGCTTCACGAGGACTGATGAGCTAAAGCTGGGGGAACCATGGGGACCCCATCACAGGGAGAACACAGCCAACACGAAGTGATAACACCCCCTGTACTGAAGAGCCCAGCGCAACCTAATTACTCTGAACTTGTCCCCTGCAGGTCCCACACCCGGGTCAGCATGGGCTTCCACACTGTGAGGTGCCATGACCCTCTCACCGTCAGAACAATAACAGCCTCTCAGAGTCGTCTCCATTAAAGGAGCATACATCACCTGCTACGGTAAGAACAAGCCCCCAGCATCCAGATCCAAGATGCCATGGCAAAGTGAGCCCTTTACCTGTCCTGTCTTGTCCTGAAGTTGCATATTTTGTTTCAGCAAGTTCTTATTGAGTCTCTTTATTTAGATGTGTCCAGAGAGGGGTGATGATGCTTGGCCAGACTAGAGGGTGGGTGAGGAGAACATATTAGAGCAGGCTGTTTACAGAACTCAGAACATCTAAGTGCTCGGTAAACACATTCTGATGGTGCAGACACGCTACTGGTATTTTTACACTATGAAGAAAGAAGAAAATGTTAGTCTGTCAGTTGTGTCTGACTCTTTGCAACCCTATGGATTGTAGCTCACCAGGCTCCTCTGCCCATGGAATTCTCCAAGCAAGCATACTGGAGTGGGTTGCCATTCCCTTCTCTGGGGGATCTTCCCAACTCAGGGATCAAATCCGGGTCTCCTGTATTGCAAGCAGATTCTTTACCATTTGAGCCACCAGGGAAGGCGATAGTATACCCAGAAATAGGAATTCTCAGGTGATGCAGTGGTGAAGAACCCGCCTGCCAATGCAGGAGATGCAAGAGATGCAGGTTCGAGTCTTGGGTTGGGAAGATCCCCTGGAGGAGGAAATGGCAATCCACTCCAGTATTCTTGCCTGGAAAACTCCATGGACAGAGGAGCCTGGGGGGCTATAGTCCGTGGGGCTGCAAAGAGTTGGACGCAACTGAGCACACACACACCAAAAACCACCTACATCTGTGATTTTAATACAGAAATAGTAACCTGCTTTTAAAGAAGTAAAAATAATTTTTGTGATGCAAGTGGAGCTTCTGTACCCATAAAGCAACAGCCTCACTATTCCCAGGGAATTTTTCCCTTGGGGGAGAGTAACCGAAACAGGAAGACATCAGCTGTTCGTTTTCTGCACAGCCATGCGAAATCCTTCTATACAGCTGAGTCTGAAGAAACGAATTTCACTTTCCATAACACATCATGTCAACATGATACAATCAGAAGGCATACTGACCAAGAAGTAGTCAATCATCAGATCAACACTTCAACTGAAAATATTCTCCCATTTGCTACAACAACTGCAGACCAGTTAGAAAAGTCAATGGGTAAAGCCTGAATATTCGTGCAAAATTACGTAGATCAACATCCTGGTGAGATGTGGTATTTGACATACGAACAACAGAACAGCTTTCCATGAAAATTCAGAGACAGAGAGTCATTGAAAGACTAAGGTTAAGTTTCTAAAATTCTTCTCTTTATATAGCAATGGAGAGGGTGTTCCGTACTTTAAAAAAAAAAAAAATTAGCACTAAATCCGTGACAGTTTTCTTTGTCATCATACTGATGTCAAGGAAGCAAAGATCATTATTAACTTATAGGAAGATGATATTCTGGGAGTAGACCTTGCTCAGTACAGTGTTATGAGTTCTCAGCTTATGACTGAAAGCCCAGGGAAAGGAGGGACATGGACAGAATCCAGAATGGATTGTAGGGGATCAGGGTGCTGTGTGCGCATAACTAGCATGTCCCAGAAAGAAGATTCACTGTCTCGGTCCTAAGGAGGTGGACGGGCCTAACGCCTATTATGTAGAGTGAAGTAAGTCAGAAAGAGAAAGATGAAGCCTAACACATACATATGGTATCCAGAAAGATGGGACCGACGATCCTACATGGATCCTACATGCAGGGCAGCAAAGGAGACACAGATGTAAGGAACAGACTTTTGGACTCAGTGGGAGAAGGAGAGGGTGGGATGATTTGAGAGAAGAGCATTGAAACATATACACTACCAGCCAGCGGGAGTTTGATGAATGATGCAGGGCACCCAAAGCCCGTGCTGTGTGACAACCTGGAGTGATGGGGTGGGGAAGGAGGTTGGGGGGTGCAGTTTCAGGATCCGGCGGACACATGTCTACTATGGCTGATTCATACTGATGTATGGCAAAAACCATCACAATACTGTGAAGTAATTAACTCCCAATTAAAATAAGTTAATTTAAAAAAAGGAAGACTCAATCTCAACCTTTATTTTTCAATGACAGTTATTTCAATAAAATGTGATTAACTGGCTTCCATCTGAGTAAGAAAGCCTAAGCCGCACAGCACAGACATTAGGTATATAGGTTTTAAGTGAATTTGAACATCTTTTCATATATTTATGGCCACTGACCACTTTGTTCTTCTATTGTCTAAGTCACCCATTCATATATTTTACCTATTTTTCAAATTAAGTTGTATTTTTTCTATTGATTTTCATATTAAAACTTTGTTTCAGCATTTTCATTCAGTTTATCAACCTTCTTAATTCTATGATGTTCATTATTGCAGACAATGTAAAATTTGTATATAGTTAAATCTTTTTTTTTAAGGTTTCCAGGTTTTATATCATGTTGAGGAAGGCCTTCCTTATTCCCAAATTTTAAACTATTTCAATTATTTTATTATCAGAAAAGATATGCTTAAAAATATGCTATTAAAGTTGTCCATTATGTTGTTCAATGTAATTTTTTAAAAATTCACAGAATTAAAATTGTGCATACACATTTGTGCTAAAAAACCAGTTCTCTGTTCTGATAAAGTGCCACACTCTATTTTTTCCCCCCTAATTATGCTTTTTCTTTTGCTCTTGCAGCCAGGAAGCGCTGAGCCCAGTTTTATCAGGCTCTTCTCTTTTTTATTACTTGTATTTTTAATCCTTGTACATCTGTTATTCTGGGCCCTTTACTGCATGCTACCTTGTATCTTTGCTGAAATCAGAAAGTGTTTAAACAATAAACAAATTAGAAAATGATTAAACAAATAAAGAGAAAGTGATCAAGTGATTTAAAAAGTCTATTATATTTAAACTTTTTTGGGTCATTTGTTTCTTAACCCATCTTTTTAAAAAAATATTGATTTATTTCAGCTGCACTGAGTCTAGCTGCAGCACACAGGGTCTTAGCTGTGGCGTGTGGGGTCTAGTGCCCTGACCAGGGATAGAGCCTGGGCCTCCTGCACTGGGAGGACAGAATCTGAGCCACCGGACCACCGGGGAAGTCCCTCTTCACCCATCTACGATGACTTCCTGGTCTGCTGGAATTAACTGACAGCCAGCTGATAAGATTACAGACCTCTTGTTCTCACTCCAATTGTTGTTCAGTCACTCAGTTGTGTCCAACTCTCCGACCCCATGGACATCAGCACAGCAGGCTTCCCTGTGCTTCACTATTTCCCCGAGTTTGCTCAAACTCGTGTCAGCTGAGTCAGTGATGCCATCCGACCATCTCATCCTCTGTCGTCCCCTTCTTCTCCTGCCTTCAATCTTTCCCAGCATCAGGGGCTTCTCAGCTGGGTCTGTTCTTTGCACCAGGTGGCCAGACACTTCAGCTTCAGCATCAGTCCTTCCAGTGAATATTCAGGGTTGACTTCCTTTAGAATTTACTTGTTTAATCTCCTTGCTGTCCAGGGGATACTCTAATTATTAGGGTACAATTCTGTTTACCTTATTGTGACTGTTCTAATTATTCTTGAATCTAAGTCATCTAAGGCTTAAAGCAAGTGTTTAAATGTTTCCTGAATAAACAAACCAGAAAAAAGTCACTCACAGAAAAAACTCACATCAGAAATCTAGGTTAAAAGGAACAGCCCAAGCATTCCCAGGGTATGTTCTACTGTGGGTACATGTTGCATCTAAAGTCATGGATGACAGTAATTGAACAGATGACCCAAAGACACAAGACCTTACCATCATCAGCCTGGAATCACCAAGGGAAAGAAGCAGCACATCACAGTTTAGAGATACCAGCATGAGTTAAAACAAGGGTTGGTGTTACCCAAGCAATTAGAATAACCCAAATACCCCACAGTCCCAAGAAACCCAATTATTTGGAATTTAACTGTAATTTGCATGCCTGCCTTCTGCTTTTTAATTAGTCTGATGACAGAACAAGGCAAAGGGAAAGCTGATTTGGTATTAGGAACTACATTTTATTTAAATGAAAAATTCATACCTATAGGATAAACGCAAAGTTAAAATTCAGTAATAAAATGTATCTTTTAATCATAATTTTTAAATTGTTATTAAATGAGCTGCTGGAGTAAGAAGAAAGTTAGAAAAGAATGTCTTGAAATCTCTCATCTTCTGCTCTATTTTCCCAATCCACACTTTCCCCGGATAAGTCCATTTCACAGGGACCACAGCCAAGGGTTTACACAGAGGCTGGGGTGGGGTCCTCCATCTAGCAAATGGTGGTGGTTAACTCTTGTTCTAAACACCTTAACACTGCCTCCTTATGTCAATAATGGGAAAATGGATAAGAAGTTTTATGTCTTTGGAAAATCAAACACAGAGCCTTATGTGTATTAAGTTATATGCTGTGCGCTCAGCCGTGTGCTCTTTGTGACCCCATGGACTGTAGCCCACCAGGCTACTCTGTCCATGGGATTTCCCAGGCAAGGATATTGGAGTGGGTGCCATTTCCTTCTCCAGAGGATCTTCCTGACCCAGGGATCGAACATTGGCAGGCAGATTCTTTACCACTGAGCCACTGGGAAGCCCAGGAATTTATTAGAAATCCAATTTCTGAGGCTCCACCCCAGACCCACTGAATAAGTCACTCAGGACGAGAGCCAGTAATCTTTTCTAACAAGCTCTACAGGTGGTTCTGAGGCTCTAAAATTTGATAAACACAGGTCTACAGGATTTATTCAACAACTGTATTTTAACTCACTGTAGGCTTGTCTAGTTATTTTCTATTTAAACCCCAACCAAACTTGTTAAGAAACTGGAACCAAAAGAGAGTCAAAGGTCGTGTGACATTCATTCACTGATTTGCTGACTCATCCAACTGGTAACGGATGGATGCTAAGTAACCACGGGGAGTTAGGCACTGAGGCGACTGCAGGATCAGGGATACTGGGCTAAATAAATGGGACGAGGTCACTGTCCCTGGGGGATTTCCCTCCACGGAGGAAGAACAAAACCAAACAGGTCAATTTATGTGTTACCAGAGGGGATTATGAGGTGATACTCCAATGAAGTGGTCAGGGAATGCAAATTAAAATAACACTGAAATATAATTTCACTCCCATTAAAGGGACAAATTTTTTTTTTAACTAATAAGTATCTATTCTTATCAGCAATATGGGTGGAAATGAAGCCTTTGAAAAGGAATCCAGTCATATCCATTAGCGCATCAAGCACAGCCATCCCACTCCTGGGGATCAATCTTGTAGAATGTCACCGGTTCATGTTCAAGGACATGTACTGAAGCATCGGTTATAGCAGCAAACGCCAGTTACAAAGTGAATGCCTGCCGGTGGGGGAATGTCTGAATAGATCATGGTATATCCACACTAGGCAGCCAGTGAAAAACAGCCATGCACTGACTTTGAGGGCAGCTCTATGACGTGCCTCAGGAAAGCGACATGCAGAAAAATGTACAGGACTTCCCTGGTGGTCCAGTGGTTAAGACTCCGCCTTCTAAAGCAGGGGATGTGGGTTTGACCCCTGGTCAGGAAGCTAAGATCCCACATGCCTCTTGGCCAAAAAAACCCCCCACATAAAACATAAGTAGTATTGCAACACATTCAATAAAGACTTTAAAAATGGTCCACATAAGAGAAAAAAAAATAGGTACAATGCAATTTTACTTTCAGGAACCAGGCCCATCTTTGTGTACATATCGCTGGTACATGAGCACAGGAGCATAGAAGAATAATATGGAGGAATGAACACCCTCAGAGGTGAACCATCTAACGTGGATTCTGGCTCAACACCCAGGCTCCCTCACTCTCAGTATCTTCCTACATGTAGTGCAGAAGATGGGAGGCTAAGCCACATGCTGGATGCTTGGACATCCTGAAGGCAAACATGCATGCGTGAGACATGGGGGGAGAAGGCAGGCAGGGGCCACATCCAGCAGCTTCAGCTGCTCACAAGCACCTTCACGTGTCACACCTTTACATCAGCTGAGTCCCCTGCGTCTGTCACTAGCTTCCCAGGTCAGGAGGGGCATTGACTTTGCTGGCCTGGACACGGCAAGCACAGCATGACTTGGAGCCAGCCTTCTGCCGTAGCTGCTGATCCCTGCATCCTGGCTTGGATGGCACCAGCCTGGAACTAGCAGGGGGATGGAAACCCTGCATCCTTGTCGAGGCAGCAGTGTCTCCCCGGGGATCAGGTACTCACTCCCAGGGTGCAGAGTCTGCAGCTAGCTCCTACCATCCTTCTAGTGATAGATTTCATCAGCACCTGCTTCCCTAAGCAAAATCCGCCTAAATGAGCTTGACCCTTTTTAATTTTTTTTTTTTGCAATGGAAACTGTGATTTGATGGGTTACCAGTCACTAGGAGGAATAAGAAGGAGTTTAGAGAATTTAAACACAGGAATAGATGAAAGTGCCTTGAAAATCGTGGTACTATTATTATCACTAATATTAAAAGCCATCGGAAAGACATCTGTCATCCCATCTAAACAGCTGATGTACCCAGAGACTCTCAGAAGACTTTAATGCAGAAAAAGCTCTCCACTGCAGTTTCTCTGCAGCACGAGTCTTACCAGCCGGTGTGGATGTGGATTTCGGTGCCGGAAGCAAACTCCTGCGGGGTGCTGTCACGCTGGAGGAAGCTGGAGGGGCTGCCCGGCCGGCGCCCTTGGGTGTGTCTTTGGCAGGGAGAGCTGCCTTCAGAGGCGGCTGGTCTTCAGTTCCAAAGGCTGAACCTGCAGGAGGCAGACAGTGCATTAATGACAGCGTCATGAAAAACGGATGGACTCCCTTGCTGGGCACCACCACCAATCTATCCCTGATGCCTCCACCTGCATCAGAACTTGACCCAACTCCTGACGAGTGGCCTTGAAAAGCATTTCTCTGGGATGAGATGTGGAAAAAGAGTTGCCTTCAGTCACTGCAGGGAAGTCTGTCCTCCAAACCCACACGCCACAGGTTCTACCAAATCCAAGAAGAGCTTTGCTCCACTGAAGATTTTATACACACACACACACACACACACACGCATGCACACACAATTTGCTTTTCTGGATGTGCAGCTGCATACACAGGCTTCCCAGATGGTTCAGTGGTAAAGAACCCACCTGCCAATGCAGGAGACACAGGTTTGATCCCTGGGTCAGGAAGAGTCCCTGGAGAAGGAAATGGCAACCCACTCTAGTATTCTTGCCTGGAAAATCCCATGGACAGAGGAGCCTGGTGGGTGATAGTCCATAGGATCACAAAAGAGTCAGACATGACTTGAGCAACTAAACAACAAGCTGTACACACATATGATAAGCATTCATTTTATAAGTGTCAGAGGACGAGCAACAGTGTTCTGAAAACCAGTGTAAGTGTCCCGGAGGAGACAAGAGTAAGCACACACACACGTACACCACTGGTCCAGAAGAGGACTCAGGGCTCCCTGAAACCCGGCTCACTTCATCTTCAGAATAAGGGCTTTGGGATGACGGGAGATGGGTGAGAAGCATGCAGGCAGAGAATCCCTTTGAAATTCATGAAGCTTTTGATCTGACGAGCCGAGGCCTCATCGGACTCAGGGTGCTACCCTAGTGGCTCAGTGGAAAAGAACCTGCCTGTCGATGCAGGAGATGCAAATTCCATCCCTAGGTCTGGAAGATCCCCTGGAAAAGGAAATGGCAACCCACTGCAGGATTCTTGGCTGGAAAATCCCAAGGACAGAGGAGCCTGGCAGGCTACAGTCCATGGGGGTGCAAAGAGTCGGACACGACCGAGTGTCTAAACAACAGCAACAGCATCAAATGAAGAGGATCCTGCATGAGAGCCCAGTTTATTGCAAAGGCAGAAGATGTCTATCGGTCATTGCAGTTTTCTATTCAACATAGAAACAGGCTCTGTGTCTACAGAATAGCTTCTTTATGATGGGCTGCTCTGAAGACAGGGCATACTGGGATTTGTGTCAGATTTAAATGCCAGAATGGTCGTGGCCCATTTTTTCTCCTCTATAAATTTTCAAACCTACTACGCTGGCTACATCTGTAATCTCTTAAAGACAATGACACCACCATCTATTCCTATTAAAGGACAAATCTTCTAAATGCACCTCTGAGTAACAGCTGCAAAGACTAATCTACCAAATTAAATAGAAAGCCTGAATATATTGAGATTGCTGCCTGTTGGGATGAAAACTATCCAGTTAGGAACGTGACTGTCTACCACGGAAAATACACACTGACAGCTGGAAGATATATACATAACTGTAGTGAAAGATTAAAGTTTTTGTTTCCATCATTTTAAAAGGATAGCCCTAACATTCTATGCAGATAGGGCCTGCATCAAAATGATAACATTATTAAAATGGTTTTAGTGTTCGAATGTTCAGGAGTTTAATTTAACCCCTCAAAGTAAGAGATGGCTGCTTTCCTCCCTCTGAAGACCTGAAAGTCTGTTTAAAATAAGTGAAATATTTAGGAAGTATTTAGGAAGAAAGAATAAAGACTGCTATTTCCTAACACAGAACCTATGCCCTATAGTTCTCTGAAGGTCCTGTGTAAGGTTTTAAATAGTTCTAAACAGGGCTATCACTGTCCCAACAAAGGTCCATGTTGTCAAAGCTATGGTTTTTCCAGTAGTCATGTACGGATGTGAGAGTTGGATCATAAAGAAGCTGAGTGCTGAAGAATTGATGCTTCTGAACTGTGGTGTTAGAGAAGACTCTTGAGAGTCCCTTGGACTGCAAGGAGATCCAACCAGTCCATCCTAAATGAAATCAACCCCGAATATTCACTGGAAGGACTGATGCTGAAGCTCTAACTCTTTGGCCAACTGATGCAAAAAGTCAACTTATTGGAAAGGATCCTGATGTTGGGAAAGATTGAGGGCAGGAGGAGAAGGTGGTGACAAAGGATGAGATGGTTGGATGGCATCAATGACTCAATGGACATGAGTTTGAGCAAACTCTGGGAGATGGTGAAGGACCGGGAAGCCTGGCATGCTGCAGTCTTTGGGGTTGCAAGGAGTCAGACACGACTTAGGGACTAAACAAAAACAACAAAAGACAGGGGTAGGAAATACATCTGATTCACACACAGTACAAAAATGATGAAACTCCACTGAAAGGAGGTACACTGTACCCTGAATTTCAGATTTAAAAGTAAGCACAGGAGCAGAAAAAATGAAACCAGACCACTGCCACACAGTACGCAAAAATCAGGTCAAAATGGATTAAAGACCTGAATATAAGACCTGAAGCCATGAAACTCCTAGAAGAAAACACAGGCAGTACGCACCCTGTGACATTGGTCTTCACAGTATCGGTCTAGAAACGTCTCTTCAGGAAAGGGAAACAAAAGTAAAAATAAGCAAACAAGATTATATCAAACTAGAAAGCTTCTGTAATGAAATTAGGAGACAACCTACTAAATGGGAGAAGATATTTGCAAATAATATATCCAATAATGGGTTGATATCTAAAATATATTTTAAAAACTCATACAACAACCCTATTAAAAATAGGCAGAGGTGCTGAATAGACATTTTTACATAGAAAACATATAGATGGCCAACAGAGGCATGAAAAAATGTTCAGCATCACTAAATTCACATGGAATTAGCTAACATTCAGCCTCCTGCTGACATACTGCCAGAATAATCTACCTACTGAAAATGGCACTGGAAGGTGAACATCAAATCTTTCATAAGCACCTTTTATTTAACAATTTATTAAATACTCTTAAGAAGAGGAATATTTTGTATCATTTGCCAAGTTCAAATGTCCTTTTATCAAATCCTTCTGTGCTTGGCATTATTCTCTTATATGAAATTTATAATTCAGTGAACTCTCAATTTGGAAGTTCGGCTGTTATCCAGGCTGGGAAGTAATTCATCTGTTTGAAGTATGAAGTGTCAAGGAAGCTTTGTAATCCCCTTTGAGAAAAGCCTTGAATTACCAAAAAATAAAATGAAACAAGATAATATAATAAAATAAAACTGAACTCCCTTCTTGTCCATTATTGTGGGAGACAGCTGCCAGTAAACAATACCCCTCTTTGAAAACCAGTTGAAGTTGACCAGCACTTCAGTTCGGTTCAGTTCAGTTCAGTTCATTTGCTCAGTCGTGTCTGACTCTTTGCGACCCCATGAATCGCAGCACGTCAGGCCTCCCTCTCCATCACCAACTCCGGAGTTCACTCAGACTCACGTCCATTGAGTTGGTGATGCCATCCAGTCATCTCATCCTCTGTCGTCCCCTTCTCCTCCTACCCATAATCCCTCCCAGCATCAGAGTCTTTTCCAATGAGTCAACTCTTCGCATGAGGTGGCCAAAGTACTGGAGCTTCAGCTTTAGCATCATTCCTTCCAAAGAAATCCCAGGGCTGATCTCCTTCAGAATGGACTGGTTGGCTCTCCTTGAAGTCCAAGGGACTCTCAAGAGTCTTCTCCAACACCACAGTTCAAAAGCATCAGTTCTTCGGTGCTCAGCCTTCTTCACAGTCCAACTCTCACATCCATACATGACCACAGGAAAAACCATAGCCTTGACTAGACAGACCTTAGTCGGCAAAGTAATGTCTCTGCTTTTGAATATGCTATCTAGGTTGGTCATAACTTTTCTTCTAAGGAGTAAGTGTCTTTTAATTTCATGGCTGCAATCACCATCTGCAGTGATTTTGGAGCCCCCAAAAATAAAGTCTGACACTGTTTCTACTGTTTCCCCATCTATTTCCCACGAAGTGATGGGACCGGATGCCATGATCTTCGTTTTCTGAATGTTGAGCTTTAAGCCAACTTTTTCACTCTCCACTTTCACTTTCATCAAGAGGCTTTTTAGTTCCTCTTCACTTTTTGCCATAAGGGTGGTGTCATCTGCATATCTGAGGTTATTGATATTTCTCCTGGCAATCTTGATTCCAGCTTGTGTTTCTGCCAGTCCAGCGTTTCTTATGATGTAGTCTGCATAGAAGTTAAATAAGCAGGGTGACAATATACAGCCTTGACATACTCCTTTTCCTATTTGGAACCAGTCTGTTGTTCCATGTCCAGTTCTAACTGTTGCTTCCTGACCTGCATACAGATTTCTCAAGAGGCAGGTCAGGTGGTCTGGTATTCCCATCTCTTTCAGAATTTTCCACAGTTGATTGTGATCCACAGAGTCAAAGGCTTTGGCATAGTCAATCAAGCAGAAATAGATGTTTTTCTGGACCTCTCTTGCTTTTCCCATGATCCAGCGGATGTTGGCAATTTGATCTCTGGTTCCTCTGCCTTTTCTAAAACTAGCTTGAACATCAGGAAGTTCACAGTTCACGTATAGACACTTTATTCAGTAAATGACAAGTCCTCTGAATTTGCAAAGAGCTGCTGAATTTGTAACTGCTCTAGTATTTGACAACAATGCAGATAATCAAACCACTGCTCGATAAGAGGAGAAAGCACCTGGAAATGAACCATGCCTGGGTGAGCCAGAGGTGCTCCTGAGGACCCAGCCAGTGGGAGTGGCCCACGCATGTAATGAGCCATCCCATTCTCAACCAGCCAGAGTCTCCTGCAGTGGATGAGCATACACGGATGATGAGTCTGAGCAGATCTGGGCCTGCACCACGGACAGAGGAGGACGTGTGAAAATTGAGGCCAGACAAGGCGGCACTGAAGGAATGAAAGTCCCTGGAAGGAGCTGAGACACCAGGAGGAGGAAGTGCAGATTTACGGGAGCCCTGAGAACACCGCGCAGAGTGATGAGTGTGTCCCCCCAGCCCGTTCCAGAGGGTGATTCGGACCATGACTGCAGCCAGGGCTTCCGATCCACATCCCTACATCATTTACCGGGAATGTGGATAGCTGAAGCTGAGCTCTAAAAGAAGAAAAGAATGGATCGAGAGATGAACACCAACCAGACTAGAATGAGGTTGGGAAGACTGTAGAAAAATAACAAATCTGTTATTAATACCATGAAGGCATTACAGCCAAACTTGAAGAAACATCTTTCTTTGATTCTGAGTATTTATCTGTCTTATAATGATTCATCTTCCCTGATTTTTTTAAACAATCCCAAGCAATCAAGTTGTATAATGTTCTGGCTGCACGACTGCCTCACTGATGCATATTTCATTGACTTAGCCGTATTTATCACTTGGCAGCAAAATTTAGTTTAATTATTAAAGTACCAACTGAATGTTTTATTTCCTGCCTCCTGCATATTTTAACTCAGGTGTATGCTTTATTTCTCACCGAAGTGCTAAGGTAAACCCTCTAGCTTATCATTTCAGCAAAGATGTATCTTTGCCTAAATGAAGAAGATCAAGACTCTGTGGGAGGCTCTGCCCCGGGCAAGGGGCACTTGACAGACACGGTCGTGTCTTCACACCACTTATATTCCAGTGGGGGACACCCAGACCCAAACAGGTACAGATAAACAAGATCATCTCTAACTGCCATCAGTTATGAAAGAAACACAGGAGCAGGAGGAACTCAAGGGTAAAGGAGGGGACATCACTGTAAGTGGAGAGGCTGGGCAAGAGGGAACGTCTAAACATTTCTTTCTGCTGCACACTAGCCCCCACCCTCCTTTATTACTATTATTTTCTTAACCTTTGTTTTTGCAACCTAAGCCATCCCCTCAGGGAACAAGCATTTTATTTACTTATTTAAACTTTTTATTTTGTATTGGAATATAGACCAATTAGGGGCTTCCCTGACAGCCCAGTTGGTAAAGAATTCGCCTGCCATGCAGGAGATCCCAGTTCGATTCCCGGGTTGGGAAGATTTGCTGGAGAAAGGATAGCCTACCCACTCCAGTATTCTTGGGCTTCCCTTGTGGCTCAGCTGGTAAAGAATACGCCTGCAGTGTGGGAGACCTGAGTTCTATCCCTGAGTTGGGAAGATCCCCTGGAGAAGGGAAAGGCTAGCCACTCCAGTTTTCTGGCCTGAAGAATTCCATGGATTGTATAGTCCATGGGGTGGCAAAGAGTCAGACACAACTGAGCGACTTTCACTTTCATAAACCAATTAACAATGACAGTATCAGGTGGATAGTGAAGGGATCAGCCATACATATACATGTATCCATTCTCCCCCAAACTCCTCTCACATCCAGACTGCCATATAACATTGAGTAGAGATCCCTGTGTACAGTAGGTCCTTGTTGGTTATTCGTTTTAAATATAGCAGTGTGCGCATGTCCATTCCAAACTCCCTAACTATCCCTTCCCACCATCCTCCCCCCAGCAGCCGTAAGTTCACCAAGTCTGTGAGTCTCTTTCTGTTTTTTAAGTAAGTTCATTTGTAACCTGTCTTTTTAGATTCCTCACATAAGGGATGTCACTTGATATTTCTCCTTCTCTGTCTGACTTCCTTAACTCAGTATGACCATCTTTTTGATTATTAATGACCATCGTTGCTCTTGAAACTTAGAATTGAAGTGTCGGAACCCTCCTGACTCTCTCCCTTTTATCAACCAATTCAAGGCAGTGTGCTTCCGTTTCCGTTACAGACTTCAGATTTATACCCCTTGTCTGCCCTCATGTCACTCCCTCAGCACCTGTTGGGGACACAGTGGCAGGGCCCTACCCTTCCCCTCCCACCCCCTTCAATGCTCCTTCGTTCAGTGCGTCCCCTCCCTATACCTCTACCCGGTTTTCCAAGTAAATCCCAAAGTCGCCTTCCTGGTACTCCAAAGAGAAAATGAGTCACTCAGTCATGTCTGACTCTTTGCAACCCCATGGACTGTGTCCATGGAATTCTCCAGGCAAGTATTCTGGAGTGGGTAGCCTTTCCCTTCTCCAGGGGATCTTCCCAACCCAGGGATCGAGCCCAGGTCTCCTGCATTGCAGGCAGATTCTTTACCAGCTGAGCCACAAGGGAAGCCCAAGAATACTGGAATGGGTAGCCTATCCCTTCTCCAGCAGATCTTCCCTACCCAGCAATTGAACTCGGGTCTCCTGCATTGCAGGCAGATTCTTTACAAACTGAGTCATCAGGGAAGCCCTTCTGGTACTCTAATTCTTCCACTATCTAGTCCCATCATATTTTTCTGACCTAAGTTCCCACCAGCACATCAAGCACAGTGCAAACTCCAGGCAGGCAGGATTCCGCACTGTGACTTCCTGCTCCACCGTCAACAAGGCTGTGCTGGAGAAGTACTTGCTGTAAGGATGAAGGAAGGACTAAGTGCAAACCTGTCCCACGGGGACAGTGCTTCCCTTCGTAGCCAATTCCTTTTCTCCATTTCTGAGCCCAGAGCTTCACACTTTCCTCAACAGCTCCCATGAATGCAGACATACTGAGCATGGCCAAGGTGGGGGTGGAGGAATTTGTTGTTTAAAAGGTGTCAACTGTCTGTGATGTAGTGAGGTGCTTTTCAAACATTTTTAAAACAATATGCAGAAAAATAAACAGCAGAATTTAACAGTTTTGGGGTCTTTTGCCCAAGTATCCCACCCCTCTCTCCAAGAGAGTGTACTGTTTACCTATTATTTTTACTCTGTATCATTTCAGTTCTTGCTTCAGTCTCATCTTCAGCATTCATCTCTGGGTTTGATAAAGTTTGAGAGGATAATAGTAAAATGGTTAAGATGGCCTAGATTCAAAGCCTGGACAAGAGGTTTACTCTCTCTCTGTTTCATTCCTTCAGCTGTAAAAGGGAGAATAACAGTGGATATCATCACAGTTATTGCTTTAAAGGAGTTACTATTATACATATTTAGACTAAAGTGCTTAGAATAGTTTCGGACACATCTAAGCCCTTAGTAAAGGCAACATTGACCCTATGCCCACTAACCCAACACTGAGCCTCATTCAAAGCACATTAGTCTCATCAGGCTTGCCTCTTGCTTTTCTTCCAACCACCAACATCTCATGGCTTCACGTCTCTCCAACGCAATGACTGGGGTCTAGCTCTGAAGAGGTAACTCTAAAGAGCCATGGTTCTTTATCCATCTCTCCCCAGTAACCTAAGTCCTAAGGAAAGAAGGAAAAACACGCGGCATGTGTTTCGCTCCTCCCACTTCACCTAGGGCAAGTGTTGTTCTTTAGCTTCTCAGTCGTGTCCGGCTCCTCATGACCCCATGGCCTGTGGCCCGCTAGGCTCCTCTTGTCCATGGAATTCTCCAGGCAAGAATACTACAGGGAGTTGTAGTTTCCTTCTCCAAGGAATCTCCCCAATCCAAAGATCAAACCCGTGTCTCCTGCATTGGCAGGTGAATTCTTTACCACTGAGCCACCTGGGAAGCCCAGAGCAAGTGTTGACTTCTCACTAACCCAAGGCTGGCCTGAGTATCTTCCTCAGAACAGTTTTCCAGGAGTCCAGTAAGTGGTTCCAGCCCTAGGCCAGGAGACATCAGCTACACCGCCTCCCCATGAGGCAGCAGGATGCAGTTCTGTGGGTCAGGAGTGGGGTGAAGAGGGTTCACCAGGTCCACAGGAATTCTCTGGATTCCTGCTGCAGGGTTCCTCTTCCTGAGCTCTTCCATCGGAGCCCTCACAGCAAGTCTTAAGAGCAGTAATAAGAGCGCCATATAGCACAGTCATGGACACCATGGGCTCTGCCCAAACTCAAGACCGGATTTGAAACTTACTAGCAACATTCTCCTTAAAATGTTAATTCATGCAGCCTCTTTAGTGAAATAGTTTATTTATTCATTTACCCTATGTCGCTAGATTAGCCTGAGACTTCAACGAGATAATGTACATCACTTTGTAAAATGCCTGGTACTCAATAAAAGTTAGCTGTCATCCACAGTGTGTACAGCAACACCATCAAAAGCAGCCCTGTTTCATCAGCTGTCACTTCTTCAAGAGCCCCCTCTGTCCCACATGCCAGCTGGCTTTGTGAAATCTTGTTCCATGCAAGCCCTATGAAAATACCCTCAAAACATCTCTCCCCCCAACACACCAGACCAGTCAAGGAAGCAGATGATTTCTGCAGGCAGCAGATGCCGACAATGCCAGCCACCTCTACCTTCACAGGTTCCCAGGGCTTCAGTAGGTAGCTGTCACAGTGACCCAGGGCTAGGCATTCTCTTTCCCCAAATTTCCTTCTTTTGACAATGATTACAAATAAATCGTCACAGAAGAGAACAAGAAACACCTCTGTCCCCTCTTCTTACTCCCCACCCAGACATTCCAGGAAAACCTTCCTGGAATCCATTCTAACATATAGCAAAGAGGGTCTTCTTTCTTACGTCTCCTCAGGAAATGGGGAAATATGGGTACAGCTCAACTGGTTAAGAGAGGTTCATAGTGCAGGGACATGAATGGTAAAGGGAGGGTGGGTCTGTGTGAGTGGTACCATTCCCTCCCATCTGTGACACCCTGAGACGTGGGCCAGCCTTCCTGTCCTCTGTAGCCTCATTAAATGCCATCTTCTCTATAACATCTTCTCTCAATTCCCTGCTAAGTAACAGACTCTAAGAAAGACCAAGCTGGTTATCAAACAGAGCAAAGGTTGGGGTGATCAGACCACCTCTCTTAAGATCATAGATATAATCACAGAGGGTAAAAGCCAGCATCTCCCAGCCCAGGGCATGTGAACTCCCAGCACATAAGTGACTGAAAGCTTCCTTTTGATCTAAGAAATTCTCTTTAATATTTACCAAGTCACATTCCCAAAGGAGAGAGCATGGTCAAATATTGATGCAGGTTAGTGACTTAAAAGATCAAGGGCTAATACGGTTTTTCAAGAGACTTTTGAGTAATTAAAAGCAACCTCTTACCATTCCTCCTTTATATCAATTAGACTGGTTATCATAAATCCCTTTTCCCTACCTGAAGTCCTTAAAAGCGTGAGCCCTCACTCGTGAAGACTCTGGTTCATCACTGTGTGAATCTTTTAGTAGTTAAAACCTTGGGGAAAATATTTAAACTGGAACATTTTAATTATACGCTTAATATAGGAGTTGTTAAAAGATAAGAGCATCTGATTTGAACTCAATTTAAATTCTGCTGAAGTTATTAATATGGTACAAGAAATTATAGAAATGATCGAGGACTTATCCACCAGTTTCTGTTAACAGACCAATAAGAAAGGTTAGTTGTTCCACTTCCATAACTTGGATTTTGGGCTCTACTATAGTTTGCTTTTTGTGTTGCAGGTCTGTTTAATTAATTGTTCCAAAATATCTGAGGGTTGTGTGTTAGTCACGCAGTTGTGTCAGACTCTTTGCGATCCCATGGACTAATGCACACCAGGCTTCCCTGTTCCTCACCGTCTCCCGGAGTTTGCTCAGACTCATGGCCATTGAGTCAGTGATGCCATCCATCTAATTCTCTGTCGTCCCCTTCTCCTCCTGCCTTCCATCTTTCCCAGCATCAGGGTCTTTCAACTAAGTCAAATGCTGAAAAGTGGATCATGGCAACTGAGCCCCAACCTTCCATTCCATATATTTTTAAACAAGGCAGGAGTTGCTACAAAGAAGTCAGAATTGTTCCCCAAGCCGTGATTTCTTACACTCTTAAAAAGAACCCTTTCTTTCTTTTCCTGGTCTTTTACTGGTTCTCATAATCTTTTGTTTTTAATTGGAATATAATTGCTTTACAACATCGTGTTAGTTTCTGCTGTATAACAAAGCTAATCAGCTATATCTATACATATATCCCCACTTGTTGGACCTCCATCACCCTCACGCCCAAATCCCACCCATCTGGGTTATCATGGAACATGGAGTAAGTTCCCTATAGAGCAGGTTCTCACTAGCTATGTATTTTACACATGGTAATGTTTATATGTCAATCTCCCAAAAGAACCCTTTCTACTCAGGAGCTTCTGGAGAAAATGAAACCTTAAAGGGAAATAACTGAACAGCCTCTTCACATATGAACAGCCTATTGGCCTTAAGGTGATTTGTCAACTTGTAAATCCAAATATTCATCCCTTGAACTCTAAGAATTTTCTCTCCTCTCCTGGGAGCTAGAAAACTCTCTCTTTTCTTTCAGGGTTCAAGAGGGTAGGTTTGTCCCCTTTTATTTCTCTTTCAGCATAGCACTGGTTTTATTCTTCTGTGTCATCTTCATTATTCTCTCCCTTTAGCCCAGAGTTTCCCAGCAGGATATCATCCACGTCTTGGACCAGGTAAGTCTTTGCTGCGAAGGCTGCCCTGTGATTGTAGGATGGTCAGCAGTGTCCACGGATCCGGGAGCACTCTCTCTCCCTGCCCATTCCCAATTTGACTGGGGTGACGAACAATAATCGTCTCCAGACAGTGTCAAATGCCCTCGGGGGCAAAAACCATCCCTGGCAAGAACCACTGCTCTAGCTGAATGGAAGATCGAAAGATTTAGTCGAAAGACAGTACTTGTCTTAGTGGCAAATGAGACTGATAACATCTAAAATTCTGCCGAGTTAGCTTGATAGCTAACTCTTTAATAGTTCTTGATAGGTAACTTTTGGTTACTTCTTTAGATAAACTAGAGTTATATAAAAATACCTTCATGGAGACTGTCATAATGAGTGAAGAAAGTCAGACAGAAAAAGACAGACATGATATTGCTCATGTGTGGAATCTAAAAAAATGGTACAAATGAACTTATTTGCAAAACAGACAGAGAATCGCAGATGTGGAATACAAACTTATGGTCACCAAGAGGGAAAGGGGAAAGGAGGGATAAATTGAGAGACTGGAATTGACCAAAAAATAAAAAAGACAGAAGGAGGAATGAATATGTGACCCTAATCTTGTTTTCCTTCAAATTAATTCTTACTTTTGTCAATATTTGATTGGAATTACCTTTTTTTTCACGTCTGAGTTAGATATCTGTTATATATATTGTTATTTCCAAAGACAATGTGATTTACACTCACGGGAAAATCTTTAACTTACAAATACACATAAAACTGTTTAAATTAAAGCAGAGGAGGTTCCATTACTTGACAGAAATGAAAGCATTGTTGAGTATTGAATATTTTTTTCAGTATTTATAAAATTTATTATTTTTTTCCCAAGATTACTTTAAAAATACTATATGTCTCTTAAATAGGATTATCTTGGAAAAACTAGTAATAAATTTAAAAAATACGGAAAAAGTCCCTTCAATGTTCAACAATGCTTTAATTTCTGTAGAGTAATGGAACCTCCTCTGCTTTCTGTATGGATCACCCTGATCTATGTCAATCAGAAACTAGGAACATGGACAGAAATCTTCCTGATTCCCAGAGCCTTGATCCCAAACCATGAACTTTCAGGAGCTGTACTAACATCCAAATACAAGTATCTCAATAACATAAACAGCAACCGTTTTCAATTGAAATTGTCTGGAGGAAACTCCAATAGAAAACAGATGGTAACACACTTCAAGCACTTTAAATTATCATGGTTTAATGGAGAATACATCATTCCTTGGAAGACTCCTAGGGTTCTAGAAAGAACGGAACAGTCTTTTTGGAGTACTGTAATTATTGGACTTATGAATCAAAATGAAACAAAGACAGTCCTCTTTTGCTTCACTCTGGCTGTGCCTGTCCATCTCCGATGAAAGAATGTCACGGTCCCTAAAGCCCGTGGTAGGCCCTGACTGAGAACATGATCACCTGGGACAGTCATCAATTTTTCTTCCCCTGCATCCTCAGTTGTGACCTCAGAAGAGCAAGCACTGCAGGGACCATGAAATCATGTGTAAAGTATCTGATACGCAGTAAACACTAAAATTGTCTCCCCTGTCCTGGCCTCTAAAACCATTTGCTCCTTACTTTATGAACACAATCCTTTTCCTTAAAGTCCTTCCTGATAGAAATGCTATGACTGGTACTTGCTGTCTGACCATTATCTATATGAAATGAAATTGCAAGCACTGAAAAACCAATCATAAAATCACTCGGGCAAACGCTATGCAAACTGGTTTTTGCAAAGTATCAACAGGCTAGTAAATGAACTTTATAACCCCTATAAAGCCTTCACATTTCATGAGATGTGAGCATAAGCTTCCGCTGACCACTTCCCTTAGGGAGATTCTTCAGGGACAGTGCCAGCTGCCTCCACGCTGAGTCTAAAGCAGTGAAGCCAGGCTTGTCTCCTGGATTATATGAAGTTGTGATCCCAAGCTTGTGGTTTTGAGTTTCAACTCTTCTGCATCTCCTTTCTCCAGGGGCTTCCCTCACCATTCCTCCAACCAAGACGGTATCTTACGCTGGGTAACTGTGAGTTGCAAGCCAGGCACAGGTGAACCCCGGGGTCACCCTGCATCTCCAAGGGGCTGAACATCTCACGTCTGCACTGGGCCACGTTCAGCACATGCCCCTGCCCACTCGACCACAATCTGAGCAACAGTCAGCTCATGAGTTCTCTTTCACTTTTTGCTTTTGTTGTCATTGTTGCTATTTAGTCACTCAGTCGGGTCTGACTCTGTTGTGACCTCATGGACTGTAGCCCACCAGGTTCCTCTGTCCATGGGGTTTCCTAGGCAAGAAAACTGAAGCAGGTAGCCATTTCCTTCCCCAGGGGATCTGCCCAACCCAGGTGTCAAACCTGTGTCTCCTGCACCGGCAGCTGGATTCTTTACCACTGAGCCACCAGGGAAGGCCCTTACAATTCATAAATACATGCTTATAAGCAGAAGCACTTCAATCAATAGCAAAATCTGGATTCTACGTGAGTCAGCATTTGTGTCTCACAGGCATAGAATTCTGAGAAAGCTTCACCTTAACTAAGCGGCAGTAGCTTTGGGCCAGGTAGGTACAGGGAATGGTGACTGGAACCGTCTTTGCCACCCTGAGCACAGCACCTAAGCCTGTGTTCATAGAAAGGAAAGAACAGGCCTGCCTGCAGCCTTAGGGCTTGAGCAGAAGTGGAATAAATCGTTTCCTAAAATATGAATGGAATGCAACATCTGCTAAGCTCTCCTTCCCTAAGAACAATTCTGGCAAAGCGTTGGGCCGCAAAAAGGCACAAACCCCTGGGCTACTCCAAGGAGGAAATTTTTTATATTAAATAATCGCAAATTCGAAACATAAATGAAATCAAGGGACGTGTGTGAGCAGCATGCTGAAATGTCTTCCAAGAGCTCCATTCCCTGATGTACACCCCCGCTTCAATGCTGGGACAAGACTTCCCAGGGTTGGCCACCAGACTTCTGCTGCCCAAGTCACCGTCTGGCAGACACAGAGACACATGCCTGCTGGTCACTGAGCCCCCCTGGACTCCCTGCCCTGTCATTTCATAACCCAAAGCCTTGGACACCCCAGCAAGCACCTTCTGTCTCTGACTTAACTGCCTGATAAGATGTGAGGACTCAGAACCCCTCCCCTGTCACTGCCTAGACCTCGGAGAAACAGAAGAGAACGTCAGCCAAGGGCTTAAATCTGACAAGTAACTTTTATTAAGCATCGGCAAAGACAAACTCATTTAATCTGTGCAATCTTCTGTTCATTTTGCAAAAACAGAAACTCAGGCTAAGTAACGTGAACCAAGACAGATTACAAAGATGATGAATGCAGAGTCAGCATTCAAAAGCAAGCCTGGTCCGGCTCCAAAGTCCAACTTTGTTCAACAATTCAATACAGTCTACCCGGAAACTGTTCCTGAACCCCAGCTGTCTGGCGGCTAGGCCCAGGAGCACTGGATCCATCTTCTAGAAATCACCCTGCCCTCACCTGGAGATCCCATGACCTCCTAGCCGCGCCCCCACCCACAGACTCTGGCTGACAGCAGATACACAGCTCTGCCTCACACTGGAGTTAAACAGTCCACGAACCACAGAACCATGCTCTCCTCTCTTCAAGTTCTCAGGGTAGATCTGGAGATTTCAGAAGTTTGATCCTAAGAGAAGAAGTCTTTGATCTGATCTATTTCTGACAGTGTTAATTAGCCTTAGGTTGTATTTTCTGGACAAATATAAAACCTTTGAAGAACAATACCCCAAATGAGCCAAAAGAAATTTTAGAACCAATATTGAATATAAGTGAGATCCTTTACCTTTGTGTAAAAATAGACAGTATTTCAACTCTGGGATGATGACAATTTGACAGATGGACCAGAGGGGTCTGCAAGCAACCCTAATAGAAACTCATCTAACAAGGATCCCACAGAATCTCCTCTGAAATGGAAAAGCCCCAGGATTAGTCTCAAAAACACAGTCTAAGGCTGATCTGCCATCCTTGACTCTTCTGGGTCCTTCCATCTCAGCTCCCTTAGCTAGTTCAGCTCACATGTGCCTCCAGCTACTTAGGCTGTGATTATGGTGGCTGCAGTCTGGAAATATCCACCTGGGAATGACTTCTGCCAAGACAAGTGAGCACTGTGGGCAAAAATCATTTTACTTGTGAGCTAGGGGATACTTGGAACTTGGCATCTTTCAGAAAAAAAAAATCACAGGGCACATTTAATTCAAGTCAGCAACTTCCTGAGGAAAAAAAAATGTAAGTGGTGGCATGAGTATTATAGCTTTAAAACTACTGAATGGGGGAGAGAGAGGGGAGAAAGCTAGGGAACGAGAGGTCCTTGATTACATAGTTTGATTACCAGCTCAGCCAGCAGTTATATACTTCCAGATCAAATACACAAAAAGTTGAGGACACACAGAATGAGGTGAGGTGGAGGTAATCTGAGCTGACAGTGTTTTCATATTTCTGTGAACTGCTACTCAATTTTCCTGTCAGACTGAAGGAGTCACTGGTGCGCAGGGAGAAAGCTAAATGGATTGGAAGGTTAGCAGAGGGAAGAGACGCTTACTTTTAAACCGAGATGGGGTTGGAAGTCTTCCTTGAGTGACCTAAAGCTGTGTTTCTCGGAATGGAGGCCCCACTGCTATGGCACTTTAGACACGTCCACCTGCCCCAAAGCTGTGGCTCATGGTCACGTGGCACCAACCATCCAAATAAGGGACCGCGCTGGTAGGATTCAGGGCTGCCTGGCACCAGGGCATGTCCAGTCAACCAGGCGGCCAAATGCCGCTACCTGCTCATGCATTAAACATTTCTTTTTTTCTCTACCTTAATGAAGTTTATTTCATTTTTTAATTTAAGGATAATTGCTTTAGATAATACTCTTGTTTTCTGTTAAACCTCAACATGAATCAGCCATAGGTATACATATATCCCCTCCCTTTGGAACCTCCCTCGCATCTCCCTCCCTATCCCACCCTTCTAGGTTGATACAGAGCCCCTGTTTGAGTTTCCTGAGCCATACAGCAAATTCCCACTGGCTCTCTATTTTACATATGGTATCGTAAGTTTCCATGTTACTCTTTCCATACAACTCACCCTCTCCTCCCCTCTCCCCATGTCCGTAAGTCTATTCTCTATGTCTGTTTCTCCATTAAATCCACTCTTCCATTCCCATGCCAGTGTCTGGGTCCTGTCTTTTCTCTGTCTTCACTTTCTTTGTTCCTCCATTCATTCACTTATTCAGTCATTCATCTCATTGAACAGACCCTCCTCTGAGCCTGAGGGAGACCATACTGTAAGCCCTGGTGGAATGAAACATTTACTAAGGGAGACATAAAGCATATGAAGATATTAAAAAGCAGACACATCACTTTGCTGACAAAGGTTCATATAGTCAAAGCTATGGTCTTTTCCAGTAGTCATGTACAGAAGTGAGAATTGGTTCATAAAGAAGGCCGAGTGTCAAAGAATTGATGCTTTCAAACTGTGGTGCTGGAGAAGATGCTTGAGAGTCCCTTGGACTTCAAGGAGATCAAACCAGTTAATCCTTAAGGAAATCAACCCTGAATATTCATTGGAAGGACTGATGCTGAAGCTGAAGCTCCAATACTTTGGCCACCTGATGCAAAGAACCAACTCTTGGGAAAAGACCCTGATCCTGGGAAAGATTGAGGGCTGTAGGAGAAGGGCGTGACAGAGGATGAGATAGTTGGATGGCATCACCAACTCAAGGCATGTAAGTCTGAGCAAACTCCAGGAGATACTGAAGGACAGGGAAGCCTGGCATGCTGCAGTCCATGGGGTCACAAAGAGCTGGACACGACTGAGAGGCTGAACAATAACAACGACAACGAGAGTCTACTGTAGAGCACAGGGAACTCTGCTCAACAGTCTGTGGTGACCTAAACAGGAAGTAAACCTGAAGATCGGATATAGGTGTACGTGTGGCTGAGTCACTTTGCTGTAGAGCAGAAAAGGACACAACGTTGTAAAGCAACTATATGCCAACAAAAATAAGGCATTCCTTTGCTATGTTTGCTATGGTAAAAGACAGAGACGTGTTGCGTCACAGTGACACTCACGTCTTGATTCTCTCTCTCCACGTGCTTCCCTGGGAAGCAAGGCTCAGAGATGGTCTAGGATGGAGGAGTCAGCCCTGCAGGAGAGAATGATCACGTAATTCCCAAAGATGGATTAAGATAAGAGAGCAGGTCTTGTTTTTCAAGGGCAGGAGAAGCACACCCTAAGCAGCTATCATCGAAAGCACTGTTCCGAGGTCATAATAAAGGGATGCTGCTGTTGAAGCTCATTCATTTTCCCGTCCCCAAATCCTACAACCAAATTCTTTGGGACTATGGTGATACAAATTATACACAAATTTGTGTGAGACTAAGAATAAAAAGAAGGGGAATTCCCTTGCCAGTCCAGTGGTATTAAGACTCCGTGCTTTCACTGCAGGGGGTGAGGATTTGTATGATCTCTGGTCAGGGAACTAAGATCCTGCTTGCCACGTGACACGGCCAAATAATAACAATTGAAATAATATAGTAGCTTTAAAAATAACAATAAAATAATTTAAATAAGTTTAAAAAATAACCAAAAAAAGGAGTACTAGTACCTATTTGGTGGGGAGGTGACCTTGAAAAAGTGATTTTGGAAGGCCACTTGGAAGAATGAATTTGCAAGAATAGCTGGGGGTGTGGGAAATAAAAGAGGAAGAGTTAAAGAGGATGTACCACCACCAGAGATAAATGCTATATAGAAATGTTGTAGGATTACACAGTGTGAAACTGATAAATCCATAAATGAAGAGTCCAGAGGAGATCCCAGCAGGTAACAAAGAAGGCGTTAATACCAGTTTAAAAAGAAAAAAAAAGGAGTTTTTTCCTAAGTGTTTGTACAACTGGCTAGAGAGCTGGCTACAAATGAAGCTTGATCCCATTCTTATGCCTTCCACCAAAACACATTCCAGGTGAATCAAATATTTTAAAGACTAGAGGAAAATATGGTTAGGTAAAATCCAAGGACAAAATCAAAACAAATAACTGAATATGTCAGGAATGGGGAAAATCTGTTAGCAATATTAGAAACAACAAAAGAATTAATAAATGTCTACACAATTTACTGTAAAAGTAAAAAACTCAACAAAAATCCTATTAGAAATAAAGTTTAAAATATAAACAACACACATTTGGAAAAAAACATTTACAAAACTAAGGCAGACAAAAGTTTACTAAACTTTATATTAATTATTAGGAAAAAATGAACGTCCACATAGAGAAATATAATAGACGAAATATTGGTAGGTAATAGATAGAATCATGGTGAAAAAAAAATGCAGTTAAAACTGTAGGATCTCTTTCTGCTTATCTAATTGGCAAAGATACAAAAGTCTGACAACAGTCAACGCTGGTGAGGGTCTGTAGAAACCGGCAAAGTCATCCATGCTGGTGGGAGTATAGTGATTTCACCATAAGGAAATTTGGCCAAATATAAATCATTAGCATATTTTCTATAACCTTCAATCCACTTTGAGAACTCAATCTGCAGACGGCAACTGTCATACATGCAAGGTTGTAGCACCTCTACTAATAGCGCAAAACCAAATTAAAAACACCTAGCACAGAGACACAAAATGTTAAAAAACAAAATTAAATAGCAACTTCAGTTTAAGATGTAAGAAACTTAGAAGTCCTTCACTCACACCCACATAATGAGAAAAAAGCTGAAAACCTTAAAATCAGCAAGTCTTCTTAGATCCATCCAAACTGCTGCTCCCAAGATCTAAACAGACATCTCACCAAAGAAAAACCTGCAGACGGCGAATAAGCATATGAAAAGATATTCAAGATCGGATGTCATCAGGGAATTGCAAATTAAAACAACAATGAGATACCACTATACATCCACAGAAATGGCAACAATTCAAAATACTGACACCACCAAATGCTAGTAAGGATGTGGAGAAAGAACCTTCACCACTGCTGAGACTGCAAAATGGTACAGCCGATTTGGAATACAGTTTGACAGTTTCTTACAAAATTAAACTTTTTACAGGCCACTGTACTTTTCAAGGTACTATTCTGTAAGATTAAAAATGGTTTTGTTTTTCAGGCATTATTTGTGTAAAAAGTATTATAAACTTATTACAGTACAGTATTATATAGCCAATTATGTTAGTTGGGTACCTAGGCTAAGTTTGTTGGACTTACGAACAAATTGGGCTTAACATGCTCTTAAAATGAAATTCATTCATAGGTATGGAACATACTATAACACTGAGGCCCCAGCACTCAACCTGCACACAGGAGGTACCCAACAGATACTTCTCAAATGAAAAATTGAAATCAATTCCTTTGTGTGGTTTCTCTCTTGTTTGAATTTTCTCCTCACATGCAACCCTACTATCATTATAATGGGACAGAGCCTGGATGCTATTTTCTCTCTAGAAAAGTCCATCTATGTACTTCAGGGCAAAAATCATGCTGGGTTCTTGACCCTGTTTGAAATTCATTGAATAACTGCTCACTTCCCCATTTTATCTTGTGAAGGTAGGACCAGTCCTGCATAACTTTTCTTTTAAGAAAAATCTGCAAAAATAATTGCCTATTACTTCTTTTCGCTAGGAGAGGTATGGCAGTGGAAATATTCCATTTCAGTCTCTCAAATGTCTTTCAGATGAGAATAACCTTCTGAAATGGGAATAACCAAAATGGCCCATTTTTTTCCTCCTTCCAAAAGCATTCAAAAAAGCTGTTTTCCTTTTTCTCCTATCAGCCTCCAGGCAGTATCATGGATTTACCTCTCCCTTTGCAAATCATGTCAGAAATGTTTCCCTGCAAATAGCAATTTCTTAAGACAGAAATAAAAAGCTGAGATTGGATCACTGCAAATACAAAACGTCTGCGGACAGGTGGAAGAACAAAGTCATACTTCTCTGAACACGTGCTCTGAATGACGGCTTGTTATGGCACCACGAGCTGATCACTGTTAACCACTGATGGTCATAAAACTGTTCTGTGCTTCAGATGATCAAATTTGTATATATATTAAAAAAAAAAACCCCTAAAATGATACCCACATTGAGTACAACTTGACTGACTGCCCTTCTGGGTAAATTTATGTGGGGCACACTCACTGACTGGGTCCCAGGAAGCCAGTGAGCTCAGTGTTACTGCCCCCTCCTGGTATCACCTCTATCCTCCTTTCTGGGACCTGTGCAGAGTCTACATCTTGGTCATCTACCTCCCACCTGCCCCACGACGCCAGGCTCTAAGTGCTTCCACACTGCCCAAAGCTTGCTTTCTTCTTCTTCTTTTTTTTTTTTTAATGCAAAAACCTCTCAATAAATGGCCCCAGACAATGGCTGAATCACATCACAGCTGGGAGGAATGGAGTGGAAAGAAAGATGAAATCTTGTTAAACTACAGAACATTCTGGCATAAGGAAAGATCTGTAAGAAAAGCTTAATAAAATGAGAAAAAATACTACTTTTTTTGTTTCTAATCAAAACTATCAAATTTGTTTCTAATAGAAACAAAGTGAATTAAATAGTTGCAACTGTGAAATAATGAACTGAGACAACACGCACTGAATGTTTTAAGGAAGGTGAGTTTATAAAAATGTTTATTGAATACAGCTGTAACTATGTAGCCTACCAGACAGACGTAGCCTTATGAAAATGTAAGTGTGATCGGAAGCACTGTTGTTCAGGGTATTTAGGAATTATTGGAAACCTTGCAGGAAAAAGATAAACTGTTCGTGACATTTTTTCTTGCAGCTAATGAGAGTACTGTGAGCTACATTTACTTGTGAGTTGAAGAGAACATTGATGTGATTGAGCAGTGTTGCATATGGTACCCATGAGATAGACAGAAGGAAATTATTTATATTGGTGGGTTGGGGAAAGAGTTTAAGTGGTTTTATTTTAAGTAATTTAAGACAGTAAGCATGTCTAAAGAGAGTCCTCCCGTGGGGAGCAATTTCACACATGATATAAAACATAACATGTTCATGTTATGTTACATAACATTCAACAACATTTATAAGAATAATTTGAGTCAGTTCACTGAATCTTTCACCAGAAAAGGCTTTTGCACTGAAAAATTAAAAACAGAACATAATAAAATTATGAACTAGATACACTCCTACAGCTTGAACCATAACAATTCACGGCTTGGCTGGATGCACCGGCTATATAATACAGTATTTACTGACACTGTGAACAGTCAGGTGGTAACTTGTTGTTCTGTTGCTAAGTAATGCTTGACTGTTTGCGACCCCATGGACTGCAGCACACCAGGCCTCCCTGTCCTTTACTATCTCCCAGAGTTTGCTCAAACTTATGTCGATTGAGTCAGTGATGCCATCCAACCATCTCATCCTCTGTCACCCACTTCTCCTCTTGCCCTCAATCCTTCCCAGCATCACAGTCTTTTCCAGTGAGTCAGGTGGCTGAAGTATTGGAGCTGCAGCTTCAGCCATCAGTCCTTCCGATGAATATTCAGGTTGATTTTCTTTAGGATTGACTGGTTTGATACCCTTGCAGTCCAAGGGACTCCCAAGAGTCTTCTCCAGCTCCACAGTTTAAGAGCATAAGTAAAGGTGGAACCACAGAAAGAACCAGGCGTCACTGCAGAAAGCGAGCAGCCAAATCAGGTGATGCCTTAAGGAGTCAGCAGAAATCAAGCCTCAGAATAAAGGCACCCATGTCCAGCGAAACTGAATGGTGTCCACAGCCTGCCTCAGTCAGGAGGCCCCTTCACAGACACATCATGGCAGAACCAACAGAACCTCCCCAGAAGACAGATGCTCCAGCCAGACGGAGGCGCGTGGTGGCTCATCCTCCTTAGATCTCCGTACTATGCGTAGTCACGTTATGTTTCTCAGCAAGATTACCACTGCCCCCAGGGCTATGCCATGATGAGACAGGAAGAGGGCAAAGCCACCCAGCAGGAGACAGGGCAGCTTCCAAATTTACAAGGAGAGAGACAATTGGTTTACGTATAATTTGTATTATACAGATCGCACAATCGTATCTAACTTCAAATGATTAAATAATGCAATATTCATTTTCCTCTCCCTCCCTCCCTCTTCTCTCATCCCTCCTACCACAGGCAACCCAGTGAGCTACTGAGCTCCTCATGCTACCATGATTTACAAAACATACAGAAACATATACAATCATTCTGTACATGTTTCCATAGTATGTGTATGTGAACGTAAAGAAGGCTGAGGGATGAAGAGTCGATGGTTTCAAGGGGAGCGGAAGACGACTCTTGAGAGTCCCTTGGACTGCAAGGAGATCGAACCAGTCAATCCTAAAGGAAATCAACCCTGAATAGTCACTGGAAGGACGGATGCTGAAGCTGAAGTTCCAATACTTTGGCCAACCTGATGCAGAGTTGGAAAAGACCCTGATGCTGGGAAAGATTGAGGACAGGAGGAGAAGGGGGTGACAGAGGATTAGATGGTTGGATGGTATCATCAACTCAATGGACATGAGTTTGAGCAAATTCCAGGAGATGGTGAAGGACAGGGAAGCCTGGTGTGCTGCAGTCCATGAGGCTGCAAAGAGCTGGACACAAGTGACTGGACAACCATGACGGCTACTGTCGTCATTTTATAAACACGGCTTTTAGACGCATTCCACGCATTTTGCTTTACTCACAGAAATCCCTTTAAGTCGCCTGACAGAATTCCGACTTATTCTCTTCAGTGGCTGCACAATTCCACATATGGTGGCTCCACAGTTTACATTCAGCCACTTCCCTGTTGAGTGCCATTCATTTTATTCCGATTTTTGCCAGGGCATGTGGTCATATATATTGTTATACAAGCATCTTGATGTACTGATGCTTTTATTTCTATGAGACTGATTCCCAGGAGTAAGACTGCTGAGTGAAACAGTACATACATATTTAATGTTTACAGATATTGCCAAATTGCATTTCAAAAAGACTGTAGTAATTCACAAACATGACACCATAATTCTATTAATATAAAACTGGGTCTATTTTGAAATAAAATGCAAAATCTACATGACATTTTGGAAAACAGGTAAGCCTTCAACAAAATGGGATTTGCAGCCAACATTTCCTAATATTATGTAGGTTGTGGGGCCTCTCTTCTCTACCAATTTTGAGGGATCCTTGTGGAGTCCTAGACCCCATGAGAGAAGCAGCATAGGAATACCCTATAGGAATAGTGGGCAATTCTTTTTTCTCTTTTTTCTCTTTTAATTCTTTTTTCTCTTTACAACATTGTGTTAGAATAACTTAATAAGAATAGTAATTCTTTTTTTTAATTTCTTTTATTGGAGGAAAATTGCTTTACAATGTGTTGGTTTCTGCCGTGCAACAACACGAATCAGTCATAATTACACACACACACACACACACACACACACACACGTATATAACGCCTCCCTCATTAGCCTTCCTCCCTTCCCCCCATTCCACCCCTCTAGGTCATCACAGAGCACCAGGCTGGGCGCCCCGGGCTATACAGCAGCTTCAGTAGGTAACTTGTTTGGCAGAATCACAGCAGCAAAGCCTGACACCAGTTTATTCCAAAGATACAGTAACGTCTCTCCCAGAGGTTGGAGGACTAGCCCTGCCTATAATTTTATCCTCCTGTGCTTTCCACAGAAGGAAAGGAATTCAGCCCAAGTGGCAAGAGTGAGTCCTCAGAGTCTCCTCAGCACACCGGGAGAAGATGTTGTCTGGGGCCAGCCTGAAGAGGACTGCTTGATGAGCTTCATGGCTCCTGCCCAGCGAGAATAGACACCAGCAGGCTCAGTCTCTCTCTGTAGCTCCAGGAAAGGGACCTCAGGTCACACGGCCCCAGGTCACAGAGCCCTCCATGGTGGCAAGGAGACCTTCAAGATGGTGGACACCCCCATCTTACTCAATTTTTGCTCAATTTTTCATGACCGACAGGGATGTTTCTGTGTGGATGAAGACAGCTCTCTCACCTCCAATTTATCGTTCCTGGCACAGTAAGAAGACAGAAGACCCAGGGATGCTGCTATCATTCTGAAACCTGTAACCTTCTTGAAGGGGTTCCAAAATCAAACATCATCTTCACGATGGTTTCATTTTGGCACTTCAGTGAAGCTTTAAAAGTCACAAAGCTTATCTGTGTGGTTGTTATCTCTATTTTTATAAATTTCTTTCTTTGACTAAAAAGGCAGAAAGATCATTTTACTATATTAAAAAATAAAGGTAACCTTTCCTCGGCACAGACGTTAATATGAAAAAGGCTCCACATTAAAAAGAATGAAATAACGCCACTTGCAGCAAGGTGGATGGACCTAGAGACGTCACACTGTGTGAAGTAGGTCAGACAGAGAAGGAGAAGTATTGCATGATAATCAAAGAAACGACACAAATGAACTTATTGACAAAACAGAAACAGACTCACAGGCTTAGAGAACAAACTTACAGTTGCTGGGGGGAAGGATGGGGGAAGAGGTAGTTAGGGAGTTTGGGATGGACATGCACACGCTGCTGTGTTTAAAATGGATAACCCGCAAGGACCTACTGCTCAGCACAGGGAACTCTGCTCAATGTCATGTGCCAGCCTGGATGGGAGGGGAGTTTGGGAGAGAACGGTTACATGTGTATGTATAGCTGAATCCCTTCCCTGTTCACCTGAAACCATCACAACATCATGAATCGGCTAACACCCAATACAAAATAAAAAGTTATGAAAAAAAAACCTCCAAGTGTAAATAAAAGCAACTCAAGATTTGAATAATTTATGTGGGAGGGGGGTTCAGGATGGGGGCACATGTACACCCATGATTGATTCATGTCAGTGTACGGCAAAATCCACCACAATATTGTAATTAGCCTCCAATTAAAATAAATTAATTAAAGTAAAAAAAATGTAATGGCAATAAATAAAACAGATGAATGAAAGTTTATAATTATTTGTTAAATGAATAATTTTTTACAATGTGTCCAAAATTGTCATGTCTTGATTATAACAACAAAACTACTCAATTAAAAAAAAAAATCTAATGCCATCATCTTCTGCTCTCCATAGCGTGAGAACCTAATAAAGCCACTTAGCAGCTGAGCATTAAATTTGGCCATAATGTCGAATATTATCTGGCAGAATGCACGAGGAACTAATACTCCCAAAGTACTTTATACCATTTGCATCTTTTAAACAGGCTATCTTTTAATTTAGGCCAAAAATGAGTGCAAGTCTGAAAGTTCCATGAGGCATCTGTAATGTTTCCTTTTCCATCTGAGGGCGGATGCTTCATTAGCATCTTCTCAATTGACGGCTGATGATAATAAGATATGGGCTAACATTAACTCAGTGCAACACCGGAAAAGCACAGGGGGCACTACCTTAAATTTAATACGGCATCTGGAAGACACGGCCCTAATTCTACAGGACATATCAATCCCAGCTTGATGCCACTATTGTGCCAGAAGCATAAGTCACGAACAGAGAGAATTTATTAAAGAGAAAGCACAATTTCTTATTTACTTAGACTGTTGACAAATTGTTGGAAAAGATTACGCAGAGTACGGGACATCCCAGAACAATATTAACATCATATTATCATTCTTGTTCTAAAAGGGATACTGGATATTTCAGTGTCAGAAAGTACTCTTTCAGTCAGCATAAGGACGGTGATAATTTATGACCAGCAAAGCAGTTAGACTTTTCTGACACTGCCTTACCTAGACTGGTAAAATCATTTTGATGTTAATTTAGTAAGACAAGAAAATTAAAGAGAATTCATTTCAGTTATATAAATCCTGTCACCGATGTCCATGCCTTATGTCTCAGATAAACTATTCAGATGTCTCTTTGTAATCATGTTTTCTCAATTAATCTTTCAGCTGGTGGATCATGATATGATTCACTGAAAGAATGTCACCCTCAATTCTGCGATCATGAAGACAGATGGGAGCAGGGCTGAAAGGAGGCAGGACTGCACTGTTGTGATGGGCAAATGTTACAGCAACACCACACCGCTCTGAAAATTATCTTTAAAAAAATCAGGTTTGAGGACTAGTCGAGATGGCAAAATACGATCACATTTTTACATATATCCTCTGCTTCAAATATATGCCAAAGACATATTTTACATATAAATAGAAGGAACCACAGTCGTCTTGCAAATGGAGATAGAAGAGCGAACAGACCACGAAGCCGTGAGAAGGGTCCGTGAGACTCCCAGTCTGGAGGCGGGTTCCTATGGGGACAGGGATACCCTGCACTGCACTGTCCAGAGTGGCCATCGGAGGGGAGAAAAGGAAAAAGGAACATCTGATCACATCAGTCATTGTCAACGGTGCCACCTTCAGACTCTACAGCAAGCACACAGGCCTTCTTTGATGCAGCCCAAGAGTCCATGTTCCAGCCTTGTCTCCCAGCCCACCCCCCTGAACCCCCACCATCATTTGATGCTTCTAAAATACTCATTTCTTTCAGTTCCTTGAACACAGGGCTCGCCTTCAACGGGATGAACCTCCTGACTGGCCCAGGCTGCATCGAGTGTCCTTCCTCTGCACCCAGAGGGCTTTCAATTCTCTCCTTTGGAAGATGACACTTGGTGTATCTTTCAACACTGACCCAAGAACAATGACCTATTAACTGTGGACACCTCTTAAGACTCTTGAGACTTCAGGAGTGCTGAAGAATCGAAGGATGATTTCTACACACCTTTCCCTCTTTCTTGTTTTCCCTAACTGACTCAGTACTCCACGTCACTCAATGAGAAAACAAGAATTCGACTCAAGGCATATCATTCTCAAATCAGCTTCTGCACTGCTCAGCAACCACAAAGACATCTCTGCTGACCTGAAACAAACTGACCGCCAGATATTTCTCCAGCAGAGATGGGTTTATGCAGATCAGAAGACAACTGCAGTTCCGGGACCTCAACCCTGGTGAGCCACATGGAAGTCCCTGCCCAGCCCCGGAAGGAGAAAGCTTTGGTAGAGGGGAGAGGAGGTTGGGAGGGCTCTTGTAAACAGTACATGGCTTTCCATTGGCTGAGTCCTCGTCGGGAAAGAAGAGCCTCACAGGTCCTGAGAGCTTCCCATTCTGCCTCCTGCCTCTGTTTCTTTAAAAGTATTTTATATTTATTTGGCTGCACCGGGTCTGAGTTGTGGCACATGGGACTCTCTGCTGCAGCATGTGGGATATAATCCCTGACCAGAGACAGAACCCAGGCCCCCTGCATTGGGGGTGCAGAGTCTTAACTGATGGACCTCCAGGGAAGTCCCTGGTCTCCTGACTCTATTTAAGTGAAGTTTCTGTTTATTAATTTTTTTAACATCTTCAAGATATATATTGGACTTCCCAGGTGGCACAGTGGTAAAGAATCCACTCTGCTAATGCAGAAGACACAGAGACTCGGGTTTGACCCCTGGGTTGGGAAGATCCCATAGAGAAGGAAATGGCAACCCATTCCAGTATTCTTGCCTGGGAGATGCCATGAACAGAGGGGCCTGGTGGGCTACAGTCCATGGGGTCACAAAGAGTCGGACATGACTGAGCGCAAGGACAAAGTATATACTAACAGGACTTCTGTAGTTAGAGTGCTGGAAATAATCTTTTCAGTGTTCTTCTCATTGGTCTAAACTGCAAATGTATGCTATTGATTCAGCCTTCCCAGCGAGTTAGTCCTGGATGAAAATGCAAAATGGTTATATCCTCTCTTCCAGCACTTCCCTATGGTATCCTCTGTCCTAGCCCTCCCTCTCACACCCAAGGCACCTGACTGTCTTACATCTTAATTTACCACCTCTGCTTTTCATCCACTCTGGGATTAAAAAATTTAAAACATAGAGCGTTGCTTCTAAGTGTTGTTGTAGGCAGGTTGACTACAGCTTCAGAGATAAGGCAACAACTTGAGTTGAGAAACAAATGATTTATGTTTCAAGTGGAGCATGGGAGATGTGACATGGCTAGCATTTTTTAAAAGATATTTTTTGACATGGTTCACTTTTTGTAAAAGTCTTTATTGAACTTGTTACAACACTGTTTCTATGTTTTGGCTTTTTGGTCACAAGGCAGGCGGGATCTTAGCTCCTCCACCAGGGATCAAACCGACACCCCCTGCGTTGGAAGGCAAAGTCTTAACCACTGCACAGCCCAGGAAGACCCAAGGCTAGTATTTTTAATAAGCAGGTTTCATGCCCTGAACAGAAACACACATCTATTATTCTGTATAGTTACTAACCTAGACATTTTCCCAAACAAGATCTCGCTATATCCCAAATGGTCTCAGAAAATTTGAACAAAATATTTAACACCTAGATGAAGTTTATGAGCCTACCCACAAACTATAATTACTTAATTTGACTGACTTACTACTCGTTAAATTTTGCCTAAGCTCTATCGATGCTCCAATAAAATATTTTGGCACAAAGCAAATTTGGAGATTTATGACATCCTTCTGGACTTAGGGTGTTAACAGCTCTTCCCAGCTTTATTTACCCTGTGGGAAATAACTCCCTGCATTCTACTCACCACATCTCTGACATATGTCTTTGCAGACGCCATACAAAGTCCTATTCTGTGTGGTCCTGAGGACTGTGCTGTGGGAAAGGGGCCAGTATAAGAAACTGATGATTCTGTGATTTCAGAGTCATTACTGTACAACCACACCCATTCAAAAATGTAAGAGAGACACTCAGGGAAAATTTTACACTGACTGATTCCTCTTTCTTTTCAGGTCTACATATGAAGGCTCTCAAGATCACGGAATGGTAGGTTGACAACTGAGCTCCCTGGTGGCTCAGCGGTAAAGAACCGGCCTGCCAATGCAGGAGACGCAAAATGCAGCTTCTATCCCTGGGTCCAGAAGATCCCCTGGAGGAGGAAATGGCAACTCACTTCAGTATTCTTCAGAATCCCACGGACAATAGGAGCTTGGAGGGCTGCAGTCTGTTGGGTCGCAAAGAGTCCGACACGACTCAGTGACTAAACAGCAGCAGGTTGACCACTAGCCCTCAACCCCCAGGATTTCCCACGATGGTCATCCACTGACGATGCTGGTCTGAGGATTCGGCACTGGCTCAGTCCAGCTGTGATCTCTCGGGCGCAGCAGCCCTGACACCCCCCAGCCCCCAGCCCACCATTCACACACGAGTTAGCCTCCTTCACAAACACTGCAAAGCAGAGAGAAGACAGGCTCACGCCCTAGCTGCCAGGATGTCGAAATCTCAGTGGTGCTGGTACCTTGGGTCCTTAACAACTGCTGCTCATCACTCTTCTTTACCTGTAGTTCTCCTCCTAAATCAGATTCCCTCTCAATTACGTGAAAGAGGCAAAAACTAACAAAACACCACTGGTATCTTGGAAATCCGAATGCCAGCCATGAAATGGTGGAACCACCGAGAGACTGAGATATTTTTCTGACACTTTCCCATTTCCTATGGCTCATCATTGTCTAAAGAGATGCTTTCAAGCTCAAACTGGATTTCTGAACCCCTACCAGCACTAGGGCTAACCGTGACTACGACTTGGACAAGCTGAGGCACCCTGAGACTCCAGAGCAGTGGCTGAGGGTGACTATGACTCAAAGCTCTGGGCCCCCACAGCCGGCCACAAGGCAGCGGTAGACGGTGCTCTGACCTCTCTGCACAGGGCTCCACAGGGCCCTCCTGTAGTGACACACCTAAGCTGGTGTCATCTCAGGACAAATCATTTGAATCCCAGTGTTTCATTTAAAGGGAAAAGCATGTAGTTACCAAAGTCCATTGGGCTTTCCAGGTGGCTCCAGTGGTAAAGAACCTGCCTGACAATGGAGGAAACATGAGACAGGAGACACAGGTTCGATCCCTGGGTCAGCAAGATCCACTGGAGAAGGGCATGGCAACCCACTCCAGTATTCTTGCCTGGAGAGTCCCATGGACAGAGGTGCCAGGAGGGCTACGGTCCGTGGGGTTGGGTCTCAAAGAGCTGGACATGACTGAAACGACTTAGCACACACCAAAATCCACTGTGGTGATGATGTAAATGCCTCTGGGCCACTTGTGGTCAAGGTTTCCCAGTCCAGCAACAATTGAAAAGCAGCCGCTGGCTGACAGACAGCCACAACACTCCAACATCCCGATAACCTCGGGAGTGCCCTAATGGCAAGGCACCACCTTACACACTCGGAATACACTGACATCCCAATAACCTCAGGAGTGCTCCAATGACAAGGCACCGCCTTACACACTCAGAACACTCGAGCTTGAGAACAAGACGATAACCTCGGAGAGCTCCAATGACAAGGCACCGCCTTACACACCCAAACTGCTCAAGCTTGAGAACGAGAGCACGGTAGTTAGAAAAACACACCAAGCAAATCCATCTCTATTCAGCAGCGCTGAACTGCGGTGTCCAACCAATGAATCAGTGCAGGTGCTGTGCTCACCTGTCCCCTCCACCCTCAGGCCCTTAAGCTCTCCTTGGAGTCACTGTCAAGCCCACAATGAGGTCAAACCGATTCCAAGACAAACAAGTGTCCCAAACACCTCCACAGCCCGTGGCCGAGCAGATACGGCTGAGCCAGTGGACCATGGATTCTGCAACCAGTGACCCGGGTTTAAACCCCAGCTCCACCACTTGCTAGCTTTATAAATCTGGGCATTTTTCTTTGCCTTGGTTTTCCCACCTGAATATTGGGGTTAAATAATATTTAACTCCATAGATAAGAGCTTACTGTATAGCACAGGGAACTATATTCTGTATCTTATAATAACATTCAATGGAAAAAAGAATATACATATATATGTGTATATATATACATACACACATATATATATCACTGTATCACCTTGTTGTACACCTGAAACTAAGATAATATAAAACAACGAATACTGCATTTACAAGTAAGTAAGTAATACCACTCATGGGTGGCATAAAATTGAGTTCGTATGTGAAAAACATATTATTAACATGCTGTAAGTGCCATATAAGTGTGGTAACACGATGTTACTCATCTAAATTTACTTTTGGCTGCGCTGGGTCTTCGCCACTCCATGCGTGCTTTCTCTCCTTGTACCCAGTGGTGGCTACTCTCTAGCTGTGGTTTCCTGGGCTTCTTATCGGAGTGGCATCTCTTGTTTTGGAGCATGAGCTCTAGGCCATGCAGGCTTCCGTAGTTGTGGCACATGGACTCAGCTGACCCAAGGCACGTGAGAGTCTTCCCAGACCAGGGATGGAACCCATGTCCCGTGCATTGGCAGGTGGGTTCTCAACCACTGGAACCACCAGGAATGTCCTTGGTTTTCTTCACCAGGGAACATGGGAGGAGACAAAAATAGGTGAACCCTCTGAGGATTAATCACTGAAGACACTGTCTCCTCCCACCATAAGAAGGACCATGTGGGGTCCACTTCAGCTGTGAGATGGAGCTTCCTAGCTTAATTCAATGGGCAATAAATTATATTTTAAGTGTAATAAAGGAAAACATACAAAAAGACATGTGGCTGAGCTATATAAAAGAGCAAAAGATAAATCAAGTAAATTGGCAAGTTAAATAAATAAAGCGGAAATTCTTCTTTTTTTTTCCTCCAGTGAATTTCTTTCTCAATTGTCTCCTTGCTTGGGCTAGAGAAAATGATTTTCATCCTAAGTGGATATTACCAGTTTTAATGACTGAACTAAAACAAAGATAGCTTTACAGCCTTAATATTGTGAGGATAACATGAAGAAATATTATGAGAATTTAACACATGGGAGGAAGTCTCTCCGCTGAGCAAGATAAATACTGAAAATTATAACTGTTTCTTCCTTGGGGACAAAAAAGATCACCATAACAAATTACTTTTGGCTTTCTATCCTCTGAAGAAGTTTCTAAGAAGTTCCCAGTGATGAGTTTCTTGAAACTAATATTTGTGAAAAGTCCTGAACGTTCTTTTCCTTGATCCCATGCGCCACACCTTCTAGGGATGAATGAACTTGTGATTTACAAGTCAGCTAAGCATCCCTGGCTGGTGCAAGGGCCCCTGGGGACCCAAGACTACTGCAGTCCTCCGAATCCAGCGGGATCTTGACCTCCGAGCTGGGTGGTGCTTTCCCAGGATCAGAGCTGACCCGCATCTCATCTGTGTTTCTAATGTTTGTTGACTTTCAGAATCTACATGTTGTCTGTTTACCCCTATGGTGCCTGTGTAAGGGGTTTGAGGGAGGGATTTCAGGACTTTCCAGGTGGTTCAGATGGCAAAGAATCTGCCTGCAATGCAGGAGACCTGGGTTCAATCCCTGGTTTGGGAAGATCCCCTGAAGAAGGGTATGGCAACCCACTTCAGTATGCTCGCCTAGAGAACTCCACGGACAGAGGTGCCTGAATTCATGGGGTCACAAAGAGTTGGCCATGACTGATCCACTTTCACTTTCACAGGTGAGCAAAGAAAAAAGATATGAATACAGGTGGGAGCAGCACACTCAAGCGCTGCATGAAGATGCTCTGATGACCTGCATGCCAGAGACGGTCCCTCCCGGGCTCTGCTGAGCGGCTCTGTGCTGCTGGCACAGAACTTCAGTACTCAGCCAGGCAGTTTCCACTCCTCCTCAGCCTTCACTTCCTGCGTGCCCAAAGCCCCAAGTTCAGCCAGAGGTGAGAGGTTAGGGCCTCCTTGGGTCTTTCCTGAGCATACACACAGCCCTGGGAATACGCACAGATCTAACTAGGAGCACAGGTTTTCTCAGGTGGTTCAGACGGTAAAGAATCCACCTGCAAAGCTGGAGTCGTGGGTTGGATCCTTGGGTTGGGCAGATCCTCTGGAGAAGAGAATGGCAACCCACTCCAGTATTCCTGCCTGGAGAATCCCATGGACAGAGAAGCCTGGTGGACACAGGACCCCATAGTTCATAGGGTCGAAGAGAGTCAGACATGACTTAACAGCTGAGCAGGAGCACGAAGTATGAACACAGTCTTCTAGATTCCCAGTAACATATATGAGCTTTTTACAGCTCCCCTTGGATACCTTCTTCCTCATGTTTTCCTTTTTAAACTTCCTGGTTACCCCATTGTTTGTTCAACTGCTACCCTCTGCCTCAAGAAACCTTTGTGATTTTGGAATCAAAGTGCTTGGAAGACTTTAAAAAAATTTTTGGCAGCAGTGGGTCTTCGCTGCTGCACGTGGGCTTTCTTAAGTGGCAGTGAGCAAGGGCTACTCTTCGTTGTGGTTCGCAGGCTTCTCTTGTCCAGAGCACAGGCTCTAAGATGTGGGCTTCATTAGTTGTGGCCCATGGCCTTAGTGGCCCCACAGCACGTGGAGTTTCCCGGGGAATAAACCCACGTCCCCTGCATTGGCAGGGGGATTCTTAACCTCTGGACCACCAGGGAAGTTTCTGGAAGACTGTAAGACCAACTAGATTTGGCCTATGAAGGTGGGACGAGAGCTCAGTCCTAGGAAAGGTAACAATTTTTTTTAAGGAGATACTAAAATGGGGAGACTTAAAATCAAGTGGACATAAATAAAGTCTCTTTTTCAATTAGGCTTATAAGTTCTGTTCGCATGTGCATGCTCAGTCTTGTCCAACTCTTTGCAACCTCATGGACTGTAGCCCGCCAGGCTCCTCTGTCCATGGGATTCTCCAGGCAAGCATACTGGAGTGGGTTGCCATGCCCTCCTCCAGGGGATCTGCTCGACCCAGGTATAGAACCCACGTCTCCTGAGTCTAGCAATGGTAGGTGGATTCTTTACCACTGAGCCACCTGGGAAGCCCTTTTAGTTCTGTTATGAATAGCTATACATTGAGAACATGATTTATGGAAAAATTATACCTTCATCAGAAGACCAGGACATGCATGTTCCAATAAGTTCAAAAGGCCTACCCTGAGACACCTCCTCTCACAGGGTACTGTCCCACCAACAATAACCAAATCTAATATGCAAACTAACCTGTCTCCCTGTTCATAATGGACTGAAGTCACAGGCTACTGGAGTCAAAGGAAGCTAGCATGTCGGCTGACCAGTGACCCGACACCTGGAGACAAATGATGAGTCGGTATAACTGAAAGTTTAAAGGAAACAGAAAATAAATGATGAACCACTGGGTCAAATGCTGCAGTTCTGTCTGAAGATACAGACGTATCGTTATGGATACCCAGGGAGTCCAGTCTCTAGGAAACATTTCAGGCAGTTCAATTCCAAAATAAATGAACTTAAGCACCTGCAGACTGGGACCTCTCTGGCAGCCCAGGGGTCAAGATGTACGTAGACTTCCAATGCAGGGCATAGGAGCCTGACTCCTAGTCAGGGAGGTAAGATCCCACATGCCTCAGGGCCAAAAAAAACCCAACAAAACCAAACAAAAATCAGAAGCAATATTGTAACAAATTCAATAAAGACTTTAAAAATGATCCACATCAAAAAAAAAAAAAGCTTTAAAAACAAAGAAACACCTTCAGACTTAGCACAGTAGGGCTGTAGCTTAATTTGCTTTTGTGTGCTTAGCTGCTCAATCATGTCTGACTCTCTGCGACCCCATGGACTGCAGCCCGCCAGGCTCCTCTGTCCATGGGCGTCTCCAAGCAAGAATACTGAAGTGGGTTGCCGTGCCTTCCTCCAGGGGATCTTCCCAACTCAGGGATCGAACACAGATCTCCCACATTTCAGGCGGATTCTTTACCATCTGAAAATGTGCTTTTAGTGAAACATGATTTCTATCTTTGCTCTACATTTCACTTTTCTTTCTTTATCTAAGGGTATGTGTTTCTTTCTAATACACTAGAATTAATACTGTGTATGTGACTGTGTCCACACAAGCTGCTTCTTACATGCCCAGTACTGGAGCTAAGTGACCATAGGGTTGTGTGCTTGGTGGAGACGTAGGCTTGTGAGTGGAGAGGTCAATCAGCCATGGCAAAGTGGTTATGAAACGCCAGTCTTCGAGGAATAACTTCCCTCTCCAATATTTAAGATGCATAAATTATTCAATCCCATTAGAAGAGGGTTTTACAGAAAAGTATTCAAAGTCATCTTCATTTGGAAAACAACCAAAGACAAAAGAGCTAATCAACCAAATTTAGGGCTGAGAAAGTTTCCTCTTCATTTAACACATTTCATGTCCCTATTTGTTGATAAAGTGTGTTCACCTCACACATCTACATGCTGCTGCTGCTGCTGCTGCTGCTAAGTCGCTTCAGTCGTGTCCGACTCTGTGCAACCCCATAGACGGCCTCCTACCAGGCTCCCCCGTCCCTGGGATTCTCCAGGCAAGAACACTGGAGTGGGTTGCCATTTCCTTCTCCAATGCATCAAAGTGAAAAGTGAAAGTGAAGTCACTCACTTGTGTTGGACTCTTCGAGACCCCATGGACTGCAGCCCACCAGGCTCCTCCGTCCATGGGATTGTCCAGGCAAAAGTACTGGAGTGGGGTGCCATTGCCTTCTCTGGTACTGATGTTTAAAAACACAGCAGCTGTTACTAGTTTTTAAAGAGTTTACTTATGGTCCATCCATAATATTTCTCCGCTGTCTGAGGAAAATCTTCCCACAGATATCTTCAAAGGAAGGGACTAGCTGTTTTTATATACCAAGTGAGGTAAACCAGAAAACCTGGGAACCTCAATGATCATAGGGTCAGATATCACAGGTACAATTTGAAGCAACAATATACCTACTGAGATCACAGTGCAAATCAAATGTAGTTTCAGATTTTCCAAATAAAAATTTTTAAAATACTCAATTTTCAAAGTTTGCCTTTAATTGTTCAGGGAAGATATTTACTTTCTGTGCTTTTATTCCCCTGGGTTGAGGACACGTAGCATCACTGTATAATACTTAATTTGCTGAGAGTAGGTATAAAAATTTTAGACAGCTGGACTGAAAAGGCCCTCTGCAGCCATCCAGATGGTTGCTCCGCCTCTCTGCTCTAAGGAAGAACCTCTCGCTGGCTGAGACACAGTGTCTACTATGTATTTCCAGTGGCACTGCCTCAAACAGCATCTTTTGACAACATTCAGGCCAGTAGTTGATCCGTTAAAATTGTAACTCCCTTTATATTTACTCACTTCTTTCCAATTCTGTATAATTTCTTTGTATCTTACACACAAACCCATCTTAAACAATCCTTTACTTTAACATCTCACTCAAGACTTGGAGCCTATAGTAATTTCCTTTAAATTAGGATCATTTCCAATTTTCTTTCCTTCTTTTAAATGGACCCACCTTCTCTCTTCACTTTTTTTCTTCATTTACTCTCTTTACCGTCTTAGGTTTGTGGCTGTTAGCACAACCTAAAGGCTTTGTGTTGTTCAGTCGCTCAGGCGTGTCGGACACCTTGCATCCCCATGGACTGCAGCACGCCAGGCTTCCTTGTCCATCACCATCTCCCAGAGTTTGCTCAAATTCTCATCCACTGATGACTTCCAAAGTCTTATCTCAAGCCCAGATCTCTCCCCTAAACACCAGATGTGTATATTCAACTGCCGACTCTTTGTATGTCTATTAGCATGCCAAATGTAAGATGTTTAAAAGTGATTCTGATTTTCCCCTCAAACCTGTTCCCTGCCCCAGTAGGGTGGCCATAAGGAGAGTGAGGAAGACACCTGGGCAAATCTCAAGGTGAGAGGACCCACCATTGCTCCCTCCTTAGGTACTGGGGCATGGAAAAGATCTGAAAACCTTCCCACAATTTAAGGTAAACAGAACAGAGTTGAGAGTAGAGAGCCACATGCCTACTGGGGACAGCCGTGATCGAGGGCACGGGGACCCTTTTAGCAGAAGCTCCGAGAGAAGATAAGAATGGTCTTGGAGAAACAGCAGAGCCAATGGAAGTCAAGATGCAGAGATGACCCAGTCAACACAGAGAGCTGGGCCTGCCCTGGAAGCAGTTATTAGGTACCACTTGCACCAAGAGAACAGACCATGAATGACACAGCTCAGCTATGGAAAACCAAAGAAAAATATGACTCTCTTCATGACTGTAAATGCAAACCCACTAAATATATAAAGAGAACATACAAACACATGAGGTTGTTGGGTGAATCTGTCTCTGTAAACATGAATGTTTACATAAATTATATAGTTAAAATATGTATGTTACTTAAAGGCTCATCAGCCACAAGAGGATGCAGGCAAGTCTCCACTGTAAGTTTCAAGGAAAAAAAACCCAAGGGCCTATTTTTGAGACGCTGCATAACTGAGCTTTGTACTTCCAGGTAGCAATTGGTAGCCATGTGCACATAAAGCCGAAGTCTATTTCTGTTAGCAAATTGTATTGCTGTGCTCAAAGGCAATCATTAGTAAGTTCCATACATCCAGCAGTCTAAGCAACCACCAGAAATAACCATAGCCCTCTAAGCCACACTGCTCCCCAAAGTTCTTGACAGTCTGTACATATGATAGACATCTACACAGGCTGCTTTCTTTGTTACCATCCTAAAGCGATTTCTTCCTAGCACATATATCAGGGGGAGAACCCCCACAGTCTAATGGCAAATGCAATGGGGCACTGTCATTTTCTCCTCTGTTACTGCCTATGGAAGTTTCAAGTGAAAATGACTGTAATTATGGAGGGAGGGACAGCAAATGCACCTCCCCTGGGGGCGAGTGGAATCAAAACCCTTTCCTTTATAATATATCCATAAATATTTTGCTTTACCATCCATTACTCGTTGCATTCTGAAAATAAGAGGCATAGTCTTATAACCAGCTTTCATCATTCAAAGAATTTAGATTTTATCTTTACAATGTATAAGGAATACTGGACTTTAGGGTCAATTTTTCTGTTCCGAATTCTCTTCAGCTTGGAATAAAGAATGTGAATTTTCTAAAAACAGGCTTAAACAACAAAAAGTTAAGAATCACAAAAATATGACTCTTGATACAAAAACAGAAATATACATCAATGGGACAGGACAGAGAGCCCAGAGATATATCCATGCACCTGTGGTCACCTCATATTTGACCAAAGAGACAAGAATACTCAACGGACAAAAGACAGCCTCTTCAATAAATGGTGCCGGGAAAACTGGACAGCTATGTGTAAGAGAATGAAATGAGAACACTTCCTAACACCACGCACAAAAATAAACTCAAAATGGATTAATACTTAAATGTAAGGCTAAAAACTATAAAGTCCTTACAGGAAAACATAGAACACTCTGACATAAACTGTAGCAGATTCTTTTCAATTCATCTCTTAGAGCAATGAAAATAAAAACAAAAATAAACAAATGGAACCTAATTAAGCTTAAAAGCTTTTGCAGAGCAAAGGAAACACACACAGGATGAAAAGACAACCTTCAGAATGGGACAAAATGTTCGCAAAAATACAATTCTCAGGTCCCGAGTGTGTGTGTAACTGTGTGTGTCTGTGTGTGTGTGTGTGCACACGTCATGCACTTAGTTGCTCAGTTGTGTCTGACTCTTTGCGACCCTTTGGACTGTAGTCCGCCAGGCTCCTCTGTTCATGGAATTCTCCAGGCAAGAATACTGGAGTGGGTTGCCACTTCCTCCTTCAGAGGATCTTCCCAACTCAGGGATCAAACCCATGTCTCCTGTGTCTCCTGCATTGGCAGGTGGATTCTTTACCACTGAGCCACCTGGGAAGACTATATATAAATATATATATACATATACATATACATATATATATATATATATATATGGCTTACATATTCCACTCAGATTCGAACTATCCATTTGATTTATGAACATGTTATTGGCTGAAAATATAACTGATGCATGAAGAGACTGAATGACTGTCAGCAGAGGAAGAGTGGCCTGCTTCAATTTAGGGGCTAGAAAGAAGGTGGCCAGACACTGTTCAGCATTTCACATTTTCTCTGCAAACAGTTAATCCTTATAAAACATAAATCACAGGGAATTTAATTTTCATGAAATACTGACCATAAATAATCCCCATCTGTCCCACTGGGACAAAGGAATCAGCTCTCCAATTTATTCCACGCAACCCTATGCAGAAAGGAAATTCCTATGCACGTGACCCTGGGGGTGTTAGAAGAAAACTATAATTTGTGGCAAATCAAATCAGATGACAGAGTCCCTAATCAACGGAGGGCAATATATTTATTAGGCAAAGAGACTAATTTTAGAATGCAAAACAGAATGACGCTTGGCTAACCTTTCATTATGTATTGCTCCTTTTTACAGTTCAAACTCAACGTTGTTTCCACAGAGTCAAAGGCCTTCAAATTCCATAATTCAGTACGGACAACCATGACAAACACTAATGAATCGAGCATGCCAGCCACCGTTCTGCTTGTGATGGCTCACTGGCTATTTTAAATGTTGAGGTTTAAACAGTGCGAAGGATTTCTCAAGGGTAAAACAGTAGATAGAAACGTGCAAACTACCATGGGATCCTCCTCCTTTTGTTGTCGGGAAATTGGTTTCGTGATCAGCTCAGAGGTAAACAGAATACATTACATGTGCTCTGAAACATGCAACGTGTCACGTTATGAAAAATAAATGGTGTTGGCATGTCATTGGATGTCCAGGGAGCATCAGAACATCTGGGATCAGTGAAGCATGCTTTCTAATAAAGTAAAGAAATGCTGGTTTAAGCAGGAAATGAGAGGGAAACAACTGGTAACTTGTAGGTGTGCTGTTTCCAATTAATGTAGAAGCAAATGAAGGCAGGCTGCCCTTGCAAGTACAACGCCCCAGTTCACAATCTGCCTTACAGAGAAGGGAGTGTAGAAGGCTGTGCTCCCGCAGAGACCTGGAAAATATCATCGAAACAGGGGAGAGGTAAAAGAGAAAAAAAATCCTCAATTAACATCTAATTTCAGGCCTCAGAGCTGATCAGAAGGTATACAAAAGGCAGCTGCAATTTCAACATCGGGATACACACAGAGGGGAGTTTCAGAAGTTTATGTAGGTATTTGAGCCACAAAATGAAAGTGGAAAGAGCAATATCATTTCTTTGAATGCAGTACCGAGCCAATCATCTTCTCAGAAGGTTCAGATAATTCATCATCCTGACCTTCTCAGGGAGACAATCAATATGCTATTCCCATCCTAACCATTCACACCGAACTATATCTTATTTCCTAAGGAAATGGAAGACGTTTACCACAGTACTAAAGGCCTGATATTTCTGATTACCAAGCCTTTCCACTCACATATGAAAGTTATAGCTAGCCAGGCAACAGACCCAAAACTGGAGCTTTATTTTTAAAATTGTATTTATTTATTTGGCCACCTTGTACAGCATGCGGGATCTCAGTTCCCTGATCAGCAGTGGAACCCATGTCCTCTGCATGGGGAGCTCAGAGTCTCAACCACTGGGCCATAAGGAAAGTCCCAAATTGGAGCTTTGAAGGCAAATAAATTAAAATGTGAGGGTAAAACCAACATATAAAACATTTAGCATCACATAAGACTCTGGAGACTCTTGAGAGTCCACTGGACAGCAAGGAGATCAAACCAGTCAATCCTAAAGGAAATCAACCCTGAATATTCATTGGAAGGACTGATGCTGAAGCTCCAATACTTTGGCCACCTGATGCAAAGAGCTGCCACCCGATGCAAAGAGCTGCCACCCGATGCAAAGACCCTGATGCTGGGAAAGACTGACAACAAAAGAAGAAGCGGGCAGCAGAGGATGAGATGGTTGGAAAGCATCACTGATTCAATGGACAAGAACTTGGGCAAACTCCAGGAGATAGTGAAGGACAGGGAGGCCTGGCATGCTACAATCCATGGGGGTCGCAGAGTTGGACACAATTTGGTGACTGAACAACAATAAGACTTTGGAATGTTAATTTATTTCCTTAAGATCATTAACATTTAGGCCTAAAGAGAAAACAAAATAAACTTGACAACTAAAGCAAGTGACTCAGCTACTTACATGTTCTGGGACTCGAACTTACCAAGGAACATCATCCCTCTCAATCTCTTCGTGAACAGACAAAATCTTACAATGGAAGGGCTGACTCCAAGGGGTAAAAATGGAGTATACAGATACTTCAACACAGTCTCAGTTCAGTTGCTCAGTTGTGTCTGACTCTTTGCAGCCTCAATGGAGCCTGCCAGGCTCCACTGCCCATGGGATTTCCGAGGCAAGAATACTGGAGCGGGTTGCCTTTTCCTTCTCCATGAACACAGTTTACCAAATATCAGTAAACAAAAGAAAGATAGGTCATGGGGGAAAATCTACCATAAAGACAGAACAGATACAATGAGTTTGTAAACAACACAGATCCCAGATCAAAGAAAGAGCTGCTCAGAAGGGCACCTGACACACAGTAGGCACACGTTCAGTGGACGGTAGAGGGAAGAATGAATGAAAGGATGAGGATGAGGACGTATGGAAATGTGACTGGACGATTTCTACGATCTTCCTGAAGACTGGGGCAGCAGTTGCAGGCCCAGAGCAGAATTTCAAACAAGGCCCCTTGTTTCAAAATTATTAAAAATTCCAAGATGGTGGCAACAGGACATGAGGCTGTGTGTGGCTGCTCAGCTGTTCACCCCACAGCTGGCCCTGCCCCTGTCACGGCACCCCAAGCTGCTCCCGGGCACCCCAGTGCTTTCAGGCCACTGCAGTTCTGAGTTCAAACACGCTCCTCCCTCTATCTTGCCTCAGGTTCCAAACACACACGAGGGCTTTGTTCCTAATGTGCTCCTTTATGTTTGGCCCTTAAATCTCTCACTTTGCCTTTTGGCCCCAGAATAGAGCAATCATGTCTCCACTTCATATTCTGTTCACAGCTCACCGACCCTAAAGCGGTGTTACCCCACCTCAAAACTTCAGTACCCTCAGTCCCCGAACCCAACGGATGCTGTCTAGTCCTTACTTATGCACTTTCATCTGCTCATCATACATTCATTCCTTTATTAAAATTAATTTTTGCTGGAATATAGGTGCTTTACAAGGTTGTGTTAATTTATAATGTACAGCAAAATGAATCAGCCATACATACATGTTATTGTTGTTACAGTTCAGTCATGAAGTCCTGTCCAGCTCTTTGCAACCACATGGACTGCGGCACACCAGACTCCTCTGTCCTTCACTATTTCTCAGAGTCTGCTCAAACTCATGTCCATTGAATCGGAGATGTTATCCAACCATCTCATCCTCTGTTAACCCCTTCTCTTCCTGCCCTCAATCTTTCCCAGGATCAGAGTCTTTTCCAATGAGTTGGCTCTTCACATCAGGTGGCCAAAGAATTCGAGCTTCAGCATCAGTCCTTCCAATGAATATTCAGGGTTGATTTCCTTTACGATTGACTGGTTTGATCTCCTTGTAGTCCAAGGGACTCTCAAGAGTCATCTCCAGCACAGTTCAAAAGCATCCATTCTTTGGTGATCAGCCTTCTTTATGGTTCAACTCTCACATTCGTATTGGAAAAACCATAGCTTTGACTATATGGACCCTTGCCAGTGAAGTGATTTCCCTGCCTTTTAGTACGCTGCTGCTGCTGCTGCTTCTAAGTCGCTTCAGTTGTGTCCGACTCTGTTTGACCCCATAGATGACAGCCCACCAGGCTCCGCCATCCCTGGGATTCTCCAGGCAAGAATGCTGGAGTGGGTTGCCATTTCCTTCTCCAATGCATGAAAGAGAAAAGTGAAAGTGAAGTCACTGAGTCGTGTCCAACTCTCAGCGACCCCATGGACTGCAGCCTACCAGGCTCTTCTGTCCATGGGATTTTCCAGGCAAGAGCACTGGAGTGGGCGCCATCGCCTTCTCCAATGCATGAAAGTGAAAAGTGAAAGTTAAGTCCCTGAGTCGTGTCTGCAGCCTCCAGGCTCCTCCACCCGCGGGAGTCCCCAGGCAGGAGCACTGGAGTGGGCACCATCGCCTTCTCCGAGTACACTGTCTAGGTCTGTCATAGCTTTTCTTCTGAGGAACAAGCGTCTTTTGATTTCACGGCTGCAGTTATCATCTACAGTGATTCTGGAACTCAAGCAAATAAAATCTGTCACTGCTTCCACCTTTTTCCCTTCTATTTTCCATGAAGTGACAGGACCATGATCTTGGTTTTTTTAATGTTGAATTTCAAGCCAGCATTTTCACTCTACATATAAACAGATACTTAGGAGGGGCTGCAATGACCCCAATTTTATGCTAGCCACTTTCCAGTGTTTACAATGGTCAACAAAACTCTCTCTCTCTCTCTCTCTCTCTCTCACACACACACACACACACACACACACACACACACACACACACGAGCAACCTCACCTTGACTTCTAGGGAGCGCTGATCTCCCAAGCGTCTTCCTCCCTGTCTGCCCCTCCCTGACTCTCTGTGCTGATTTTCTCCACCATAAGTGGGGTTGTCACCTGGGCGGGCTTGGACTGTCTCAGGACTGTGTCCTCCACTCATACAAGGATGGTTTCTAAACTGACGTATTTATCTTGAACTCACGCCAAGGTCGGAGAAGGCGATGGCACCCCACTCTAGTACTCTTGCCTGGAAAATCCCATGGACGGAGCCTGGTGGGCTGCAGTCCATGGGGTCGTGAAGAGTCAGACATGACTGAGCAAGTTCCCTTTCACTTTTCACTTTCATGCATTGGAGAAGGAAATGGCAACCCGCTCCAGTGTTCTTGCCTGGAGAATCCCAGAGACGGGGGAGCCTGGTGGGCTGCCGTCTATGGGGTCTCACAGAGTCAGACACAACTCAAGTGACTTAGCAGCAACAGCAGCAGCAGCACGCCAATGTTCTCTGCTCGTATATCTCACCTGCTGTATATGGACCACGCAGCGCTCACACCCAACTCACCCAGATCTGAACTCGCGACCACTACATCCCTCTTCTTCTGCTTTGTACACACCTTAACCTGACTGTGTGTGCTTGTTCAGGCCCCTGCACTAGCCCAGAAATGTCCCTAATACAGTGCCTGGAAGTTGGCAGATACTCAAATTTTTGTTGAAACAAACAATCTCCCTGCCTAGGGTTCCTTTTGTAATTTTATCTCCTTGAATGATTTCAAGCTTGAGTGTGCAATTGAATCTTATTATAATAAATTAGAATGCTAAATTCAGTCAGAGCCAAGACTCTCACATTGAAGAAGACACTGAACGGGACATTGCCAACATTTAATTCCCCATGAAAAATTAGGTCTGACTAATCCTTTAATTCATTACACCATTTTATTCAGTTTATTAAATGCTTCGACTTGCTAGGTGACTTTTTTCTCTTCACAGGCCAAAGAGCATTCACATGGACAAGAGGAAATCCTTGATGTATTAAACCCTAGATAACTAGAAGCATAAATCACTTTGGTCTTGCTGCAGCCAAGCACTCTCAGGAGGAGAGGAGCAGAGCATGTTTGAAGGGCAACGATCTTACAGAAGCGCTTCCCAGGGGCTCAGTGGTAAGGAACCCACCTGCCGATGCAGAAGATGCAGGTTCTGTCCCTGGGTCAGGAAGATCCCCGGGAAAAGGAAATGGCAACCCACTCCAGCATTCTCGCCGGGAAAATCCCATGGACAGAGAAGCCTGGACAACAGTCCAAGTGGTCACAAAGAGTCAGACATGACTTAGCAACTGAAGAGGCAGCAAGAGTCTACAGGGCATCAGGTTCAGCACCTATACTTTATTTATTTATTTATTTTAAAATATGGAACGCTTCACGAATTTGCGCGTCATCCTTGCGCAGGGGCCATGCTAATCTTCTCTGTAGCGTTCCAATTTTAGTATATGTGCTGCCGAAGTGAGCACCAGCACCTATACTTTAAAAACGACAGGGCTGAAGCTCAGTGAAGTGCAGCGGCCCCGCCATGTCACATGGGAAGTCACCAACAGAGCTGTCATGAGATTCTGGACACAGATTCCCACTAATGGGTCCTGTTTCCATGCCTCCACAGTCATCCATGGTCTCCAAACCTCATGGCAAAGACTGCTGGCTGTTTCCCTGCGTGCATTTCTCCTTTCATTTTACTAAAAAAAAAAAGACACTCCCTAGCCATCTATGGGGTCGCACAGAGTTGGACACGACTGAGGCGACTTAGCAGCAGCAGCAGCAGCCTCATTTGTAGCTAGGAAGGACCAAGTAACTAAGCTCTGATGCGTGAAATGTAAGCAGAACTGTAGACTGCGTCTTTTAGAATTTGCTTTGAAAAGAATGGGACTAGCTGGTGTTTGGCTCCTCTTCCTTCCTCCTGACTGGAATACTGACATAATGACTGGATTTCAAGCAGCCATTCTGGGCCATGATGTTCACTGAACTGAAGATGGCAGAGCAATATACAGCGCTTGACTCCCTAACATCTATTAATACAAGCCCTCCAGATTCCATTAACATGACAGAAAAAAATAATTTTGCCCCATCTAAGCTGTAATTATTTTGGATTTTCTATCATCTTGCAGACAAATGTAATCTTGACTGATATAACCTTTCTGCTCTTTCTTCCATTTGACTCCCTGTACTTATAGATCTCAGCTCCACTATTGTGAATATCTGGTCTATTCCATCTTCCTCATGACGCAAAGCAGCTCCATATGTTCCCCATCCCACCCTGCAAGTCTCATCACTGCTCACTTATAAGAGGAAGTTCTCAGACAGATCACATTTCAGCCCAATTGTCTGTGCTTTCTATGTCAATACGATTTTTATTCCAATGGCAACCTGAAGAAGGAAATGACAACCTACTCCGGTGTTCTCGCCTGGCGAATCCCACGGACAGAGGAGCCTGGTTGGCTGCAGTCCATGGGATCGCAGAGTCGGACATGACGGAAGCGACTGATTACGTGCGCACGCACAATATCTGTAAGCCCACTCCCAGGTGGCACTAGGGGTAAAGAAGCTGCCTGACAATGAAGGAGATGCAAGAGATACGGGTTCAGTCCCTGGGTGGGGAAGATCTCCTGGAGAAGGGCACAGCAAACCACTCCAGTTCTTGCCTGGAGAATCCCATGGAGAGGAACCTGGTGGGCTATGGTCCATGGAGTTGCAAAGAGTCAGACACAACTGAAGCGACTTTGCACAGCACAGATGTTCTATAAGGTAAAGGAATGTACAATGAAACACTGGAGAAAGGTTTTTACCTGGAACCCAAATAAAGAGAGACTCTTGTTAGCTCTACGTTAACCCCAAAATTTAATTCACTAGAATCCTCCCCTCCCCACTCACCAAGTCTTCTGGCTAAACGAAGAGTCTATTTACAACTTTCCTTGTAAGACTATGTGCCACCATCCAGTTTACAGATAGAGAAGAGGAAACTGGAGAAGGTAGAGCAAATTCCTTAAAGTCAAACGCCGGTCAGTGAACATTTTATTTCCTGACGCAAAGACTAGTGTGATAGAGAGCCTTTCTCTCTCAGTGCAAGCCTGGGACCCCTGTCACATTTTAGAAAAAAAAACACCCCCCCCCCAAAAAAAAAAAACAACACAAGACACACACTTAATGAGAAAGAGACCCTCACTATCTGAGGCTGGGGGACCAATGGGGTACCATAGCATTTCTCCAAGCTGCCTATCAGCCCCTATACGAGGTGTGAGCCTCACCCAGGCCACCAGGACCCGAGAGGAGACACCCTGCCCCATGTGGGAGGCCGTAAGGGTGGAGCGGCAGTAAGGAAACCAGATAGGTGGGCTCCACTGGAGACCCACTCATGTTAGTAAGCGTCTGCATCCAGGTTTACAGCACACAGGCATCTTTTGCTCTTTTATATGAACATGTATTTATGTATATGATCATGTGTTTATGCATTTTTAAATTGGAGGATAATTGCTTTATACTATTATGTTGGTTTCTGCCATCAACACGAGTCAGACACAGATATACATGTGTCCCCTCCTCCTGAAGCCTCCTCCCCGCTCCCACCCACCCCATCCCATCCCTCTAGGATGTCACAGAGCACTGGGTGGAGCTCCCTATGTCACACAGCAAATTCCCACGTGCTAGCTGTTTCACCTGTATGTTTCTATGCTTTATTCTCAACTGTCCCACACTCTCCTTCCCCTCTGTGTTACAAGCCTGACCTCTGTCTGCATCTCCACCGCTGCCCTCCATTCATCAGTACCATCTTTCTAGATTCCATATGCATTTGTTAATACACCATATTTGTCTTCCTCTTTAACCTGTCATTTGATCAAAATAATTCAGTCCCAGAGTTTCCTTGGCCCCCCTAGGTCTCTTGGAAGCAGAAGCTGGTAAGCAGCGGCATGATTACTAGGAGCATAGAGCTGATGAGCCTTGAGTGGGAATTCAGCTCTCATTCATTAGTGCTCAATGTTAATTCTGGTGTCAGTGTTCACAGGAGCACAGTTAATAGCGATGCAGCCACAATAATAATAATAGCAATAGCGTAATCATGCAAGCTGCCTTGCCTTTTAGAATTTCTCCTTTTAAGAAAAGCTTTCTGCACTTATCCTAAGTTCTCCTCTTCTCAGATTCATTGCCTCCTTGTACATTTTCTAATCAGTTGGTCCCTCATACCTGAGCATCTTCCTCCCCAATGCTCTCTGTCCCTGTTTCCCGGCTGCCACCTCTGCAGACAATTCATATCAGGACTTTACCTATTTTTCCAAACCCTTACTCCCTGCTTCTGTGCATCTTCCTCAAATGTTTTCTTTTTTAGATTTCTTTTTAATGTGGACCATTTTTTTTTAAGTCTGCATTGAATTTGTCACAATACTGCTTCTGTTTCATGGTTTTGGGTTTTTTTATTTTTATTTTTTTTGATGGTGAGGCATATTGGATTTTAGCTCCCTGACCAGGGATTGAAACCGCACCCCATGCATCAGAACGTGAAGTCTTAACCACAGGACCACCAGGGAAGTCCTGAACCTTCCCCAATATATCAGCATACTCCTCACTGTGAAGGACCCAGGGGAGTCCCTGGTGACAGGGCAACACCCCAAACTGATGAGTCCGGATGATTCAGCTCGAGGTGAGGCAATATGAAAGGCAGGTGTAAATCATCAAATCTTTGTTCTCAGCACATCTGCAACTTCCTTGGCATCACCTTTACTTTCTGCAGATTTGGCTAATCTGTCCTTGTAATGGAAGAGAACAGCTTTTATGTTTATCACATGAGAACTGGCTGGCAAGATCCTCAACTGCTGGCCCAAATTCAGAACAATAGAAAATTGGATACCTGTAGAGCAAATAGGAAGATCAAAAGAGGATACCCTTAAATTGAGAATAAAAAATGTATCAAATACATACACATAATTATCTCTCTGTGTGTCTATTATGATCTATTGTTTATCACCTATTATCTACCTATTACCTATTATCTAGCTGCATCTATTTCCTATCATCTACCTACCTACTATCTATCTATCCATCTATCTGAAATTTTGCCCCATGCCAGCCCTATACCCTGTGTACAATGTAGATACTTGACTAATGCACATATAAATTAAAAGCCTGCCTGATTCTGATATAAATTCACTGTTGCAAGCACCACCTCTTATATTCCAATACAAAAGGATGAATCACATACTCAAAACCATTTTACTTTCCAAACAACTTTTTCTTTCACTTTTAAATGCTTAGAGGCTATGTGATACACGCTATCCACTTCACTCTTTTTTTCTGTGAAATGAAAGGTCATTTCACCAAAGAACCTAATACGCCACTTTCCTATTAAATCCCACTTTCATAAACGTGAACCATTATGCTTTGCTCTCTGAATCATCTATGCAGTTTTATGAGAATTAGGGAGCCCTATTTTAGATTTCATTTGCTGTTTGGCCTCAACAAGCCTGGGGCATAGACATCAGAAATGAGGCAGCTGTCCTATTGAAAGCCGTGGGCAGGTCACAAACCTAAAAAGAAAGTCACCTCATTGGTGAGCACTCCACAGCTGATTCCGCTGCTAACATCAGGGCAGGATTGACATGCGTGTGACCTAGAAAGGATACCGGCGGTACAACATATTCTTTTCACATCTACACACAGATTCATAAAGTGAAAGGAGCCATGTGTGCGATGGGGTAGGCAAAACAGCAGCACTGTCGCGCCGAAGGCAAGGCTTAAATTGCAGAATCAGGATTTCCCAGCTTGACTTCTTCCTCCTGCGTTGAACTTTAATATAGTGATCCTGGAACAATGGTAATAGAGATGCATGGAGATTAAAGAAGGGCTGATTTGTTCACAAGCCTGGAAATAAATTATGTTGGCAGTTGGCAGTGTTGCATCTGAATGCCTAGCCTATTTTCCAGCCTGAAAATGAAGGCTTCCTGACTGGTTCTGGAAATTAGCAGATAAATGTGGGTAAAATTAGGTAAGCCAGGGCATGGACAGAGATTTCTGAACTGTGACTTCTGACCCCTGCTCTGGGCATTCCTAAGCACTAGTAGGTTATTTAATCCATTCAAGTATAAGATAATGGCAAGTGCAATTACCTTCCCTGCAAGAGTGCTGAGAGAGAGAATTCAGCAAAGAATACTGATGGCCAGACTGTCACATCCAATGCTTTTTATAAGAAGAGAGCCATCATCAAAGAGAATTTATTGAATGAGATGCTTTTTTTCCATCTTTTATTTTATTTTTAATTGGAGGATAATTACATGGGGCTTCCCTGGTGGCTCAGATGGTAAAGAGTCTGCCTGCAGTGTAGGAGACCCAGGTTCAAATCTCTGGTTCAGGAAGATCCCCTGGAGAAGGGAATGGCTACCCACTCCAGTATTCTTGCCTGGAGAATTCCATGGACAGAGGAACCTGGCAGGCAGGCACAGTCAGTCCATGGGGTTGCAAAGAGTTGGATATGACTGAGCGACTAATGCTTTCACTTTTCACTTTACAATATTGTGACGGTTTCTGCCATACATCAACACGAAGGACTGTATATGCGGAGCTCAGCTGAAATCTGAAACGTCACTGACGCCCATAAGAAGCACAGGTCACATTCAAGGGCCACCGTGAGTATGGAAAGTCAACATTTCTTATTTAATGACCAAAATCAAGGGCAGTCATATAAAGAAAGCTGAGCGCTGAAGAACTGATGCTTTTGAATTGTGGTGCTGGAGACGGCTCTTTGAGAGTCCTTTGGATTGCAAGGAGATCAGCCCATCCTAAAGGAAATCAACCCTGAATATTCATTGGAAGGACTGATGCTGAAACTCAAATACTTTAGCCACCTGATTCAAAGAGCCAGCCCATTGGAAAAGGCCCTGATGCTGGGAAAGATTGAAGGCAGGAGGAGAAGGGGACGACAGAGGATGAGATGGCTGCATGGCCTAATGACTCGGTGGACGTGAGTTTGAGCAAATTCCAGAAGATAGTGAAGGACAGGGAAGCCTGGCATGCTGCACTTCACAGGATCACAAAGAGTTGGAAACGACTTAGTGACTGAACAACATTCAGACAATGTTCAGGATAAACTCTCCTTTACATTTTCTGGGATTCAGTAAGTTGTTTTGTCTTGTTTTCAAAGTTTAATCATCGATATTGTTGCTGTTGTTTGGTGGTGGCTAAGTCGCTAATCTCAAAAGAGATTCTCTGCAACACTGTCTACTTATCAAAACACAAAACCTCTATCTGAAATACAGCAAGGGCTGTAAACGAAATTTCTTGGGCATCCCTAGCGGGCTGTGGCTGTTCAGTCTCTAATTCATGCCCAGCTCTTTCCGACCCCATGGACTGCAGCATGCCAGGCTTCCCCGTCTTCATCATCTCCCCAAATTTGCTCAAACTCACATTCATTGAGTCAGTGATGCCATCCAACCATCTCACCCTTTGTCATCCCCTTCTCCTCCTGCCCTTAGTCTTTCCCCACATCAGAGTCTTTTCCAGTGAGTCCATTCTTCGTATCCCCAGTGGTCTAGTGGTTAAGAAGCCTCCCGTCAATGCAAGGTACACGCGTTTGATCTCTGGTCAGGAAAGATCCCACAATGCCGCAGGGCAACAAAACCCCATGAGCTATGACTACTGAGCCCACGCACCTTAGGGAGGGTAACCACACCTGGCTTCACTTGCTCCGAAAGACAGAAGTCAGTATAGTGAGAAGCCTGCGCACACAACTAGAGTAATCCCCATTTGCTGCAAGTAGAGAAAGCCCTCGAGGAGCAAAGACGACCCCACACAGCCAAAAATAAATAAACAAAAATAAAAGAGATTAAAAATTTTGTTAATAAAAAAATTTATTTATGTCAAACAAAAGAGCCATTTGTTGAAAATCTGGAACCCAAATTTGGAATCTCAACTTTAATATGTATTCTTACCTGGGTCTCTTCCTTTGCCATATTTTATTTTTGCTATCAAAATCTGTTATCCCTTTAGGACCAATAACCAAATTCACAAGAGCCTAACCTGCCTTTTGAGAAATCTGTATGCAGGTCAGGAAGCAACAGTTAGAACTGGACATGGAACAACAGACTGGTTCCAAATAGGAAAAGGAGTACGTCAAGGCTGTATATTGTCACCCTGCTTATTTAACTTCTATGCAGAGTACATCATGAGAAACGCTGGACTGGAAGAAACACAAGCTGGAATCAAGATTGCCGGGAGAAATATCAATAACCTCAGATATGCAGATGACACCACCCTTATGGCAGAAAGTGAAGAGGAGCTAAAAAGCCTCTTGATGAAAGTGAAAGAGGAGAGTGAAAAAGTTGGCTTAAAGCTCAACATTCAGAAAACGAAGATCATGGCATCCGGTCCCATCTCTTCATGGGAAATAGATGGGGAAACAGTGGAAACAGTGTCAGACTTTATTTTTGGGGGCTCCAAAATCACTGCAGTTGGTGATTGCAGCCATGAAATTAAGACACTTACTCCTTGGAAGAAAAGTTATGACCAACCTAGATAGTATACTCAAAAGCAGAGATATTACTTTGCCGACTAAGGTCCGTCTAGTCAAGGCTATGGTTTTTCCAGTAGTCATGTATGGATGTGAGAGTTGGACTGTGAAGAAGGCTGAGCACCGAAGAATTGATGCTTTTGAAGTGTGGTGTTGGAGAAGACTCTTGTGAGTCCCTTGGACCGCAAGGAGATCCAACAAGTCCATTCTAAAGGAGATCAGTCCTGGGATTTCTTTGGAAGGAATGATGCTAAAGCTGAAACTCCAGTACTTTGGCCACCTCATGCAGAGTTGACTCATTGGGAAAGACTCTGATGCTGGGAGGGATTGGGGGCAGGAGGAGAAGGGGACGACCGAGGATGAGATGGCTGGATGGCATCACCAACTCGATGGCCATGAGTCTGAGTGAACTCCGGGAGATGGTGATGGACAGGGAGGCCTGGTGTGCTGTGATTCATGGGGTCGCAAAGAGTCGGACATGACTGAGCGACTGAACTGAACTGAACTGAAAGTGGGAAAAAAATTAACAACAAAAGAGCCACTGAAAAGGACTGATCTCACATGGAGTGTCATCTCTTCCTTCCAAAATGTTTATTAAGGCATCAGGGTGGACAGAAGAGATATCATGATAAGCAAAACCTGGCTTAAGTCCCAGCTCTGAAGCAATTCATAGGCCATACAAGGTTGAGAGAGATTATTAAACCTTAAAGGAAACTGTGAAAGTGCAGCTCTGAGAAGAACTATGAAAGAGAGGAATATGAAAGGGGGTACTGTGTGCATGGTTGGCTGGAGGAAGTGTGGGTTAATCTGGTCAAGAAGTTCAGGACAGGCTCCTCTGAAGATGAGATGCTATGACTGAGATCTCTACTTAGTGTAAAAAATAAAGGAAATGACAGGCCTGGGGTGGGTGCAGAACGTGCAAAGGTCCCAGGGCAGCAGGACGCACGCAAGCACCTGAAGGGTGATCAGGGCTGCTCAGGGAAGGAATGAGGTCAGCGTGAGTGTGACGAAACCAGAGAGGGGAGGGCGGAGCTCGCAGCATCTTGCACCTCCTGCCCAGAAGTGTAGACTTTACCCTAAAAGCCATGGCAAATCCTAGACTCAAGCTTCTCAACATTTTCCTGATGACAGAGGAATTAATCCCTATTCCTAAAGTTAAACCTTTAAGAATATGTTCAGTATTTCATAGTGATACATTTCTTTTTTTTGGAATTTTTATTTATTTATTAATTGGTGGCTCAGTGGTAAAGAATCCACCTGCCAGTGCAGGAGATGCAGGAGACTCAGGTTCAATCCCTGGGTCAAGAAGATTCCCCTGGAGGAAGAAACAGCAACCCACTCCAGTATTCTTGCCAGGAGAATCCCACGGACAGAGGAGCCTTGAGGGCTATAGTCCATGGGGTCGCAGAGTCGGAGATGACTGAGCACAGCACATTCATTAATTAGCCATGATGAGGGAGCATGTGGAATTTCAGTTCCTGGACCAGTGATCACACTTGCACCCCCTGCATTGGAAGCGTGGAGTCTTAACCACTGAACCACCAGGGAAGTCCCACATGATATGTTTCTGTCTTAACTGAAATTTCTTTTCCAAAATTTCAATGTTTAAGTAAAAAAAATTATATCATTAATTTTTTCATTTATGACTAATAATAAAGCAGCTGATTTTATTTTTACTTAAGGTAGACAAAAATTATTCCCTCATACCAATACATAATTACATGTGGTGTCAGGATTTTCTCAGAAAATGTTTTTCATGAGAGCCCTCTTTTTGTTAAAGATTCTGTAAAAGGATCTTATCTGTAGTCTTTTTTCTCTTTGTGGGTTCCCACTCCAGTGCAAAAAATGCTGTGAATTAAATTCACATATCTGTTATCCCAAGACAAAGGATGGTAATACCTCAAACCATATGACATGATAGAAAGGCTTTTCTCCAAGAACCCTGTCAATAACCAATTTTAAAGAGATCATCTTTGTGCGCCCAGGTGGTTTATAATCACTGAAATCATTAAGATTTACGTAAGGCACCTGTCTTTTCACACAGCTCATTAGCCTAAATCGCTGTCAAAAATGTAAGCCCAATGCCCAGGGAAGCTAAATTTAGGACAGAAATAAGGATGCAAACAGAATGAGCAGACGGAAGAAATGCCACCAGATGAAACAATGTTGCATGGAGCTGGGAAGGCAAAGGAAGAGGGACATTTCAGTCCATCACCAGCACAGGGTCACTTCCAGGCTGGATCCATCGCGGGCACACGGTCCCTTCCGGCCTGATCCACAGGGCAAGTGTCTGGGACGGTTCTGGGGCCGTTGACAGCATCAGGAAGAGAAATTATGCCTAACAATTCTTTTCTCGGGATCCTCTGTTCTCTTGGGGATGACAGAGGCTGGCCCTACAGCCTTGCTCTGGCTTTTCTGAGCTGCTTTCAGTGCAGGCAAGAAAGGATGGTAACTAGAGTTTTTAGCCACACTGGGTAACAGAGCAGACTAGGTCCAGACAAAGGTGTCCTCCTCCATTCAGGGAGCCAGGAATCATGACTCCCTGTGTGGAGGAAAGACCATGGAGACTCTTCAAAACACTTTCCCTAGTGCGTGCCCACATTCACTGTGAAGTCCAGAAGAGCTCCTTGGATGGACTGCAAGGTCGGTTCTGACTGGTAGGAAGTCTGGGCTGCACCACCCTCCATGGGCTAAGGGACACCCTGGACCACCCTGGAGTTAGCCTGGACGGGCCCACCCTCCCAGCGGTAATTAAATGAAGTCAAAGCCAAGGGGTCCTCTTAACGGAAATTTGACCAAGCACCACATAACCATCCAGAGCTGTCCTAGAATAAAAACCTAGAACAGAAAGTGAACACATAAACACATCCATGCACAAATAAGTGTGAACATGCACACAGCCTGGCGTGCTGAGCACCTTGGAGTGTGAAACGGGAGGAGACAGCTCATGCAAGTGTTCGTCTATTCTGAACCAAGTGGGAAAGTTAGTAAGTCTACAACAAAAAATGACTGCACGTAATACCCACTTTGCCCAATCTGTGCCCACAGGATGCCCTTATGAACCCATGCAACAAGGGACAAAAGGACCGGACACACAGACCCAGAACAGCTGGCTTGGCCCAGACACAACAATCTAGGGTCATAAAACAAATTAGCAACAACCTGTTTGATTTTTAAATTCGGCATTTTGTTTGCTGTGGATTGTAACATTATTTTTTTAAGAATATTGCATTAAAATATTATTTACTTGATTGCTGAGCTTTCTGGTGTCCAAGGTGAAGGCTTCACTCATATTACCCTACTTCTGGACCTGTGACACACACCACACACTCACCCCGCACAAAGGCTGGACTGGACACAATCTAACTTTCAGGAAGTTACATCCGTACGATGTAAAGGAAAAACCCGAAAGAAATTTCTGGCCAACCCAATCTTTTCTTCAAGCCTTAAGAATCCACTTGGCTCTCTGCACTCTCCCATAGCCCCCAGCAGACAAGGATCAGATCCCTCAACGACAGCCAGCCTGGGGCACACTGAGTTCTAGATCCTCAGAGTCTCATCTGACTCCAAGTCCATCAGAAAGGAAAAGAAGCAAGCAGCCTTCCCTCAAACACTTTGTTGACAGGTATGCTTCCTCCTGAACCTTGTCACCAGTAAAGCAGAGCTGGAGCCTGAACTGCCACCCATGAACTCTAGATGCATTTCGGGCTTGCTCTTTTCAGCCACACCCTAAAAATCAAATTTGTAACTGTTTGTAGTCCAATTCTTATAAAAACTTCAACATAATTTGTTCACTGAATGAGTGTAACGTTAGAACATAGCAGCACCCTAAATTTCTAACGGTAGGGGCAAGGTCTAGGCAACCGCAGTTAATCCACTCATTAACGTTTCCGTCTTCAAACCCTGCAGTAATGGGTAAGAATAGTATTTAGCCAGTGTGCCTGGGTGTGGGTGAGGGCCTGCTTATGGCTGGTGTCCAGTCTGATCAACTACTGCCCATGACTCCTGTGTCAATGCCTGTGTTAGTATCACCCTTCCTACGATGCACAATAAGTGGGTCACAGCAGAAATCAAATCATACGACATTATGCTTGCAACCATAGAAATACATATAGGAAGACACACACACAAATAACTGAGTTAAGTGGCTAGAATTACTGGTGGTTTTTCCTCTACTGCACAACTTTTCCACAACTGGATACTGATTTTATTATCTGAAGATCAAATATTGGAATCTTTTCTTATAGTACCTCTGTCCTGAGTCTGCCACTTCACGACCTAGGCTTTTCACTCCATTCTGCTCTCCCCATAGGGGCACAGTTTGTGCACAGAGGCAGTGAAGTGTAATGTGTGGCCAAAAGAAAAGACACAATAAAAAAAAGACACAATAGCTTCACTCTGTTTTCAGATACGATCAAATGCACTAGACTCATGTGTTTCTATTTTGCTAAGGGTACTACAAACTATATAGAGATATGGACAGACCAAATGCTATCAGCTCCTTTTAATGAAATTCTGATCCTCTTAAACCCCTAGTTCACTCAAGTCTTATTTTTCCTATTGGGATGTTACAGAAATCTCTTCAAGGCTGAAAAAGCATGCTTAGTGCTATCGAAGAAAGTACACTTTTCATCAAATACAGGTAAACCTTTCAAATCTTATAAACCCTCGTGATGGTATTATATTTTATCTTTATCAACCTTCCTTACCATGAGAATTCATCCTTACCATTCAGAGGGATGTAATTGGAATTTTTTAAAACAGGTCCAGGTTTTCTTTGGCTACAGATCCATAATATGTTCAGGATTCTCGCTCATGGCATTTCATTCTATCAACAGGAGTTGACATCAGTTAAGCTTACCTTCTTTTCCACTTACCCTGATGAAAAGGGTTATTTTAACGTGACTTAAATCTTTGTACCACTAGCTACTTTTTCTCTTTTTGAAATAATCAGTTTCTTTAAAAAGTATAGATTCAAAATATATCGGATAGCAATGAGGGTATGAATTAAGAAGCAGAAACACCAAACAATGGATTATTTCACTGTATGTCATAGCTAACACATAAAATCCAATCCAGCTCAGTCATATTAAATGATTTCAGTGGGATAAATCTGTCAGGCAATTAAATATATTATGTAAGCAAAAGCTGTAGCATATGGCATGATGATAGGTAATTTGAATTTTTTTCACGCATAGCTTTTCCTGCAGAAGTATCTAGCAACGTCCCAACACTTGGCTTTTTATCTGGCATGAGCTGTACAGAAATTCCATTTTGCACTACCACTGCAAAAGTATATCACTTATGAAATTGATTTCTGACACATGGTTCTGTAAGAAGGTTAATGGCTAATTGATTCAGCCAGTGGTAGGATTTGTTATGTTGAATAATGCATGAGATAATGGCCTTTTAATTTGTTTGTATTTCCAGTAAGACTATAAACTTCTGCAATATTATGAGAAAGATATGTAACATGATTATATGGATTAGTTTATGTGGTTTTCAAGCATCTGAAAAGCATGTACAGATTCAAGGGTAACCAAACAAATGAGAGTTCAGATATTTAACAATGATGTCGGTCACAATGGAAATCCATAATGTAGTTCTTCACAAATCTTAAATGCTCTCAACTAAGAGTTTATTTTCTATTAAGCAGATCTATGAAACCTAGTAATATTGCTCCCCTCTAAATTCTGCAGTCAGATCCAGTGAAGATGAGAACAAAGCCAGGGTTGGAAGAACATATAATAATCATCTGACCTCCAACATCTGAGTGTGCCTCTATGTGCCATCCGTCAACGCCTTTCAAATGGGGAAGATTAGATTCATGTAGGAGCTCTTGGCTGGGTTTTCTTGTTGGATTAACTTATTCATCTCAGTTTCCAAGTGAAGATTTTTCTCCTGGAATGTTTACCAAACCTTAACAGTAAACAAACACTGTACAATTCTAAAATAAAGATGGCAGGGGATTTCCCTGGTGGTCCAGTGGCTATGACTCTGCACTCCCAGCGCAGAGACCCACGTTTGATCCCTATTGAGGGAATCAGATCCCACAGGCCGCAACTAAGATTCGCAGGGTGCGACTAAAGATCCCCCATGCTGCAACAAAGACGGAGGATCCCACGTGCTGCAACTAAGACCCAGAGCAGCCAAATTAACTAATTAATTAAAATAAATAAAACCCAGATGACAGCTGCTAAGGCTGGATATATGATGGCCTATAATATAAACTGTCTGGTCATTTTTGTTTTAAAATATCTGCATAAAGAGATGAAATCTTTGAATAAAGAAACAGGAATATAAATGTATTTTATAGTAACCACTTTTCAAAGATTTAATTCTTAATTTTTTCCTTACAGTTATCTTGCTTCAATTATCTTGTTCAAATTGAATAAACAGGCCATGGATATAACCAAAGCCCCAAGAAAAGTGAGTGAACAATGTGTCTGATAACCTTCCAAGGATCAATCCTAAAGGAAACCAACCCTGAATATTCATTGGAAGGGGTAACGCTAAAGCTGAAGCCCTGATACTCTGGCCACCTGATGCGAAAAGTCGACTCATTGGAAAAGACTCTGATGCCGGGAAAGAATGGAGGCAGGAGGAGAAGGGACGACAGAGGATGACGTGGTTGGATGGCATCACTGACTCGATGGACGTGAGTTTGAGCAAACTCTGGGAGATGGTGAAGGACAGGGGAGCCTGCGTGCTGCTGTCCGTGAGGTCGCAGAGAGTTGGACGTGACTGAGCAACTGGTGGTTCTGCAGCTTCATCTGTTTCCTGCTCCATCCTCCTTACTGGAGGGTGAGCTGGTTTACAGAACGGGCCTCGACTGCGTCTTGGTTCATTTTTTTTTCCTACTCTCCCTGGTGCTGGGCACACTTCTTACCTGACACACAGGAAGTGTGTGTCAGGAAGTGTGCACTGAAGGATAATCCAGCAAACGGACAGGCAAGTGAGTGAAAGAAATAGCATCTCGGCGTTCCGGTGTCTGTATCAACCACACACTGCTTTTTCCTCTAATACCTCTTGGTTAATCAGCATGCTGAGGAAACCGAAAGTATTTCCTTTCCTAAGCAAGTCGTTTGTCTTCATTAAAGAGCTGCTGTCCTATTTTCTGGTCATACTGTTTGATTAGACCCTTCTGGAATATTTCATAGAATTCTCTGTGGTTTACAACCAGCCTACATAATTCTGTGCCATCAGCTACTTCAAGGAGCCAGCTTCTTTTCTCCAACTAATTATTTCAAATGCTAGGCACCAATTCCTCAGGCACCCCATTAATTTTTTTCTATGAAGGGAATTCACACAAATTTCCTTTCTCTGAACCAATTTAAATGCACACGAGAACTCGATTTCTTATTCTGTCATTAGGAATAATAATTATATTCAGACTTTCAGACGATGAAAGCACTTTATACCAATTATTTTGTTTATCTGTGGTATACCCAGAGGTAGACTAGGTACATAATCCTTATTTTCTTGAAGAAGAAAATAGAGGTTGAAAAACATTTTCTACCTATAAGTTATTTATTTGTTCAGTCAACAATTTATTAAGCACTGAGAATATGTGGAGGACTGTATTTAGAGAAAGTGGAAGGAAGGGATGGAGAAAGGAAAGAAGGGAGGGAGGAAGATAGGCAGATGTGTCTTTTTTGCTTTATTAAATTATAGGTTCTCTGTAGTTTCAACTGTGTTTTTTTCTATTTTTTTTTCCTACTAGTATTTCCATGCACAAAGCTGGGCACAAATCTTCATCATCTTACACCCAGATAAAGATAGCAGCCTTCGGATAGTCTTGGTGCTTCTGGGTTTTCCCAAACTCTATTTAGCCAACTCAAGACTCAGAGTTATCTTGTTAAGCTCCATCTTATTGCTTCTGAGGTTTTTTGTGACTCAAAAGATTGGGCTTCCCTTGTGGCTCAGCTGGTAAAGAATCTGCCTGCAATGCAGGAGACCTGGGTTAGATCCCTGGGTTGAGAAGATACCCTGGAAAAGGGAAAGGCTACCCGCTCCAGCATTCTAGCCTGGAGAATTCCATGGACTGTCACAAAGATCCACGGGGTCACAAAGAGTTAGAAGCGACTTTCACTTTATTTAAGACTGGATCACTCTAGCTTGGTTAAAGACCCTTTTTATTTCATTCACCCTTCCTCCAATCTAACATCCTCTGTCAATGTCTTCCTTATTTCATAACCAGTTATCCTCGACATCCACCAAGGTAACTTGTTTATTGCCCCTTTAAGCAAAACTTCTCCACCATTTGTTTTTGTTTTTGTTTTTTTAGTTCTATGCAGATTTTAAAAAGCAAAACATTTATTTATTTACTCAGCTGCCCCAGGTCTTAGTTTCGGCATGCAAACTCTTAGTTGCGGCATATGGGATTCAGTTCCCTGATCAGGTATTGAACCCAGGCGCCCTGCACTGGAAGCGCAGAGTCTTAGCCCCTGGATCACCAAGGAAGTCCCTCCATTTGTTTTTTATATGCCATCTCTTGAAGCCAACATGCTCTCCTGGCTCACAGTGGACAACCTGCCTCCTCTCTCCTCCATTAAAAGCAGGTGAAACATTCACCTCTGATTCACCTTATCCTCCTCTGATTAGGACTGAACTCTGTGCCTCTCAACACCTGAACTTTTTCAATGTGCTACATTTATACCCAGTGGTTGCTGAACTAGCAGTATTAGCACCATCTAGGAACTGACTGGGAGAAGGCAATGGCACCCCACTCCAATACTCTTGCCTGGAAAATCCCAGGGACGGGGGAGCCTGGTGGGCTGCCACCTATGGGGTTGCGCAGAGTCAGACATGACTGAAGCGACTTAGCAGTAGCAGCAGGAACTGACTGGCTTCCCAGGTGGTGCTAGTAGTAAAGAACCTGCCTGCCCAAGTAGAGACAAGAGCGGACGGTCTGGTCCTTGGGTCGGAAGATCCCCTGGAGGGCATGGCAACCCACTCCAGGATTCTTGCCTGGAGAATCCCCTGGACAGAGGAGCCTGGTGGGCTGCAGTCCATGGAGTCACAAAGAGTCAGAGACAAGTGAAGCGAGTTAGCACAAGAACAAGGAACTGATTAGAAACACATTCTCAATCTCAAATATACTAGCTGAATCAGAAGTATTAATGGTGCATCCCAGAAAATTATTTTCACAAGCCCTCCACATGATTCTGGTGCTCTCTAAAGTCTGAGAACCAATGATGGATACATGTAACTGTAAGTAAAATACACAGACACACACACAGGCACAGAAACACACACATTCCCAAAAGGGCATGACCCTGGAAAAAAGCTTGTCAGACCCCCACTTAGACTACGAGCTATTGCAGATGACTGGAAGCACATGAGCCAATTTAGAACACTATTTTGCACATATTTTGCATTTACTACATATTTAGTTAAATGCCACTTTTCTTTGAATTCTGCCTTGGTTTTTTTGTTAATGATTTGACCAAAAGGGCACAAAGAAAAGAAAATGAAACACATTAAATGAAGCACACTATTCTTATTAAGTATTTGCAGCTCTGATTAAGGCTGGGAAATTAGTCCTGCACACAAAGGGCTTGCCATGGGGCTCCTATGCACCTTCCATAGCTACACCTTGTTCCCAAGGCTCTGGTCAAATTGACTGACATGCTGAAGCTGAAGCTCCAATATTTTGGCCACCTGATGCAAAGAGCCGACTCACTGGAAAACACCCTGATGTTGGGAAAGACTGAGGCAGGAGAAGGGGGGACAGAAGATGAGATGGTTGGATGGCGTCACTGACTCAAGGGACATGAATCTGAGCAAACTCCAGGAGACGGTGAGGGACAGGGAAGCCTGGCATGCTGCAGTCCATGGGGTTGCAAAGGGTCAGATATGACTGAGTGACTGAACAACGACAACAAAGATTTGATAATGAGGTGTAATTCAGTTTTCTATGCTTTAAGTTCCTCAACAACCAAACAGGAAGATATTTTATGCCAGCAAGCAACTGAGTTGAGAATTAGAATAGAGTTCATCTCCACTGGTCCCTGAAAGGGCTGGGGGACCCTCGAGGCAGTTTCAATTCCACTCCTGATGTTCAGGGCACACTGACCCTGTCTTTCTTCGGCAGCTACACCAGTGATCCAGAGGCATAAATGTCAGACCTGGGAGAAGAACCAACATGGACTCTGTTGTATTTCCAAACACAACCTGCAGCTCCTCTGGGAAAGGGTGCTCCCCAGGAGGATGCCCCCCCTGGATGGACAGAGAGAATCTGACCACATGGGCTCTGCTTAAAACTACGCAGAAGACAGGTCATCATGCTCAGGAGAGAAAAACGTCATTTTCTAATGACTGGTGCCTCCTCCTCGCCTAACAGGGCCCTGGGCCAGGAAGAGGAGGAAAAAAAAAAAACCTTTGGGTGACCGTCTTCCAAGCCAATGAACCCCCTTCCCATTGTTGAAGACAGAGAACAATCTGTCCAGAACACCACCAAGCACTAGCGACTTGGTTTCCTACAAAAGGAAACCATCCCATAATTAGCTGCAGGATTTAGGGCTAACTCCTGCTCTCCTTCACTGTCTCTGGCATGCTGTCTGATGGGACACAGGGCTGCAGAGAGCCCAGGCTCACGGCAAAGCCCTGTTTGCATGGACTACAACAGCTGTGAGAAGAACCAGGAACTACAGTGGTGCCAGGGACAGCCTGGAGATTCCTTGGTAACTGGCATTCCTACGAGAAGACCTTCTATCCTCTGGGCATCATCTCCTCACAGCTTGTTCCTAAAAGTCTGAAGGTTCCAAATTTAACATGTTTCCTCACTTATTTTTAAGTGAAGATATTCTCCTCATTTAAGAAACTGCTTATCTTGATGAAATCAGGAGAGATTTTATGCATATATTCATAAATAAATTTCACCTTTCTGTTTTGATGGGGAATAGCTAAAGTGAGGATTTAGCAGCCCCCAGTAGTTTCTCATCTGTGAAAACTCAGAAGAAGAAGAAAACCCTGCCACTGACAATCACGACAACCTAACATTTCAACCGGATGCTTGGGGAACAGTCGCCAATTACAGGGCATGTGATACTAGACAGAGAGAATCTGACCCACGACATGCCGGCTGATGGAAGACGGCAGAAGAAGGGGACGATGGCTACTCCTCGACCCCCACCCACCTCTGTCTCAGAGACCCTGGGCCTGCAACAAGCCAGAAATTCAAGACCACAACAGTGACCCAAAAGGACTAGAGCTAAGCATCAAACCAATGAGAACAGACATGAATCTAAATAATGGTTGCAGGCACTTGCAAAATGGGGCAGTGTTTCTTATACGGTGGAAATAAATTTCATGATCACTTAGATCTGAAACTACGAAGACCAAGAAAGGGAGGGGAGAAGAGGAAAATAATAGGATACGGAACTCCTTGTTTCAAGAGGGACAACTCAGTAGGAGAAACACAGTCAACTAATACATATCAACTGATAAAAGAATATAGTGTGATAATAACATCTCAAATCAGAGGAGGAAAGGATCCTTTTATATGTTGTTCACAAAGCACTGTTTGTAACTGTTTACAAACCACTGTTGTTTACAAGCCAATCATTTACAAATTAAAATTAGAGTCGACTAAGTGTGCCCCAAATTAATTCCAGATAGCTTAAAGATTTCAATATAAAGACTGTAAAGCACTGGAGGAAAACAGAAGTGACTGATGCAGAAATGAGCTTTCTGAGCATTACCCCCAACACAACATGAAGGCGGAAAAAACATTCATGTGTTGGACAGCTCCATGTAAAAGAATGAAATGAGAACATTCTCTTAACTCCATACACAAGAATAAACTCAAAATCAGTTAAAGACCTAAATGTAAGACTGACTGACTGACTGAAGTCACTCAGTCGGGTCCGACTCTTTGCAACCCCATAGACTGTAGCCTACCAGGCTCCTCTGTCCATGGGATTCTCCAGGCAATAGTACTGGAGTGGATTGCCATTTCCTTCTCCAGGGGATCTTCCCAACCCAGGGCTCGAACCCAGGTCTCCCACATTGTAGACAGACGCTTTACCGTCTGAGCCACCAGGGAAGTCCAAAATGTAAGACTGGATACTATAAAACTCCTAGAGGTAAATGCAGGCAGAACACTCTGACATAAATTGTAGCAATATCTTTTTGGATCCGTCTCCAAGAGAAACAGAAATAAAAGCAAAAATAAATAAATGCACCCTAATTAAGCTTGAAAGCTTTAGCATAGCAAAGGAAACCATAAGCAAACAAAAATACAACCTACAGAATGGGAGAAAATATTTGCAAACAATGTAAACAACAGAGATTAATCTCCAAAATATACAAATAGCTCATACAGCTCAATATAAAAAACAAATAACCCAATCAAAAAACAGCCCGAAGATCTAAACAGAGATTTCTCCAAAGAACACATAGAGATGACCAAAAGGCACATGAAAAGATGCTCAACATTGCTAATTATTAAGGAAATGCAAATTAAAACTGCAATGAGGTTTCATCTCACACCAGTCAAAATGGCCATCACAAAAGTCTACAAATAATAAATGCTGCAGAATGCGTGGAGAAAAATGAACCCTGCTACACTATTGGTGAAAATGTAATATATTCTCCACAGCCACTATGGAGAACAGTATGGAGGTTCCTTAAAAAACTAAAAATAGGGCTGCCATATGAGCCTGAAATCCCACTTCTGGGCACACATCCAGAGAAAACATAATTTAAAAAGACACACACACCCCAATGTTAATAGCAGCATATTTACAGCAGCAAAGACACGGAAGCAATCTACATGTCCACTGACAGAGGAATGGATAAAGAGGTGGTGTGTATATATATATATATATGTATATATATATATATATATATATATGTATATATATATACATATATATATAATGGAATATTGCCGTTGTTTAGTCGCTAAGTCATGTCTGACTCTCAGGCTTCTCTGTCTATGGAATTCTCCAGGTAAGAATATGGAGTGGGTTGCCATTTCCTTGTCCAGCGGATCTTTCTGACCCAGGGATCAAACCTGCATCTCCTGCGTTGGCGGCAGATTCTTTACCACTGAGCCACCTGGGAAGACCCAATACCTATAAATAAATTATAAATTAAATACAGAGAGTGAACAAGTATGCCAGTAAGTGTTGTTAGAAAAAGAAGAGTTTGTGTGTCCTGAAGGCAGGGGAGGGTGGTCATTACTGTGGGGTCATCGGGGAACTTGGGGCCAAGGCTGGAGAGAGGAACTGCAGGTCTGCGGGGAGAGCCTGCTGGGGGTGGAATGCGCAAGAGCAGGCCACAGTGGCCAGAGTGCAGGGAGTGTGGGGGACAGAGAAGAGCGACCGGTGACATGGGGCTGCAGTGCCCGTGTCAGTGAGGACACGGACTTAACTCTGAGTGGGAATATCTGGAGACTTGGGAGTGGAGGAACCAGGATCTGACTTCAATGTGTTCAAATTGGTCACTCTGGCCAATGTGACCATTATTTGAGAGCTTCAGCTCTGCCTTTTAATTGAAAGACATACCTGCAACCTCGCCCCCCGCCACGGTCTACACTCTGCCAACCACAGCCTTTTTAGGACGGGAGATGGTGTAGAAACCACAGGCTCAGAGTCTACACTTGTGCCTGCTCCTGTCCACAGGGGTGCTAAGGGAACAGCCAAATCCTCCTCCCTCCTTGACCCTACTCTGCCCTCCTGATGATGGGGGCAAGACCCTAAGCTGGTCCTCCAACCTGTGGCTAAGCAAAGCTCATGGGCAGAACGCTTCCTGAAAACAGGAAGGGTGAAGCTCCCCTAAGAGTAGCGACTAACCAACCAGAAGACTGGCCTGTCCCAGCATCGAGAAACATCCCGGGGGTTCATGAAAGTGTAAAAACAAAGCCAACCCTCCTTGGGAACTTCCCTGGCATCCAGTGGTTAAGACTTTGCCTTCCAATGCAGGGGATGCAGGTTCAATCCTTGGTCAGGTAGCTAAGATCCCACATGCCTTGCTGCCAAAAAACCAAAACACAAAACAGAAGCAATACTGTAACAAATTCAATAAAGACTTAAAAAAAATTGGTCCACATTAAAAAAAAAGCTTAAAAAAAATAACAAGCCTCCTTGTTCTTACTATAATGAACCATGACTTCCCTTATCCCTGAGCCAAATTTTCTTTTTTCCTTTTTAAATACATTCCCAGAGCTGATTTCCCTTATAAAAATGTCTCTGGAATTTTGTGCCTTTTGATCACCTTCACCCATTTCCCCTCACTCCCCACCCACCCCCTCCTCTGACACCCACTATACCTTCTTTGGCAAAGTGTCTACTCAGTTCCTCTGTCCATTTCTCATTCAGACTATTTGGCTTATTTCCCCTTACTGAGTTGTATGACGTCTTTACACATTTGGGATATTAACCCCCTGTTGCATATATGATTTGCAAATATTTTCTCCCATTCCATGAATTCTCTCTTTTTTCTTATGCTTTCCTTGGATATGCAGACACTCTTTAGTTTGAGGTACTTTGTCGTCTCACTTGCTTATGTTTGTGACTGCCTCTGCCTTTGGTGTTAAGTCCAAATAATCACCGCCAAGACTGATGTCAAGGGGCTCACCCCCCTATATTTTTTCCTGGGAGCTTTATGGTTTCAGGTTTTATGTTCAAGTCTTTAATACATTTCGAGTTGATATCTGTGTATGGTGTGGTACAGTGATCCAGTTTCTGCACGTGGCTCTCTGGTTTTCCTAACACCACTTACTGAAGAGACAACCCTCTCCCCACTGCATATTACTGGCTCCTTTGCTCTGAACTGACTGACTGTATCTGACCGCAGTATGTTCTGAAAAGAGTATTTTCTCTCTCCCAGCATCAGCATCCACGCCACATGGAAGCAAAGGGGCCACAGAGCCAGCATCCTGGACACAGCACATCCTCCAGCCCAGCCACAGCCCATTCTGCCCTCCTTCCACTCAGAGTCAGACTCCACCAGCTGTCAAAACAGCAAGCTTTCCCAAACAGGCAAAATCTCCTTGTTTAAAGAACGACCACACGGAGAAGAAAAGGGAAGTATATTCTAAACAGAAAGATCACTTGCGATCCACGGCACGGGGCATTAGTTCAAGAAAGGTTCCATGGGGAACCAGAATGTTCAGTCCAATTGTGTAAAGAGTACCGATCGGCATATTATTCCACAAAGTCTGGGCCCTGGCCCAAGGACAGAAAAACGGAACTACAGCTCTCCCAAATAACAGAGCCAAATGACAGCCAGTGCTTTCTGAATCTTAATGTCATTCCAGATGAAAAACCAGACTGCCAGGAAAAAATAGTTACACGGCGATCCCTGGATTTATGAGGAATCATGGTACTAAATATTCATAAACCAGGGAAAGTGCACACAGTGTCCATCATTCTGTAAACTTGTGCTTGCCACAACATTCAGAAAAGCCGAAAGAAATGCTTAACAAGTCCCCATGTTTAGGGCCCATGGATGGAATCCAGTCTCTGTTTTATCATGCACATTTTCCTTTCAAACTGGGCTCATCTTTTGATTTCAAAAATAAAGGCACCAAAGACAAAGAGTTTTCTCTTTTTCTTATTTCCCATTTAATCACTGAAAATGTTCAGTACTTGTTCGTTTTTATATATGAGCAAAACACTGAGGCTCAGAATGATTCAAAGCTGTAAGATGGTCCTTTCTGATAAACACAGGTGAAGACAACCTGGCATTTCTTTATCCATGGACTAACTGCAAAGGGACTACAGGGCTGTCTTCAAAATTTCAAACAGTGTAGGAAAAAAAAGAACAAAATTGCCTCAAATGCCACCATTCAGAGATATTTTCTGCTGATTTGGGAAGTGGTGTTTTTTGTCTTTGCTCTTGCAGGCATCGACAGTTCTTTTTTTTTTTCTTTGTATTGACATATAATTCACATATAAGATAGCTCATCTTTAAAATCAAGAGGATGGATACTTAGATAACTAATGAGAACCAACTGTGTAGCTCAGGGAACTCAGTGCTCTGGAGTGACCTAAATGGGAAGGAAATCCAAAAAAGAGGGGATATATGTGTGTGTGTGTATAGCTGATTCACTTTGCTGTTCAGTAGAAATAAACATACATTTGAAAACAACTATACTCCAAAAAGATCAATTTTTTAAATAAAGAGTACTGAAATTTAATTTCCATGCAATGATATTAATATTTGGCTTTGACTTGAGTGACATGGTTGGGATTCACACCCACACCGTCCAGCTCTAAGTTCACATTCTTTTTTTCTTGGCCACACCACACAGCACGCAGGGGGGTCTTACTTCCCTGACCAGGGATCAAACCCGTGCCCCCTGAAGTGGAAGCGTGGATTCTCAACCACTGTACTGTCAGGGAAGTGCCTAAGTTCCCATTCTTTCTAAGAGGCTAAAACCAGCCCGAGCTGCTGCCAGGATGGGAAAACTTGCTTATTATCCCAGTTCTCTTACAGACATGGTGTGGCAAACACAGTATCTATTCTTTGACAATTTGGATGGGGCAATTAGGGCACGAAGGTCATCTTCTAGAGAGGCTAACATTGTTGAACGTCTCAGTCGATGACTTAAGTTCAAACGCAGACCACTTTCTCATTCTGAGCCCTTCTTTGTCTTCATCCCTGTAGCTACATCCCCACTTTCTGCTCTTTCTGACCTGGATCGCTCAATCATCTCTGACCCCATGGACTGTACCCACCAGGTTCCTCTGCCCATGGGATTCTCCAAGCAAGCATACTGGAGTGGATTGCCATTTCCTTCTCCAGGGGATCTTTCCTACCCAAGGACTGAACCTGGGTCCCTCCCACTACAGGCAGTTTCTTCACCATGTGAGCCACCAGGGAAGCCCCCTGGATTGAGGCCACCTCTCCAAAGCTCTGACCTTTCCACGAGGGTCAGTCTCCTCCACTCCTTTTTGGTGCTAAGTCCTTCTCTTTTAGGGCTGAGGAGGCACAAAGACTACGTGGAGGGCACAGGACAAACCTCCGCTGTCTGACTGTACTGTGGCTCCTCGGGGACCGGGGCCAGAGACACGGTTTTCCCAGAATCAGGAGACGAGAGCAAGTAGAGCTCCTTTCTCAAGGGGAAACACCCAGGGCGCTCCTCTCACCACCAAGCTATTTTTAGCTCCTTCGAGTGTCTCTGAATCCAAACAACTCAAGGAACTGCCCAAGTTCATAGTTTCCGCCTGTTCCAACTTTGACAAAATATATTGTGTCATGTGGAGAGACAGCCAGCCAGCCCTGACTGTCTCCCAGACACACAACACCTGTTAAGAAATAGGATCCTTATCAGCGCTGGCAGAGACTGGAGACAATTTCTGGGGACAAGTGGTCCTCTCAGCAGGATGGAAAAAAAAGCAGGGACTGGGTTTGTGCCAGGCAGATCAAGCCAACTAGGAAAGAGTAAAAAGTACCAGTGCAATGCCATTTCCACACTGAAAATTAAAATGCTGTACAAAGCAAAAAATGATAAGAGAATTCTGGACTTCTTTTTAAATTCACTTCCCAAATCTACACCAGCATCTTCATCTGGCCTCAGCCTGAGTTTCAAGACAAACCTCTTGCCAGAACTTGCAAAGAATCCAACTGGTGAAAAACACTAACGAAGGATGAAATAGGAAAAAAGTCATCCAGCTCTGAATAGCTGTTTATGAACGGTTTTCATTCAAATGCTTCACCTGTGTTATGCTAGTAGCTCAGCTGTATCCTACTCTATGCGACCCAGGGACTGTAGCCCACCAGGCTCCTGGAATTGGAATCTCCCAGGCAAGAATACTAGAATGGGTTGGCATTTCCTTCTCCAGGGGAGCTTCCCAACCCAGGGATTGAACCCGTGTCTCACACGTGGCAGGAAGATTCTTTACCATCTGAGCCACCAGGAAAGCTGCACACGTAGGAAAATGAAAGCGCCAAGTCCCCAGGTGGGTGGCTTGGAAATGAAAAGAATAAATCACAGCCTCAGGTACATGAGTGATTCTGTCTCTGAAACCAGCGGGAGAGGTGGAAGGTGGGGGTAAAAGCCAATGTCCTTAATGGCTGAGACAGGAGAAGAGGAGAAGAATTCTGTACAGACTCCGTTTACACGGGTGATAGGAAATCGTCTCCCAATTAGGAAAGTTAGGCTCCTATTCTATTTTTATTCTTAATTAGAGGATAATCACTTTACAATGTTGTGTTAGTCTCTGCCATATGACAACGTGAATCAGCCAAAGGTGTTCATATGTCCCCCCTACTCTTGAACCTCCCCCCCAAGGAAAGTTATTTTTCTTTCCATCACTATTTTTGTTATGCTCAAGAATATGGTAATAAAATTCTGATGGACTTTCCCAGTATTTGTTTATTCAAAACAGACTGAGCTGCTGGCCTGGCAGGTGGGGAAACATGGGTCCCGCCTGCATGCAGTTGTCAGAGCAGCGGAGACGCAGGGAGTAAGTGGGTGCAATGCAAGGTGTGAGCTGGGAGAGGCTGAGCCAGGGGCTGCGGCAGGGAAACCGAGCAGAATCTGAACACGCACATGAGCGTGAGCAAAGGAGATGCAAGGTGTGGGCTGGGAGGGGCTGAGCCAGGAGCTGCGGCAGGGAAACCGAGCAGAATCTGAACACGCACATGAGCGTGAGCAAAGGAGATGCAAGGTGTGGGCTGGGAGAGGCTGAGCCAGGGGCTGCTGCAGGGAAACCGAGCAGAATCTGAACACGCACATGAGCGTGAGCAAAAGAGAAGGAATGGATGCCTTTTCACACGCACACACTCACACACATGCGGCTGAACACATACATGGTTGTGAGCACGGGAGAGGGAACAGATACAATTTCATATGCCCATACACACACACGTGGGGTTGAACACGCACATGGACGTTTGCACTAGAGAGGGAACAGATACGCTTTCATATGCCCATACAAACACACATGGGGTTATTTCACAACACTGACGTACACAGGATGGGGGCTGGCCAGTCCAGAATTTACCCTGCAGCCTGTGAGGGGGGCCTCAGGCAGGAACTAGTGCTGCTGTCTAGGGGAAGACTTTCTTCTTCTTCAGGGAAGCCTCAGTTTGTATGTGTGTGTGTGATTTTTTTTTTTTTTTTTTGTATTGGAATACAGTACTCTTGCCTGGAAAATCCCATGGGTGGAGGAGCCTGGTGGGCTGCAGTCCATGGGGTCGCAAAGTCGGACAAGGCTGAGCGACTTCAGTTTCACTTTTCACTTTCATGCATTGGAGAAGGAAATGGCAACCCACTCCAGTGTTCTTGCCTGGAGAACCCCAGGGATGGGGGAGCCTGGTGGGCTGCTGTCTGTGGGGTCGCACAGAGTCGGACACGACTGAAGTGACTTAGGAGCAGCAGCAATATAGTTGCTTTACAAGGTTGCATTCCTCTCTCCAGTACAGCAAAGTGAATCAGCCACACGTATACAGAGGCATGCTCAGTCGCTCAGTCGTGTCTGACTCTTTACAACCCCGCGGACTGCAGCCTGCCAGGCTGCTCTGTCCATGGGATGGCCCATGGGGTCGGTTGCCATGCCCACCTCCAGTGATCTTCCTGACCCAGGGGTCAAACCTGTGTCTCCTGCATTGGAAGGCAGATTCTTTACCTGCTAAGCCACTGGGGAAGCCCTACATTTCCTCTTTTTTTTGGATTTCCTTCCCTTAAAGCCTTTGAAATGACTGCATGAGGCCCACCCAGGTTACAGGGGACAATCAATTTCCTTTACTTAGAGTCAGCTGATTACAGACGTTAACCACACCTACCCAATGCCCACAGAACAATGCCGGGATTGGTGTCTAAGGGACCACAGGGGCTACAACCCAGTCATGCTGACACGTAAAACTGACCATCACGAGGGGCTGGGAGGGAGGTCTAGGGAGACCTGCATTCACACTTGGGCCTGGGAGGGGGCAGATTATCAGGTAAGGTTCCCAGAGGAAATGCTGATAAAGACTGAAAGTCGAGGACCTCCCTGACAGTCCAGTGGTTAAGATCTCACCTTCCAGCGCAAGGGATGCGGGTTTGATCACTGGTCAGAGGAACTAAGATCCCACATGCCTTGCAGCCAAAAAACCAAAACATAAAAAACAGAAGCAATATTATAACAAATTCAGTAAAGACGTTAAAAATGGCCCACATCCAAAACATCTTAAAAAAAAAAAAAAAGACTGAAAGCCTAGAGAGCAAGTAAAGAAGGGGTGTGTGAACAGGTGGGCTGCTGGATTGGGGGCGGGGGGCCAGGAAGCCGGCAGGCATGGGAATGGACTCCCGGTCCCCAGGCGGAGGTCCCAGAGCCAGCATCCGTGGAAGAGAGGTGAGGATGCTGAAGGTGGGCATGTCAGTGCTGAATGCTGAGGGGGCACCGCCTCTCTGCCAGGCCCAGTTCACCGTGCTTCCCACGCATCACCTCCCCCCTTCAGAGGTACCCTGAGACCCGGGGCCCGCCAACCACAGGGTCCTGGTGGGAGGTTGGTGTACTGCAGGGCCAGCTGGCTCCTGAGTCCACAGGCAGGACCCCGACCCACGGCACCTCACCAGAGAAGGGGTCTGCCAGCTGTGCAAGGGGCTGGGGTCAAGGTCACAGATGGAGAAGCTACTTTAGCTCTGGACAGAGATGTGGAAGACGGAGTTCGAGGGGAGCATGGAGAGAGGGCTGGGTGAGCAGGAGCTCCAGCGAGTGGGAGAGGTTTGGGGCAGCCACAGTGGGCAATGGGGCAGGAAGGGAAAGTGGGAAGGATGACGCAGATCATCACGGAGAAGCAAAAGCTCCTGGCGGGACCGTCAGGGGCAGTGTTGGCAGGGAACTGAGGTCCGCTGGTGCCACAGAGGCAAGGAGTCGAGAAGACCTGGGACTGGATGCATCGGCCACATGGGCTCCAGGGAAAGAGCAAGTCCCCATCACCTGGTTTTCGGCATTTGGAGAAAGCAACGGAGAGTCAGAGTAATTCACATGCTTCAGTGGATTCCTCCTCGGTCTGCTCCAGATCCTGCCAGTCAAACACCGTGAAGACACGCAGCTCTTGCTTTAGAAGGAAAAAGTATCCCGTCTCTTCCCTACATAACCTGTGCACAGGGCTTCCCAGGTGGCGCTAGTGGTAAAAGACCCGCCTGTCAATGCTGAGACAGAAGAGACACAGGTTCAGTCCCTGGGTTGGGAAGATCCCCTGGAAGAGGGCATGGCAACCCATGCTCGAATTCTTGCCTGGAGAATCCCGTGGACAGAGGAGCCTGTCGGGCTATGGTCCGTGGGGTCGCAAAGAATTGGACATGATTGAAGTGACTCAGCACGCATGCAACCTGTAGACAGTTAGCTGAATCACTTCAATCTTGAATGCTTCCTACTGATTCTGTTCTGTGGATTGCAGGCGTTAGAACGAGGATGCTTCTCACAAAAGGCTCTCTTGTGCAGGTCTGTTCCAATGCTCTGTGCAGAAAGTACAATGAGCCATCTAACTACTGTCCTTCTTTTCTTTTGCCTAAGCTTAATCAAAAGAAGTCCCCTGGCTTTTTTCTTTTCAAAAATCATTGTTAAAGAGAAAGTTTGCCATTGTGCAGTGTTATTCTGCTGAGTGGATTCAGAACATCTTGGATGTATATGCACAGCCCTCAGAGCACTGTGAATCTGGCAGCAGAGACCCACTGGTGGCCCCTCATCTCTGGAAGACACTTTGGCAAAAAAGATAAAACACAGGAGCTGCGATGGGAAACACTGTCCTGATGGAAACGGCACAGCACGTGACAATGCAGGTGTTTATACTTTTCATTAGAGTAGGCAGAAATGAAAACATTTAGATAGAACATGTATCATTTTAGGCGATTATAATATTAATGTTAGGTTTGCTTCTGTTGGCGGTAGTCATATGTTGCTTGGCAACCCCAAGTGTTTCTGGGGTTTAATTGCAAACTACTGGAGGAGCTCCTCATTTTAAAACTGATGAAGCTGCTCAAGAAGCTGAAAGTGCTACCTACACACCCAGATCTTATGCTGATACAGGGTATTTACACGTAAGACACTCCCACAATGAAATGTAACACCAGAAGCCCCTCTGGTCCTACAAGCTGTCCTGAAGTCATCCAAATGACATCCTGGCCCACTTGATCCAAAGTTCTATTTCCTTAGTAGCTACTACATCACTGGCTCTCACCAGATTCTTTCAAATTGATTTTTAAATTGTGGTGAAATATACATAATGGAAAATTTACCATCATACCTTTCCTCAAGTCTACAGTCCTCTGGCATCAGTAGTCACCTTGCTATGCAACGATCACCACTATCATCTCCAGAACTTTGTTCATCTCAAATAACCAAAACTCTACACCTATTAAACACCAACTCATCCCCCTGACCCCAGCCCCTGTTAACTACCATGCTACTCTCTGACTCTGATTTTGATTACCCTAGGCAGTCATGTATGTGGAGTCATACAATGTTTGTCCTGATTTCTCTGGAGTATTTCATTCAGCATCATGTCCTCAAGGTTGTCCATGTTGCAGTCTATGCCAGAATTCCATTCCTTTCAAAGGCTGGTTAACATTCTATTATATGTATACACCACACTTGGTTTTTCCATTCATCCATCAATGGACATTTGGGTTGCTTCCACCTTTTGACTACTGTGAATAATTAACGTTGCTACGAACGTGGCTATACACACATCTCTTCAAGACCATGGTTTTATTTCTTCAGGGTATACACCCAGAAGTGGATTACTGGATCATATGGTAATTCTATATTTAATTTTTCCAAGGAACCACCACACTGCTTTTCACAATGACCGTACCATTTTACATTTCCAACAGCAATGTACAAGGATTCCCCGTCCTCACCACTTCTTACCCCCATAAAGTAAACACTATTCTTTTCTGATGGAGAAGGAAACGGCAACCCATTCCAGTGTTCTTGCCTGGAGAATCCCAGGGACAGGGGAGCCTGGTGGGCTGCCGTCTCTGGCGTTGCACAGAGTTGGACACGACTGAAGCTAGCAGGAAAAAAAAACTGAATTGAATTCTTTTCTGATAGCAGCCACCCTAATAGGTACAAACTGGACTTTGTATGTGCTTTATTTTTTCATACTTCTCCTTCTATAGGTACTGTACTATACTGGGATAATTTACCTTAAACAGACTGTCTGCTTATCCACTATTACATCCTCAATGGCAGGAACCAATTCTTTACATCAAGGGAATAACACAGCTTCGAGGAATAAGTTCACAGTAGATTGAGGAAGATCTTGAAAGCCAGGCTGAACTATTTACCCCAAGGGGGACCACCTATTTGTTGTTTCTGTAAGAGGATGCTACCATCATCGCCATTTATTTACTTTGGTCATGCCACACGGCCCGGGGGATCTGTTCCCTGACCCGAGATGGAACTCGCACCCCCTGCAGAAGTGCAGGTTCCTAACTACTGGACCGCCAGAGAGGCCCCAGTCTGATGCTGCAGGTAACACGAGCACCAGACAGTAAGTCGACAGCATTCTCAGGGCACAGCAGCAGTCCTCTCCCAGTCCTCTCTGCCTCTTCTCTAGGCTTCCGTCTTCATCCAGACATGCACTGCCCTCAGCCCAGGTGTGACTGCACAGCCGGGTGGTGGGACTCCTTGCTCCTCCAGTGCTCAGCCCAGGACAAAAGCAATGGGCACCTAATGAATATTTCTGGATTGAGGGCAAGAGGAGAAGGGGGCAACAGAGGATGAGATGGCTGGATGGCATCACTGACTCAATGCACATGAGTTTGAGCAAAGTCAGGGAGGACAGGGAAGCCTGGCGTGCTGCAGTTCATGGGATCGCAAAGAGTCAGACATGACTTAGCAACTGAACAATAACATACGAAATAGATAACAAGGACCTTCCGTATAGCACAGAGAACTATACTCAGTATTTTGTAATAACCTATGATGGAAGAGAATGTACAAAAAAATCTATATGTCGATACAGAGATATATAGATATGTATAGCTGGATCCCTTTGCTGTGTATCAGAAACCAACACAATGTAAATCAACCATATTTCAATAAAAATTAAAAATATTTCTGGAGTCTGGTTGAATGTGAGAGTGATCAAAGGCATTTTGAGATCCACACCTGACCACCCATCTGTCCGACTTATATGGAAACCATCTTAGGGGTGAGCGAGACTTATTTCTTATCACTGTCTCATACAACATCCATATGGTGACCTCCTGAGAAGTAGTAAGGAATCATGGGAAATTTTATCATCGCTGAAACAGTACTCCCTTGAGAAACAGAGAAAGATGGGAAATTTCAAACGCTCTCACACTCGATTAGGGAAGTCATCTGGCGTTTTGTTCCATGTCTTGTCTGTCCCACAACACGATATAACTTATAAGAGAGGCTTTTATCAGAGTCTTTTCTGGAGACAAGCAAGTTCTGCTTTTTCTCGTGAGATTAATTATTTTATACAGCCTCCTTTCATCTTTTAATTTTGTCAGAATGTTGTAGAGACTATTTCTGCCCCACTTTGATCTCATTGCCAGAAGTAACTGAATTCAATCACAGAGGGGACTGTAACACACGACCGACCCCAGGAGCACTGGGCCATCCTTAGGTGGTGAACTTCCTTCTCACCACCTACTGAAATTTCACCTCTTTCTCTGGTCTCTGGTAAGCATGAGACAATTAATCATTTTCCTCTTTTTATTCATCTCATCTTTTAAAAATGGGATATATTTCCATCTTCTTTTTTCTACTATTTTTTTCTTTTCTTCTCACTTCACTCCCCATGTTTAGAAAACATAAGTGAACAAACATATTTAAAACTCTCCAATAATTCTAATTTTTATTATAGCATTAAAGTAGAGAGAAATCTAGGCATTTATCTTTGTATTTTTTGCATTGAGATATGATTGACATCGGGGCTTCCCTGGCGGCTCAGACAGTAAAGAATCTGCCTACAATGCAGGAGACCTGGGTTCGATCCCTGGGTTGGGAAGATCCCTTGGAGGAGGGCATGGCAACCCACTCTAGTATTCTTGCCTAGAGAATCCCCATGGACAGAAGGCCTGGCGGGCTACAGTCCACGGACTGTAAAGAGCTGGACACGACTGAGTGACTGGCACACACAACCATATATCTGACATTATGACATATAAATGACATATAACATTGTACAAGTTTTAGGTATACAACATAATGATTTGACTTATGCAGATACTGTGAAATGATCCTCACAATAAATTAAGATCCATCACTTCATATAAAGATTTTTTTAAGACTCTTTTTGCCAAAGTATAGTTCATTAAAATGTTAGTTTCTGGTGTACAGCAAAGTGATTCAGTTACATATATGTGTATATATAACTAAATATACACTTAGTAACTGAATATATATATTTATATAGCAACTGAATATACATATAGTTACTGAATACATATACAGACACATCATATATATATTCTTTTTCATATTCTTCTCCATTATAGATTATTATAAGATGTTGAGCATACTTCCTTGTTGTTTATCTTTTTTATATAGTAGTGGGTATATGTTAACCCCAAACTCCTACAGATATCTTTTCTTGCAATGAGAACCTTTATGATCAACACTTTTAGCAACTTTCAAACACTCAATACAACACTGTGAACAATACTATATACAGACAGCATAAGTCATATGCTCTTCAATTGTAACAGAGGAAAAACATAGGGGAAAAGTTACAGGTGTTTCCTTATAGCTTCTGAATGAAAGTGTAAGAAGGAGCAAACGTGTGTCCTAGGGGCCCCAGAACCCCTAAGAACCTTCTGCTCCAGAGACACAGAATCCATAGAAGGCATTTCAGAAACCATGGTCCCATCCCTCACGTGGCAGGGAGGACACCGGATGCCCACAGGGACCTGTGATTTGTCCCACGTGATGGCCCCAGGCAGCAGGCAGATCTGTCCTCTGAGCCCCCAGTGGCCCTCACCGGCTCTCCTGGAGTCTGTGAGCAGGAGCTCGGGGTTCGCCAATGTCCACTCAGAACACAGCCCTTGCACCCCCACCCTCTCTAGTCTCTGGGCACCACTCACAAGGACCTTCAACTGGTACAGACCCATGGCTAACAGGCTCCTGGGTCCTGGGGCAGCTTGACTCCACTTCCTCTGGGTCCTCAGCAAAGAGATGTCACAGGAAACTGCTGGATTCTAGTCGTGGCCAACTTATGCTGTAGGACCTCAAAGCTGGAATCGCCTCATCCTAAGACTCGAGCCGCACATGGGACAAGTATACATTTCCAGTAAACCCTCGCGTGACATCCAGTGCTTTCAGCCTGGCGTGCGTCAAGAGATGAGGCATTAGACTGATCCAGCCCCGGGCTCATCACTAACTCACCCTGGAGTGGGGGCAAGCACCTCACCTCTCCTCACACCCTCTCCTTTTCTGCAGAACAGTCAGGATCACTTGGATAATTTCTAAGGCACCAGCTGGACATTGCAGGCTTCTGTGACGGTAAACCAAGGCTGCTGGAAGAACAGACAACTAGGAACATGAGAAGAAGGAAGCGAGTGCAGTGCACGGAGACACCCAAAGCACATCAAGGTCCAGCTGGAGGAAACTGACCCTTTCTGGACAAGGAACCAGTCAGCAGGCAATGAATACACTTACTCCGCAGTTGCAATAAAAACCAGAAAGAACTGGACTACTTCGTGTGCGCTGGCAGAGTCACTGCTGGACACAAACTAATAGCATCTGCTTGAAACAACACCTGCTCCTTGACCCCCAGCTTAATTAGTGTTATCTGTTCAGTGAAACCATTGTGACAGGTCCAGGCAGCCTCATTTGCTTTCATTAGCAAATCTCACTGGAGGCCACAGAAGTCTACTGCGTGGGCACCGATTTCAGAGGCAAACCTCGGGGCTGACAGCGCCCAAGATGCACTGGCATTTTTCATTTTCTAATCACAGGGGTCTGAGTAAAGGGGTGTTGGCAGCTGACAGCTGAGGCGGTCTGCCTGTCACCTCCCCGCCATACGTGGTTTCTAAGAAAGAGTGCTGGGAAAAGATTCCAGCCTTAGATATCTGTGACAGCAGCCGTGGTGGAAGAGTCTGGGGTGGCCGCTTGTTGTCACGTTTATTTGTGGCAAGAGCAAGAGATGCAGGTGGGCAGGTTCCATTGTGGCTCTGGGCCAAGTTGTAGTAAGGTCATATTTGTACACACACGTCCAAAATGGGCTTCCCAGGTGGCATTTGTGTAAAGAACCTGCCTGCCAATGCAGGAGATGTTGGAGACACAGGTTCAATTCCTGGGTCAGGAAGATCCCCTGGAGGAGGGCATGGCAACCCACTCCAGTATTCTTGCCTGGAGAATCCCATAGACAGAGGAGCCTGGGGTGCTACAGTCCATGGGGTCACACACAGTTGGACATGCTTGAAGTGACTTAGCCTGCACACATACCTAAAACTAACACAACTTTGTAAATCAACTATACTCCAATTAAAAATGTTTTCAAATAAAGAACAAAGCACACAAATTAGAGAAAATATCATGGGCATGGAGAAGACGTGCTCTAATGTGGAAATGGAAGTGAGGGAATTTTCTGGAACTTACTGGAAGAAGTAAACCATCACTTCATGGAACAGATGGGGAAAAATGGAAACAGTGGCAGATTTTATTTTCTCATCTCCAAAATCACTATGGACAGTGACTGCAGCCATGAAATTAAAAGGCGCTTGCTCCTTGGAAGAAAAGCTATGACAAACCTAAACAGAGTACTAAAAAGCAGAGACATTACTCTGCTGACAAAGGTCCAACTAGTTAAAATTATGGTTTTTCCAGCAGTCGTGTACAGATGTGAGAGTTTGACCATAAAGAAGGCTGAGTGCCAAAGAATTGATGCTTTCAAACTGTGGTGCTGGAGAAGACTCTAGAGAGTCCCTTGGACAGCAAGGAGATCAAACCAATGAATCCTAAAGAAAATCAACCTTGAATATTCACTGGAAGGACTAATACTGAAGCTGAAGCTCTAATATTTTGGCCACCTGATACAAAGAATTGACTCACTGGAAAAGACACTGATGCTGGGAAAGACTGAGGGCGAGAGGAGAAGGGGAGGACAGAGGATGAGATGGCTGGATCGCATCACTGACTCAATGGGCATGAGCTTGAGCAAACTCCAGGAGATACTGAAAGACAGGGAAGTCTGGCATGCTGCAGTCCATGGGGTTGCAAAGAGTTGGACAGGACTTAGCGACTGAACAACCCACCTTAGCAAGGCATGCTTTTCAGAGGCTCCATTCCCTGGATGACCATGCCTTCTCTGCTGTGCCCACCCTGTCCCCCTCTAGCTGGCCATGCCCTCCAGAATCTGTCCCCACGCCTCTTCCATCCCAGCCTACTTACAGCCCTCAGTGCTGACAGTCACGGCTCCAAACATCATCACCTACTGTCCACGGCTACTCCTTTCGTTTCATTCCAGAATTTCTGTAATACTGCCGGGTGTATTTATAGGAGTGCTTTCCTGGGAACCCAGCAGACCCAGAGGTCCACACACCCACTCCTCCTCCTGAACCCCGAGTTCTGCAAGGGGCCCCTCTCCCTTGTTGTCACGCCCACCCTCTCAGGCGCTCCTGCCCTCTCGGTTCTGTCTCTTTCTCATTTGGTCTTTTCTCTCTGTGCCCACTGCTGATGCCTACTTCAGGCTCCTGCCAGCCCTCGTGGCTCAGTTGCTGCCTGTTAGGGGAGTCCAAGAACCCTCTGACATCACCATTAATTGATTTTCTTTCTTATCAAAAGCAAAAGGAAGTATTGATCTGTGACCCCATCTGCTGCCTTAAGGAAGACACTGTGAGGATCTCTATGAACCTTTACAGATAACAGTCTGTGTCTGTTACAGGATACAAGGATGCACACACTATCGACAGAGGTCCCGGGAGAAGTCATTATGAGTCTGGAAGTCATCACTTCCTGATGCCCAGCCTGAGGCAAAGGGCAGGACCAAGAAGGTGACTTCCAAGAATCTCAGCTCTGTAATTTACAGCAAAAAATCAGGGCATTAAAACCTTTCAGCTGTTCTCTGTTACTGTCCTGAAATGTCCATCTCGTATAACAAGAGAAAGCGAACAAAATAAGGTAAGGCCAGGAAGGGACGGATCCCTAACTTTGGCAGCACTAAGATCTCTCACCCTCTCCTCTCCTCTAAACTAACTTACATTATCATATTTATGCTTCTCAACTAATGCAGTTCTGATTATCCACCACTTAAGAGCCATAAATGATTCCATACCTTTATAGAATTCAGCCGCAAGACGCCAGCTCTTGAGAGCTTGAAGTGGTCAATTCAATTAATTCAATCCCTTTCAACGTTTGTAATAAAAATCTGAGTTCAGTGAGGTTAACTGACTTTCCCAACGATTATCCTATTACCATAAATGCTAATTTTATTACATATTATGCATGCAAGTGTGGCATATTTCTTATCTTAGTTCATAGTTCAAGGTACCCTTTCTTCATTAAGTATCTTGAATGCGCTAGAACAAGTAAGAATCCAGCACCTATAAACCTTTTGAAAGGCAATGTGATTTCTAAAAGTTTTGCTCACGCATCTGATGCAAAACGAATAAACTAGGAGTTACTTGAGCACTAGAGAAAATATTTTCACTTATAAGCAATGCCGAGTCACACGCAGAAGCACCTCGTTCTAATGTGTATGTATGAAGGAAGCAAAATGGGAGAAAAAAGAAAGGAGTGCATGTGTGGGAATCACTGAGAAAATTAACAGCAGGAGTCAGTGAAAATGGTTCTATTTTTTCCTTACAAAGAAGACTTTAAATTACATAATTACAGGGTCCAGGGAAATAAGTATTTAAATCTATCAGAGGCATGTGTCTCACCTCCTCATTTCCAGAGCGAATCAGGAGCTCACTTTGGTTTCTGTTCTCACTGTTCTTTCCCTCCCACCCACATCGGGTTGAGATATCTGACAAAGTAAAATCCTAGTACAATGGAAATTAGACTCCAGCAAAATGAGAAACTGTGTGAAGCCCTTCAAACACTGCGAAATCAAATGCTCCCATTTTCTCCCGCAGACATTACAGGCCCAGGAACAAAAGTCAGATCCAACACTCAGTTTCTATTTTGAGCAGAGGTTTCAAAAGCCATCAGCGTAGATTAATGTGCTATGCATTAGTCACTTGCATATAAATACATTTCGTTTCAAGGGAACTCAACACAGGGAGCTCAGCTCAGTGCTCTATGACAATCTACAGGGGCGGGATTGGGGGAGGGGCGGAGGGGGCTCAAGAGGGAGGGGATATATGTATACATATTGCTAATTCACGTTGTTGTGTGGCAGAAACTAATGCAACGTTGTAAAGCAATTATCCTCCAATTAAAAATAAATTTTAAAAAATAAAAAAAATAAAGTGAACCAAATGGAATATATTCTCTTAAATGATAACATGCTAGGAGTTTCAGGAGAGTGAAAGGAGAGAGATTTTGAACTATGATGTTAGAGAAGACTCTTGAGAGTCCCTTGGACTGAAAGGAGATCCAGCCAGTCAATCCTAAAGGAAATCAGTTCTGAATATTCACTGGAAGGACTGATGCTGAAGCTGCAGTTTCAATACTTTGCCACCTGATGTGAAGAACTGACTCATTAGAAAAGACCCTGATGCTGGGAAAGATTGAAGGCAGGAGGAGAAGGGGATGACGGAGGATGAGATGGTTGGATGGCATCACAGACTCGATGGACATAAGTTTGAGTAAGCTCCGGGAGTTGGTGATGGACAGGGAGGCCTGGTGTACTGCAGTCCATGGGGTTGCAAAGAGTTGGACAGAACTGAGCGACTGAACTAAAGGGTTTTAGAAAAAGAGATCAAAACCTGACTCTCCCTGCCTTTGTCTTACGGGTTTCCCTGGTGGCTCAGACAGTAAAGAATCTGTCTGCAATGCGGAAGACCTAGGTTCGATCCCTGGGTTGGGAAGATCCCCTGGAGGAAGGCATGGCAACCCACTCCAGTATTCTTGCCTGGAGAATCCTCAAGAACAGAGGAGCCTGGCCGGTTGCAATCTATGGGGTCGCAAAGAGTCGGACACGACTGAGCTACTGAGCACACATTGGACAATTAAACAAACAACCACAAGCTTATAGCCCAAAAGCAAGTGACTCCCACGAAAATCAACTGGTTAACTTCTAGAACTGCCGCCTTACTGTTTTATAAATGATATACATTTACTTTAACACTCAGAAAGGCATTCACCATATAGGACAGAGCTGATGACAACTGTGAATGTCATCGCCCTGACTTAGACGTTATCAATACCAGTATTCCTACTCCAGGCCAAACACGCTTAATCCATCATGGCATTTTTCCATCTGAGCTAAATCCTTCTCAACACAGAACTTTCTGCACATGGCTAATGGATGGAAACAGCCATAGAAATATTACTATGATGATGGTGATGATGATGCAAGGCCCTGTTTTCAATTATTAATTTCATTTAATATTCCTTCAATCCTATGGTAGCTTCTGACTTTATTTATTAGTAGTAATATCATTTTAGCTTCCCCAATGGCTCAGTGGATAAAGAATGTGCCTGCAATGCAGGAGATATAGGAAACGTGGGTTTGATCCCTGGGTCGGGAGGTACCCCTGCAGCAGGAAATGGCAACCCACTCCAGTATTCTTGCCTGGGAAATCCCATGGATAGAGGAGTCTGGTGGACTCCAGTCCATGGGGTCACAAGAGTCAGACATGACTTAGCGACTAAACCAATATTATTTTATGATGAGGAATAGAGTCACAGAGCCAGCAAGTGGCAGAAGCAGAATGCAAACCCAAGGGGTGCCTCCAGGGACCATGTTCTTCACCACTGTGCTATACTGGCTCTTAGGAAAGCTGAAACAGAGAAGATGAGAGTTTACACTTCTTCAGTGGAAGGTTAGGTTAAAATGAAAAATTTTCAAACATACAAAAAAAAAGTGAAGTAAATAGTGGCCTGAACCCTCAGAGCTCCATCATACAGCTTCAAGGATTATCAGACATTTGCCTTTTTTTTCTCATCTATACTGCCCCCTACCCCAGGATTTTTTTTTTTTTCCCTTTGCTGGATTATTTCACAGCAAATTCAGAAAACTTTCATTACTTAAAAGCAGTGTGAAATAATTCGATCTGAAGATATAATGCCTTAGGGCTGAGAAGGCTGGGGGGAGGCTTGAGGGTAGGGCTCTTTCCTCACCCCCCAGTTGGAAGGATTCAGGGCTCCCTCCTTGGGATACCTCTCCCCACTACCCCGCCCAATCACAGCCACACCAACAGCTCCCTGCAGGAGGCACCTGCATCCTCTCACCTCCCCACTGGACTTCAACTTCACAGGGGGTCCAGGTCACTGCAGCTCCAGGACTGAGCTCCACACTCCCCTATAACAGATACTGAAAGATTGCGGATTTGGGGAAGAGAAAACTGACAACCTGATCTTCACAAAACAATACAAGGACCCAAAACAGGCAGTTCAGTAAGACATTTTTTTCACTATGAATAAAAATATTAACTCCCTCCCACCAGTTTCAGTTATTTTACTTTCAACCATAAACGGTCAGCTTCCTTCAAAATCTCATCTCTGGGTAGATGTGAATCACTGCCCAAGTGTTTTGAAAAGGAAAGTACAAGGACATCAATAAGGCTCAACCTCAAAGAGGCAATAGCTTCTCTGAAATTTAAGCTCACAGGTCCCTTTCAGCGCCTTTTCCCATGAATAAAGAATGACTCCCTCTTTGCCAATGGAACATGAGCGAGGGTGATGGCTGCCTCGGCAGGAATTATTAATAATGCTTCTCATCAACTCTGATCTTATTCAGAAGGCATGTCAGATATAGACAATCAAACATGCCATGTATGTAAACGTACTCTACAGCGATCATAATCATAAACATCGGATTTAACATTGCAAAAGGCTTTCACACCAACCCACACCTTCATGGATTAATCTTCCAAAAAGGCTACTGATTTCTCACTTCAGATCATGACTGCAAAAACCCAAATTTTATTCAATAATGAAAAGAACACTTACTTATTTCAAGCATTAAAAAAAGAACTAAAACTTCAGAGTTTAATGAGACTAACCAATCTCTCTAAATGTTGATAACTAATTTTGGAAACTTTGAAATTCTCTCATGAAAACCCTCAGGGACGTCCCTGCCAGTTCAGTGGTTAAGACTCTCAGTTCCCAATGCAGGGAGCACAGGTTCAGTCCCTGGTTGGGGAACTAAGATCCCACATGCTGTACGTGGTACAGCCAAAAGAAAAAAGAAAACCCTCAACAGCTGGGTTTCAGCTCAATTCATTTAACATGGCTAATTATATGAACAGATATATAAGGTCTTGGACATTTGTGAGACTAGTATGTCAGTTCACGTGATGATATAGCTCTGACTATAGTGAAGTTGTTCAGTCATGTCCGGCTCTTTGCAAACCCATGGACTGTAGCCTACCAGGCTCCTCCGTCCATAGGATTTTCCAGGCAAGAATACTGGAGTGGGTTGCCATTTCCTTCTCCAGGAGATCTTCCTGACCCAGGGATTAAACCAGGGTGTCTCCCATTGTAGGCAGACGCTTTCCCGTCTGAGCCACCAGGGAAGCTCTGAATATAATTATACTACAAATGACCAATTAACTTTTTGAGTTGTTATCTATGAGCAGATCACAGTCGGGCTTCCCTGGTGGCTCAGCGGTAAAGAACTTGCTTGCCAATGCAGGAGACGCGAGTTCGATCCCTGGGTCTGGGCAGATGCCCTGGGGAAGGAAACGACAACCCCTGCACTTCAGGAGGTTTTCTGGATGTGCCAACGGTTCCTCCCAAAGTATCTCCTAGATCATGCCCATCTCCACCTCCCCAAATACTGTCCAGTTTACAACCCCTCCAAGAAACTCCCAGATCACCTTACTCAGAGATGAACCCTCCAGGGGATGAACTGAGAGAGTAGCATTGCCATATAAACACTTCCACATGTCAAACAGGCAACGAGTGGGAAGCTGCTGCGTAGCACAGTGAGCCCAGCCGGGTGCTCTCTGATACCTGGAGGGGTGGGAGGGGGTGGCTGGGAGGGAGCCTCATGAGGGTGGGGACACATGTATAGCTGATTCATGTTGTTGCACAGTTGGAGAAGACTCTTAAGAGTCCCTTGGACTGCAAGGAGATCCAACCTGTCCATCCTAAAGGAAATCAGTCCTGAATATTCACTGGAAGCTGAAGCTGACACTTCAATACTGGCCACCTGATGTGAAGAGCTGACTCATTGGAAAAGACCCTGATGCTGGGAAAGGCTGAAGGTGGGAGGAGAAGGGGACAACAGAGGATGAGATGGTTGGATGGCATCAACGACTCAACGGACATGAGTTTGAGTAAACTCCAGGAGCTGGCAATAAACAGGGAGCCCTGCAGTCCATGGGGTCGCAAAGAGACACGACTGAGCAACTGAGTGACTGAACTGAACTGAACAGCAGAAACCAATACGATATTGTAAAGCAATTATCACCCAATTTTTAAAAGCATGTTATATAAGAAAACCTAATGGCTGAGACAAATGTTTTCAATGGATTAAACAGGGGAAAAAAAGATTACAAAGAGTACATATGACTCCCAAGTTGTGAAAGAAAAAAAAATGTGTACATGCACATGAGAATAAACTAGAAAGATACACATCAAAAAAGCGAAAGAGAAGTAAACCCTCCACCCCAACTCAGTTTTAAGGCTGTGAGCACAAATATCCCCTGGTCATGATTCTTTATCTCCATTTCAGTTTCTCTGCTCACATCCAGTTCCACCCCTACTTTCCCAAACATTCTACTGCTTCCCTGAACCAGAAACAGAAGCAAGAGAAAACCCTTCAGATTTCTGCTTTCTCTTTCCAAATTCTTTGTTTCAGGATTTCTGGCCTGAAACGCAGACAGAAAACATGAGCTATCACAGACGAGAACAAGACGAGGAGAAACTGAAAAAGGCAGCTGCAAATGTCACCTTCTTCATGATGTTTTCTATTTCTTGAGCACCAATAGGTTAGGTGCTATTCAGAATCCACAATGAGAGATGAAACTCCACATAAATTATCCTATCCTTGGGTGATATGATCTGTTTTCATTAATGATTAATTCATGAAACTGTAAGTTTTCCCATCCGTCCCCCCGTCCCACACACACATCCAAAGGTCTTAACTTTTTTTTAATTGGTAGTTTTATTTTTTTATTTTATTTTTAATTGGAATATAAGTGCTTTATAATGTCGTATTGGTTTCTGTTGGACAACATGAATTAGCTATAAACGTATGTATATCCCTTCCCTCTTGAGCCTCCTTCCCACCCGCTCACATCCCACCCCTCTAGGTCATCACAAAGTGCCAAGCTGAGCTCTCTATGCTATACAACAGCTTCCCACTAGCTAGCTATTTAACACACAGTAGTGTGTATATATCAGTGCTATTCTCTTAAAAAACACCTCCTATCCACTGGGAAAATCAAGTCTACAAACCTAACTGCTGATAAATTTGACAACCCTGTATACTCTGGGCTATTACTAACACTAAATTCCATAGCTATTGTTTTTCTCGAAGCTTCCATTGCCTAAAGCATACTGGAGAGTCTTTTTCCTTTCTCTGATAACCATTTAAAAAATGATGAGCTACGTACTGGGTTGGACCTGCTGAAATACTATGATTTTAAGGAGAAGTTTAACTTTTAAGTTAGAAGATTATTTTCTTCCTATTCACGTTCAATCTTTAAAAACACACACACACACACACACACACACACACACAATGGGTCACGACCTAGTGGAATTTGAAGTTTTATCTGCGGTTCAAAACTGGCCAACTTCATCATCTTCCCCCGATGAACCTATAGAGGAGGGGTGAGGGGGTCTCCTGTAGCACACTGAGGACAAAGGTTGTGTGTTAATCCAGAGAGACCAGGTTACTAGCAGGGGATTTCAGGGAGCCAGGCTGACCCTACAAGGAGCGCTGCCTCACCATAGTGGCCCCCACACATCCGGTCATCACCAGGAACACACACCTGGGAAGGGGCGGGGCAGGGAGAGGCGGGCTGGGTCTAAGGGCCCTCTCATGCCAACTGGACTCTAAGATTTGCTTCCCTAATAGATAGAAAAGACTCCACATCATGGGTGTGTCTTTACCATGTATGGCAGCTTTAATAACTAAACAGAGGAAGAAGAACATGGTCCCAGGATGGGACCGGGTCATTCTGTTTGCTCAGCTATAAAATGAAGGGGTGGACAGGATGGTAAAATACCCTCAAATTCTAAGGACCAACAGATGATTTCTTTCCCTGTGTTGGCTCCAACTGCCAAAACTTTGTGGAGAAAATCAGAAGACACATACATCAGGGCACCTGCCTTGGGAAGCCTCTGCCCTGGGGGAGCTGAATGAATGGTGCTAAGTCTAAGCCCCGGGTAGAGGGCAGACTCCATGTAAGACCACAGTCGGGGCTTCCAGGCCACCCTTTTACAGTCATCACTGCTTGCCCATCAGGACACAGAAAAACCACACAGAAGAGTTGCAAATAAATCAAGGTAGCCCAGGAGACACTAGGAGATTCATAACAAAACACTCAAGTGTCCCGCATACAGTATTCACAGCCACATGGACAGTGTCAAGACTACTTACAGGCATGTGAGTATCTAAAATCATGAACTGCACATTTGCAAATAGTTTCCCATTATAATCATGTTTCAGATTTTGAGGGATCTCCTGCCTGTTGTGCAACCCCTTATTATAGCCATATTCCTAAAACAAACCCTAGGGGAATATAATGCCTAAAGAAAGGTACACAGGAAACAAAAAGGAACAAACTCTGATATCATATTAGCTGTTTTCATGAGCTAAACTGGCAACATTTGCTCCTAGGAGTTAATCTAAGGACTTGCAGCTCTCCCAAGAGTTTTGTATTTTACTTAATCCTTGTCATCAAAGCATCAGGAGCAAAAGTTTTCCTGACATTAAATCTAGTAACAAGCAGAAGCATAATATTAATAGCTAATAGTATTAAGACACGGAGAAGGCAATGGCACCCCACTCCCGTACTCTTGCCTAGAAAATCCCATGGACAGAGGAGCCTGGTAGGCTGCAGTCCATGGGGTCGCGAAGAGTCAGACACGACTGAGTGACTTCCCTTTCACTTTTCACTTTCATGCAGTGGAGAAGGAAATGGCAACCCACTCCAGTGTTCTTGCCTGGAGAATCCCAGGGAAGGGGGAGCCTGGTGGGCTGCCGTCTATGGGGTCGCACAGAGTCGGACATGACTGAAGCGACTTAGCAGCAGCAGTATGAAGACATAAATGTGAAGTTTTCCTGTGATTTAGTGAAGGACAAATTTATATACAGTTAGGCAGCAAATAATTAAAAAATCAGTTCTAACATACTGTTTTTTAGAAATAGAAAACAGTAAATATGGCTTTTACGATGAAGTTTGTAAGCTAAGAGTTATTTTCTCTGGCACATGGCTCTTGTCTCCTTGGGTGTTCACGGAGTCCTCGGCCTGCATCCTTTGATGCACAGGTGAGAAGAAATGCCCTAAGCACATCTGGAATTATTCCATTCACACCTGTTACGTCTCCTTTTGAAAAAGCACCTGCTGTGGGGACAGGGCTCATTTTTTTTAAGAAGTCAAAATCTTAACTCCTTCCTTGGAAAGACACATACGAGATTTTTTTTTTTTATCATTTATGCTCCATCTAAGAGAGAAATATGACCCTGGGAACCTCTATTGAAAATGATGACAGATCATTGCTCCTCTATTTCAAAACCTTCGGACTGTTAATATGAGCACGTGCGCGCACACACACCCCTAGAAATAAGAGCCACACATTTACAAACAGTTCTCTCGTATATTTGTGCTAAGATTTTGAGACGTGCACCATACCGTGATGCAACCCCTGATCCCAGCGGGATTCCTAAAATGATTCCCAGGTGAAAGCAGGACACCTTCAGGGAACCAAGTGAACAACCTCTCAGACATGCTTACAAACACATTAAGGGGAAGGAAAATATAACCCATTACTTTTAGGAGTAAGCAGGCAGGCCAAAATTTAGACCAAGTGTACAAATGTTCCACCCAAGAAAGAACAGGGGGAAAAAAATAAGCTTAGAGAAACGAAATGGAACAAATAATACAAAATCCCTCTCATTCTTAACCTCTCTTCCTCCTCTCTCTCTCCCCCTCACCATCCCTTATTCCAACTTGATTCAGCTCGTATCATCCTTCAAACAGCTCTCCATAGGAAAGCTGCTAAGGAGTATGCAGATCATTACTACTTGACATCTGAGGTGTCACAGCTTCAGATCCAGTCGATGAGGCTGAAAAGCTGCTTGAGCCTTGATGGTTCAGGTGAACAAGGGCATCCTCTGAGTCTTCTTTAGGGACAGGGGCTGCTGGGACCTGCTTGAAGGCTATGACTTCATCCTTTCAAATTCAGCTTACAACACCAGTGTCTGGAAGCAGGTCTGGACTGACACCTTCTCAGCTCACGGGGACCTTCCTTGGCACAGACTTACAAGCAGCTCACCTGGGCTTCCCCGTTTCTAGCACCCTTGAGCTGGCTTTTAGAAACCGAGTGCTCCGCCAACAGGAAGGCATACTGGATAATCACAGGTGACTAAAATGATTCCTTCCACTATATTCCACATCTAACATGCTTCACGATAGCACAACACGGTAAGAACATTTTTGGATTTTTCTGTGGCTTCTTACCTAGAATGCATGAGGCAAAGGGCTCCTGCAATCAGCCTCTAGAAAGCAATAAGTCACTTTCTAGATTTAAGAGTAATTTAGAAGTCCTTTTCAGGCACATTCACTCCCCATATAACTTGGAAAATGGCAGTGCCAAACAGGCCTTTTTTTCCCCTACAGTAGATTATTTTTAAAGTCCCAAGCATGGGAGAGTAAGGTAGTCAATCCAAATTCTTACTTTATGCACACAGAAATTGCAATCCCGTGTACACGTGCTGATTCGCTCTCTGCTGGTCAGGCCTGTCTGGAACAGCAGTGTCGCCTGCCCGCCCGCCCATCCGCCCCACTTACGGTTGGCCAGCCGGCTGGGCTCGGGCTGGGCGCTGTCCGCCGACTGGGTGCTGGACACCGAGGACACGCTGGAGCTCCGGACGAAGCCGAAGGCCGCCAGCTTGGCTGCGGGGAGACGCGAGTAGCCAGGAGGACGAAGTCCAGATTTGGGTAGGTTGGATTTTGCAGCATTTGAACTGGAAGCTTTCTTCAAATCTGCTAAAATGAACCCAAACCAGGAAGAAAAAAAAAAAAGCCTCAGTTGACAGCAAGATAGAGAATGCACAGATTGTGAATACTAACCCAGCTCCAGCATAAACAAACCATAATTTACTCTTTTTAAAAGTTTATTTAGTTATCTATTTGGGGCTATGCTAGGTTTTCCATCCCTGGGTCAGGAAGATCCCCTGGAGAAGGACATGGCAACCCACTCCAGTATTCTTGCCTGGAGAATCCCATGGACAGAGGAGCCTGGCGGGCTACAGTCCATGGGGTCACAAAAGAGTTGGACACAACTTAGTGACTGAGAATGCATTCAAAACTTTAAAATTAGTTCCCAGTTATATGCAAAGCTGGTTAATGTTGAAATAATAAAACATTATTATAAATCCCACCTCTGTGTTTGAGCCAAGCTCCATACCTAGCCACTGCAAGGATCATCCCAATCCTACGAGAAGTCTCTCAACACCAGGTAGGACCAGAACGTTATCGATACACAAATGCTTTTTAATGACACTTAAAGGGGAAAAGGGCCAAGCAGCCTACTGTTTTGTATAACATTCCTAGTCAAGCCACTTAACTTTCACTGCAGCCATATTTACTGTGTTCAGACCCTTCATCAGTGTTCTTATGCTACAATGAACTCTTCATTATCTATTGAAAGCTCAATCAGGTTGCCTATTAATTTAAGAAATGGACTATCCGTTTAAAAAAAAAAAAGAAAATTGAAGGTGTAAAAATGTCAGTGAACAGTCTACATATAGAAAGCATTTTGGACATGAGTTTAAGCCTACTGCAGGAGAAGGTGAAGAACAGGAAAGCCTGGTGTGCTGCAGTCCATAGGGTCACAAAGAATTGGACACATGACTGAACAACAAGGTGTGGAAATACAGAGAGAACCAACGGACTCTAGGCTGGCCTACGGAGCCCCTTCCTCTGGCAACAGCTCCCCTGAGGGGGAGGCTGGGGTCACACCTGTGTCCAGCGAAAGTGGGGTCTGTACAGCTGTGGTTTCCTGACTTCTGCTTTTAGGAACAGGACTATGGGATTGGACTGGGGCCCTTCTGAGAGTGACCCTGGGTCACGAATCTTTGCTAGGACCTATGTGCATGTCTTAGAAAGGAGTTGGGACTGATGCCTGGCTCAGGGGAAAGGCTACCTTGTCATATAGGGGCCCGCTGGGTAGTCATTCATGAAAAAGCAGCCATTAGGGTGAAAAAGAGGAAAAAAGGCCAAGCAGTCTGTGCTCCTAAGACCAGACGGCTCAGCACTACCTGCTCCACCTATGTGTCTGTCACACAGAAATCCTGATGCCCAGGTGCTGGTGGTTGTTAGTCGCTCAGTTGTGCTGACACTTTGTAACCCATGGACTGTAGCCCACCAGGCTCCTCTGTCCATAGGATTCTCCAGGCAAGAATACTGGAGTGGGTTGCTGTGCCCCCTTCCAGGGGATCTTCCTGACCCAGACATTAAACCCAAGTCTCCTGCATCTCCTGCACTGCAGGTGGAATCTTTAGGGCTAAACTACCAGGGAAGCTCAATCCTCAGGGTCATCTAAAAGAACACCCATGGCATCTCTGTGGACACCAAAGAGCTTAACTGAAACCCACCCAGGGTCCTGACATCCCATAAAGCAACCACTGCCATAGAGAGGTCCACCCCAGAGGATGTTGGTTTGAAGCTTTCGGGAAGAAACGTTATCGATACAAGCAGAGCACAGGAACCTCCAGGGAAAACAACAAAGGGAAAAAAGGCTGAAGGCAGAGGGGAGGAAGAAAGAGACAGAGAGAACATTGGCCTAAATCATAAGGGACAAAAAGTGGAAGCAACACAAAGGTGCATTAACTGAGGAAGGCCAACACAGTATTTCTCAGCCATAAAATGGACCGAGGCCCTGATACAGGCTACAATATGGATGAATCGTGAAACATTAAAGCAGGGGCCCCACAAACTCCGGAATCTAATGCTTGATGACCTGAAGTGGAGCTCACATAATATAATAATAGAAATAAAGTTGCACACCTGAAATAAATGTAACACACCTGAATTATCCCGAAACCATCCCCCCACCACCCCCCAGTTCATGGAAAAATTGTCTTCCATGAATTCCGTCCCTGCTGCCAAAAAGGTTGAGGACCGCTGCATTACAACAAATGGAAGAAGCCAGACAGAAAAGGCTGCACGCTGCATGATTCAATTATATGCAACGTCCAGAGGAGGCAAATCTATAGAGACAGGAAGTAGGTTAATGGTTGCCAGGGGCTGGAGTTTGGGGAAAAGGGGAGGGTTTGATAACAGGCACAGGGTTTCTATAAAAATGTTCTAAGACTGATGGTGGTTGTGGTTGCCCAATGCTGTGAACAGACTAAAAACCACTGAATAGCATCCTTTCAAAGGGTGACTCCTATCTAGCCTTATGAATTATATATCAATGGAGCTGTTATATGAAAATGGAAGTTTTTTAAAGAATAAGGAATTCTTGTGTTCAGTAACAGGCTTACAGTGAGCTGCAGCAATGAGTGTCAGAAACTCTATCAGCATCTTCACTTTCAAAGGGCTGTGACAGATGGAGGACTTGGGCTGGCATTGTGAGTCCTCCACGAAGACCCCTTCTAACAGGGAGATGGAAGAGATGCTCTGTATGGCAGATCAAAGTCTCTTCCAAATGAATATGACCACAATGGGGAAATTAAATAACTCCAAAAATTAATTTGAACACTTACAAAGAGACCTCTAGAATCAAATATTCAAATCCCATGCAAAGGAGCTTATGTGTGCTTACGTCTTTCACTTTCATCAAGGCTATACATTCTGTCAAGATTTTGCCCACCCCCCCCCAAACATACAAACTCCTGTTTGAACAACAAAAGAGATTTTGCTGCTATTAAGCGCTAAAAAGACGTGTCACTTTTTCAAAGTGATCCTGGTTTTCTTTTGAAAGATGAATCCTTTGAAGAACACAAATCTTCACATTTAGAGGAAAAATGAAAAGTTGTTATTTGTTCTTACCTTTTCCCCTTTTGTAGTGATTCTCCTTCAAATATGACTTTGGAATGCTAGAAATATCTCAATCAACTAGAACGAGATTATGGTGCTTTATGGCTCAATACTATATTGATAACGGTCCATCCATTGTTGTCCCATGTTTCTGACATCTCAGGTAGTAAAAAAAAAAAACCTTTAAGAATGGAAATGGATATCCACCCAACTCAATATGCATTGACAGACACCACCATGGCCAAGGCACTTTAGAAGGCACCGTGGGAAATTCAGAAACAAAGCAGGGGCCCCCAAGAGGGGCTTACAACCTACTGACATAGAGACATTTGTTGATAAATAACCATGGTCTAGAATAAGGGGTCAAACAGGCCCAAACAGAGGCCAGACCAAGCGCAATGGGAAGCAAAGAGCTGAAGAAAGGCAAAATCATCGAGTAGAATGACCCAGGGTGTTTACCCAGGGCCCATTTTCTCCTGATTGTACATCTGAAGTGGGTATTTTCTGGTATATTTATACACACAGAACAGCACATTATATGACTCAAACTATCCTTTTTAAAAAACTTTTATTATAGTTCTTCCCAGTTGCTTTTAAAAAGTTTTTTTCTTTCACAGATACTTTGCAGAGAGGCAGTTCACTTTGTTCGAGTGGCTGTGAAAGAAATCCTCTCACTTTACTCTCGAATAAGAATAAACAGCAGCTCCTTTTTCCTCCACGTTGGGAGATAATAAGCAAAAACTTTTAATGTTAAAGCTGCAACCATCCCACAGGAGATGAGAAAGACACAATTAAAGAAAGAAAGGAAGTGGCAGGTTTCAGGATTGTACTAAAGATCTGAGTTTGATGGTAACATCAAGTGTATAATCTCAGGACAGACTCAAACTCTCTGAATCTGTTTCCTCATAGAAAACATGAGGACAGGACCTCCCTGATGGTGTAGTGGGTAAGAAACCACTTGCTGATACAACATAGGGATTGCTCCCCGTCCAGGAAGATACCATGTGCCACAAAGCAGCTAAGTCTGTGAGCCACAACTATTGAGCCAGCGCTCTAGAGCCCAGGAGCTGCAACCACTGAGCCCATGAGGCTAGAGCCCAGGCTCTGCAACAAGAGAAGCCACTGCAATGAGAAGCCCACACGCAGCAACTAGAGGGTACCCCCTGCTCACTGCAACTGAGAAAAGTCTGCTCGCACAGCAAGGAAGAACCAGAGCAACCAAAGATAAACACTAAGTTATAAAGGAGAAAAGAAAAATGAGGATAACACCACCTGCCCATTATAATGACAGAAACGAAACTGCATCTAAAAATGCATATCCTGGGGATTCCCTGGTGCTCCAATGGTTAAGACAGCCACACTCCCAGGAAGGTCTTTGAGGAAGCTGTTGGTGAGGGTTGAAAGTGAGAGAATTGATGGAAAGTGAGACTCTGATGCTGGGAGGGATTGGGGGCAGGAGGAGAAGGGGACGACCCAGGATGAGATGGCTGGATGGCATCACTGACTCGATGGACATGAGTCTGAGTGAACTCTGGGAGTTGGTGATGGACAGGGAGGCCTGGCGTGCTGTGATTCACGGGGTCACAAAGAGTCAGACACCACTGAGCAACTGAACTGAACTGAGTCCTTGTTAAGGGTGGCTGAAAGTTTAGCAACAATGTTACCTGCTGTGGCATGGAATGTAGAAATTGTATCTAAAGAATTCAGGACTCCTGCTAAGGAGATATCCAGGCCAAGAAATGAAGATCCTACCCAGCTGCTTACTATTCTGGTAAAAAAGAAGAATGGAGAGACAAACTAAAGATGTGAACATAAAGTAATGGTTAAACGTTAAGAAGTTACAACACACTGAAAATTCAAAGCTCTCTAAATGACAAACAAGATGAAAATTAAGAAATGGCTTCAGGGCCAAGATCAGACCTAGGTCACTGTCAGAAATACACGCCCAATGATTAAGCAAAGAGACGACAATAAAACCCTTTGGTGAGACTTCAGGAAAATCTAAAGCAATGCCTGAAATTATTTTTAAGTTTAATGCTAACCTCATGACAGGTGTGTCTGTCCACAATCCAGGTCACTGGCATTGTTTAATACCCAGGCTAGAAAGGGAATTAGTTAAAGTTGTTTTATTTTGGTTTGGTTTGGTTCATGGTTTTAGAGCTGCAAAGGGATGGATCTAAAGGTAAAAACAGAATACTGCTAACTGAGCAATAAGCAATCTGCAAAACCAAATAAACGTATGTATGCAGTATGTCTTTAACTGAGGTCCGAATCTTGAGTTTTACTTTCTTATAGTACTCTAAAACACTGAGACCAAGCATTTTTGCATTATTAGAGTCTATCTAAGATCTGCGTATCTACATCCACATTTCTGTTTCGATCTTGCTGCCTCACTTTAAGTGGCTGGATTTAATCCAGAGATTCACAAACATCCAGTGATGTGTTTTCCACCGCAGAAGAATAAAATCACCACTAGGGAGCGTTGACCGCTCTATACATAATTGGTCAGTGTATAAATTCCTCAAAGGCTTTGAGTAAGAAATGGAAATTGGAAAGCGGAGGGTCGGGTGCAGGCTTGAAAGAGTGCTGCAAACAGAAGGACATTTGAGGAAGGGACAAGTAATATAAATACTGCAAATGCCATACTTTTGATGGACAGATCTGCATACGTTTAGAAGCTGTTTAAAAAGAGATGTCAAATACAGGTGACCTTGTACGAGGACACCTTACAGAAATGGCAGAGTTAGTCAATTATTTGTAAATGACTCTAAACCTACCAATGCTTCTAAACTGCTGTGGGTATACGTGTGGATGGAGAAAGCCTTAGATTCTATTTATATCCGTGATTCTCGGGGAAACCATCAGCATCTCAAAGCTCACTGAAAGGAACAATATTTTTATGAGCAAATGCCCTTGAATCATCTGTTTTCTGATAACTGGCTGTCGCACTGCAAAACAGAGGAAAAAATTCAAAGCCCTTGTGCTCTTGGCTAAGGAAAAGACTCAGGAGATTATGATGATAGAGCATCTCTACGGAATGCGTTTAACAGCACAGTTCTCGGAATTCTTCTGCAAGCCTGAGGAAACAGCCATCTCACACTACTGAACAGCACCCTACGAGGTGCTGGTGACTAGATTTATGTGGAAAAGGAGGCTTGCCAGCTCACGGTGGTGGACAGAACGCAGGCAGTTTGTCCCTTTCTTACCAAAGATGCCTTAAAGTCAGAGTCATTCAATCTGAAGAAGTACAGTTCATAATAAGAGCTAACATTTAGTGACTTCTTTCTCTTAAGCAATTTACATATTTAAGCCTAGGACAAGAGAGAGAAAAGAGCTACTTACTGAGGCAGCTATTTCAACAATTTCTGCAACAGAAACAGAGGTCCCCGGCCGGCGGGCAGAGGAGACGTGCAGGCTGCAGCAGACAGGAGAGCCGTCCGCGCTGCAGTGGAGGGAGTGCGCGCTGACCTCCAGCCGGACAGCCAGGGCCACAGAGCCTCGGATCCCGGGGAGGAGGGGGAGAGGCTGAGACAGGGAGGCAGGCAGGGGAAGAACCCCTGGCCTTCATCTGCCCATGCAGCACCCAGCACCAGGAATTCACTTTCCCCCTGCCCACTGGTGCCAAGCCCCAGGGTGAGGGGAAACAGACTCCTACAGAGTGCAAACAAATGGACTTCAAGTTCATCCCAGTCAATAGCAAGCGTGACTGATCACAAAGACTCTGAGAAGAGCTTACCGCATAACCCAAGCAACCAAAAAATCAAGAGAATCAAAATCTGCCCCGAGACTACAGAGAGAATTTAGGAAACAGGAGATATTTTGAAAGAGGCGCCCTTAGAGAAATTTGGGAAGATGTTGCAACAGTAAAAGGAACAGAAATCTGCTATGAAAAGACGCAATCAGACATCAGGAAGATGTGCCAAAACAAGGCTTTCAAGGGAAGCATTAGAAAATAAAGCCCAGAGAGACGGTCTAAAAGGAGGAAAAGCATGAAGAAAGAGAGAGCATGTGAGAAAAACAATAGAGGCTTCCTTGGCAGCCCAGTGGTTTAGACTCGGCCTCCCAATGCAGGAGGTATGGGTTTGATCTCTGGTTGGGAAGTGGCTCAGATGGTAAAGTATCTGCCTACAATGCAGGAGACCTGGGTTCGATCCCTGGGTCGGGAAAATCCTCTGGAAAAGGAAATGGCAACTCACTCCAGTACTCTTGCCTGGAAAATCCCATGGACAGAGGAACATGGTAGGCTACAGTCCATGGGGTCACAAAGAGTAGGACACGACTGAGAGACTTCACTCACTGGGAAGTGGAAAGAGTATCAGACTTTATTTTCCTGGGCTCCAAAATCACTGCAGATGGCGACTTTAGCCATGAAATTAAAAGACGCTCACTCCTTGGAAGAAAAGTTATGACCAACCTAGACAGCATATTTAAAAGCAGAGACATTGCTTTGCCAACAAAGGTCCATCTAGTCAAGGCTATGGTTTTTCCAGTGGTCATGTATGGATATGAGAGTTGGAGTATAAAGAAAGCTGAACGCGCTTTTGAACTGTGGTGTTGGAGAGAGTCCCTTGCACAGCAAGGAGATCCAACCAGTCCATCCTAAAGGAAATGAGTCTTGAGTATTCATTGGAAGGGCTGATGTTGAGGCTGAAACCCCAATCCTTTGGCCACCTGATGCAAAGAGCTGACTCATTTGAAAAGACCCTGATGCTGGGAAAGATTGAAGGCAGGAGGAGAAGGGGACGACAGAGGATGAGATGGTTGGATGGCATCATCAACTCAATGGCATGAGTTTGAGTAACCTCTGGGAGTTGGTGATGGATAGGGAGGCCTGGTGTGCTGCAGTTCAAGGGGTCGCAGAGTCGGACATGACTGAGCAACTGAACTGAACTGCCTGGGAAGTTAAATCCCACATGTCTCTCAGCAAAAAAAAAAAATCAAAACATGGTAACAAATTCAATAAAGATTTCAAAAATGGTCTACATGAAAAAAATCTTTAAAAAATTTTTTTAAATGAAAGAAAAACTAGACATAAGTTCACCACTTTGGGAGGTCCAAATACCAAATAATAGAAATTCTAGGAAGACAGAGAAAACAGAGAAGTTGGACTGAACAAAATACAAGATGATGAGATGATTGCCCAAAGCTGAAGGGAAATAGAGTTTAGCAAGTCCTAGCAAGATAAATCAATCTACCCTCCCTTCCTCCCCTTCACCTCTCTGAATTCCTCTCTATCTCTGTCTGCCATATTTCTGTCTCTCTCTCCCTCGCTCTCTCTCATCTTCTCTCACTCTCTGTATGACACACAGTGTGCCCATGCACACACACACACACCGAATTTTTAAAATACCAAGGGTAAGAGAAGATTCTAAGCTTTTGGAGAGAAATAAAAACAGGTCTCCTACCCCCACCCCCCCAAAAAATTCTCAGATAGTCACCACGTTTCTTTTGAGCAACGCTAATAAGTCTGCATGTTTTGAAAGAAACTCATTTTCAACCCAGAATATTCTATTTGATCCAGTGAATGCAGACTAAAGACAGTTTCAGAAAGGCAAAAATCTCAGCGAGTTTGCTTTCCTTGAACTCTCTCTGGAAATTTCCAAGGATATACTCCAGCAAAACAAACAAGGAAACAACACATCCATCCCAGGAGAAAGAGGAAGGGAAGTTCCACAAGAACAACATCAAATCCTTCACTCCTTCACACCACACTACACCCGACAAACTCTCCTGCCCCCCAGCTTGGGGTGAGATCCCCTCCTCTGTTCCCCTGGGCCCAGAAGACTTTGTGGTCACAGCACAAAATCACACTGCGTCGTAACTGCCTGGGGATCTCGTCTTGTTCACGGTTGTATCCTAAGGGCCTAAAACAACTTGACAAACAGTAGGTGCTCAATATTTATTATGTATACTAACAGTGTTTGTCCAAATAAGTAGAATAGCTGTTAAGCCTGTGACCCGCCCCAGAGCCACTGAAGCTATCTCTGGGTCCTGGCTGAGGAAAATTGCATTTGTACTACTTCCTGCAGGCTTTAGGCGTTTGGCATGCCCTGCCATTCTTAGGCATGCTCAGTCGCAACAAATGTAAACCAAAGTGGGGATGGCCAAACGCATAATAAAAACACAGCCACTACGAACGTCCATTCCAGCAGTATGTAGTAACGGTGATACTGAGAGATAAACTATTAATAATACAAATGCCAAAACAAACCGAATGTTCTTCGGAAGCCTCCGAGATATGCCCCAGGGTCATCCGGTGTCATTAAGACTCCAAAGGAACCATAGTTATGCCATATGCTCCTTGACCACGTGTCCGTGCTGAGTTGTATCCGACTCTTTGTGACCTCAGGGACTGTAGGCCACCAGGCTCCTCTGTCCATGGGATTCTCCAGGCAGGAATACTGGAGTGGGTCGCCATTTTCTTCTTCATCTCTTGACCATCTCAGGAATTTCATTGTTGGTCTGTCTTTACAGGGATATTTTCCCATTGGATTAAAATTTTTCTTGGTAAATGCTACATAGTTCTCATGAAATTAAGTAAAACCACGATAAAAATAATGATATGGCACTTAAATGATGCCAATAAACTATTTTCATTCTATTTTTTATTTGGCAGGGGGAGGCTTCCCAGGTAACTCGGTGGTAAAGAATTTGCCTGCCAATGCAGGAGACATGGGTTTGACCCCTGGGTCGGGAAGATCCCCTGGGTCACAGTCTGAACAACAAAACAAAGCACAGCCCCCGTTCCCTGGCAGCAAGTACCGTGCTCTCTTCTCCACCAGGGCGTTTTTAGAAACAGGAGTCTATTCTCATTGCCTCCACTCCCTCAATTTTCATTCACTTCTCATTCACTTCTCAACTCACTAATATGTGACTTCCGCCCCCACATTCTACTAAAATTGCTCATTCAAAACTAGGTCACCAACTGCTTCCTAATTTCCCATCCCAACCGCCTCTTTGCATTTTTACTTGCCCTGTCTCCTATGAAACAGATTTGACCATTTTTCTGCCTCGGATGCTCCCTCTTCATTAGACTAAAACACTGCATTTCCCCCCATGTCCTCCACCAGCCAGCCACCCTGCGGTGGGTGTCCTGCCTCTTGCAGGCTTCTTCCTTCAGTCACCCCTTAGATGTAGGCACACAGTCCCCTTCGTGACCTTTTCCTTACTCGATTCTCCCTCTCTTACCCATCTGCGCAGATCGAGGTGGGGACAACGACTCCCATGTTGACCTTTGGCATAGACCTCTCTCCAGTCCCCATTTCTGCCCTTTGGAGATTTCTACCCAAATGTCCCCAAGGAAGCTCGAGCCCTGCCTGTGTCCAGTGACTAAGTGTCCACCCCCACCCCCACCCTATAAAGCATTATCCGGTACTTCTGACTGAGCAGTCAGTCCCTGTAAGGGATCTGCTTCACCACACTCACGACCTCTCTCTCTGACAGGTATACGCATGCTACTTTACCCCTTCTGGTAAATTGCTACTCATTCTGCAAAACTCATCTCATCTCCTCATCTGGAAAAGCCTCTCAGAGCCCCCACCTGCCCAAGCTGAGTTGGGGACCCCGCTCATGTGCATTCTGAAAATCTCTATCAAAAGCATCTCTCTTATCTCGCTATACGTTTTTGCCAAGTTTGGGCTATATATTTTAATCTGTGCATCCCAAACATAGACCAGCCCCTGGCCCACACCAGGTTCCCAGAAAACCTCTGCTCAACAGCAGAATGAATAAAATACTGGATAAAGGAATGATGTGAACATTCAAACACCGGTGATTCTCTGAAACCGCATTCGGTCAGCAAAATACAGCCCGCAGGCTGGCCGTTTATTTCTGTAAAAAGAGCTTTACTGGAACCTGGCCATGCTCGTTCACTTGGTGTGACCACTTCTGCTCTAATGATGCAGAGTGGAGTAGTTCTAACAGAGGCTGTTTGGCCCACAAAGCTTAAAATATTTACTATCTGTCCTTAATTTGCCTGCTTCTGCTCCAAATCATCTCAGCACTTTATCAACTTTACCTAATGATGAGAAGAAAAAAACACACACACAAGAGCTCCCACTGCTGCTGCTACTGTTAACATTTATCCAATAGATATTGCAGTTCTAAATGCCTGTTCTCACGCACTGGGCTTCCCTGGTGGCTCAGATGGTAAAGAATCTGCCTGCAATGCAGGAGACCCTGGTTCAGTTCCTGGGTTGGGAAGATCCGCTGGCGAAGGGATAGGCTACCCACTCCAGCATTCTCAGGCTTCCCTGTGGCTCAGCTGATAAAGAATCTGCCTGCAATGTGGGAGACCTGGGTTTGACCCCTGGGCTGGGAAGATCCCACTCCAGTGTTCCGGCCTGGAGAATTCCATGGACTGTACAGTCCATGAGGTCCCAAAGAGTCAGACACAACTGAGTGACTTTCACTTTTTCTCACAGACTATGCACTGCAGTGGGGTGAGAGATGGCCAGTGTGCGGAGGCAAAATTAGAATTACAGGCCATGATATAAACTGCTGAAGGAGACAAACAGGAAAATGTGTTAGAAAGTACCTGATTGGGAAGGGGCCCTGAATAGGGGGATCACAGTCAGGTTTCTTTCCAGGGCCATGACATTTATGTCTTTTTAAGATTTTTTTTTTTTTATGTGGGCCACTTTTAAAGTCTTCACTCAATTTGTTACAATATTGCTTCTGTTTCATGTTTCAGTTTTGGGGCATGAGGCATGTGGGATCTCAGTTCCCCAACCAGGGATCAAACCTGTACCCCTGCACTGGGGGGTAAAGTACTCAGCACGGGACCACCAGGGAAGTCCTCGGAGCCAAGACATTTATGTTGAAATCTGAAGGAGAGGACAGGGCCGGGCTTGGAGTGTGCTGGAGGAAGTGTGTTCTAGAAGGTGTGCTGACCACAGAACCCTTTTGTCAGGAAGGGGTTGAAATGCATAAAGAACTGAAAGGAGGCCATGGGGTGTACAGAGACCCGCATGAAAAGGAAGAAAGGGATACAAACAGGCTCCAGCAGGGAGACCTGCCCCTGGAGACTGGGGAGACAGGTGAGAGATACTGGATTCATTGATTACATTCCAAACATCGGTCACTATACGAAGAGCTTCCATTCTGACATTATCATGACCACTCAGACTTTTCAAAAATTAATACTATGCTTCTGTTTAAAATTGTTATAATTATATGCAGGTCAGAAAGCAACAGTTAGAACTGGACATGGAACAACAGACTGGTTCCAAATAGGAAAAGGAATATGTCAAGGCTGTATACTGTCACCCTGCTTATTTAACTTATATGCAGAATACATCTTGAGAAATGCTGGGCTGGAAGAAGCACAAGCTGGAATCAAGATTGCCGGGGGAAATGTCAATAACCTCAGATTTGCAGATGACACCACCCTTATGGCAGAATGTGAAGAGGAACCAAAAAGCCTCTTGATGAAAGTGAAAGAGGAGAGTGAAAAAGTTGGCTTAAAGCTCAACATTCAGCAAACTAAGATCATGTCATGTGGTCCCACCACTTCATGGCAAATAGATGAGGAAACAGTGGAAACAGTGTCAGACTTTATTTTTTGGGCTCCAAAATCACTGCAGATGGTGATTGCAGCCATGAAACTAAAAGACGCTCACTCCTTGGAAGGAAAGTTATGATCAACCTAGATAGCATATTCAAAAGCAGAGACATTACTTTGCTGACTAAGGTCCGTCTAGTCAAGGCTATGGTTTTTCCAGTGGTCATGTATGGATGTGAGAGTTGGACTGTGAAGAAAGCTGAGCACCAAAGAATTGATGCTTTTGAAGTGTGGTGTTGGAGAAGACTCTTGAGAGTCCCTTAGACTGCAAGGAGGTCCAACCAGTCCATCCTAAAGATCAGTCCTGGGTGTTCATTGGAAGGACTGATGCTGAAGCTGAAACTCCAGTACTTTGGCCATCTCATGCGAAGAGCTGACTCACTGGAAAAGACCCCGATGCTGGGAGGGACTGTGGGCAGGAGGAGAAGGGGATGACAGAGGACGAGATGGCTGGATGGCATCACTGACTCAATGGGACATGAGTTTGAGTGAACTCCAAGAGTTGGTGATGGACAGGGAGGCCTGGTGTGCTACGATTCATGGGGTCGCAGAGAGTCAGACACGACTAAGTGACTGAACTGAACTGAATCAAGTTTACTTGTCTTTCAATATATGTTACATTAACTTGACAGCCCTACATTTTAAAATTCGGCAGGATTCAACCTGCCTTTTGAAAAAATTTACCAAAGAGCCAAGTTTACCCAGTATGTTGAACTCCAAAATAAAATTTACCTTTGCCAGGAAGAATTCATTACAAAATAAGTTGAAAAAAACTGTCTCAACTTACCTTTTCTGACTGAACTTCTCTGGTTATTTCTAGAGTAAAGTATTCTCATCTTGTCTTTTAAAAACTTGATTCTGACACTTTAACTATCCCCATCAAAAAATATTACAGTTCTCTCAGGGTGCCCCAGTTGATACAAGACTGCCATGCTCTCAGCAACGCTGGGTATACTTATTTCCCTGAATACAGATTATATCCTGACACGGTGTACACTAGATAAGTTAACAATTTTTATATAACATATTAGGCCATGAGAGATGGTTTTCAGAAAAAAGGAACATAAAACATACATAAATCTACTAAAAAGGCAGTACAGTAAAGAACTGCCCGTTTAACTCTTCAGTAGTGAAGGATCTAATAAAAAATTGTGTTTTCTTAACAAATTGTTTTTATATTCAATCTTATGTTTCACTAAGACAGATTTTATGTCCATCTAGAGGGAGGTAACTGGGGCTTCCCCAGTGGCTCAGTGGTAAAGAATCCACCTGCCAGTGCAAAAGACGCAGGAGACCCGGGTTCAATTCCTGGGGTCAGGAAGATCCCCTGGAGAAGGAAATGGCAACCTGCTCCAGCATTCCTGCCTAGGAAATCCCATGGACAGAGGGGCCTGGTGGGCTACAGTCCATGGGGTCACAAGACTCAACAACACTCAACAACAACAAACGGAGGTAACTAGCAGTCCTGCTGTTGTCCTTTGAGTACCTAAACAGCATCTTGAGTTTGACAGTGAAACTTCATAGGTTTATGCCTGACTGTAGAGTCAGAAAACACCATACACAAAACAAGAAATTATGTGCAAAGTAAGGAAGTGCTTAGGTTTATTTTTCAGCAAAATCACTTTAAGATCTGTAAAATTTTAAGGGTCTTAGGAAAGAGTGCTAATTTATAACAAGAAACTGGGAGAACATGCTTTGTGGACTAGCTTGTATTTATAGCATATCTGGTTCTTTTAAGCCACACTAAAGCCACGATGCTCCCCACATAGAGTGGTAAAGAACCCACCTGCCAATTCAGGAGACATAAAAGATGTGGGCTGGATCCCTGGATCAAGAAGATCCCCTGGACGAGGGCATGGCAACCCACTCCAGTATTCTTGCCTGGGAAATCCCATGGACAGAGGAGCCTGGCGGGCTATAGTCCACGGGGTCACAAAGGGTCAGACACAACTGAGCAACTAACACACACACATACACACACACACACACACAGGAAATGGGTAGGGGGTTCCAGTGGGACAGTCTACCATGGAGGACTCGGAAGAAACTGTGCAACAGCCAACACAAGAATGTGACCCTTTGGAGAAGGAAAATGAAGAGAGGAGCCTGATCACCGCCGCTCCCTCTGCCTGGAGGCATGGTCCATGCCAGAGCACATGCAAGAGAGGCTCAGAGTCTGTCCATCACAGGGAGCTGAAGACACAGAACAAGGTCTGTAGAGTTGAGGGCAGTGTGTGGGGCAGGGAAGGGAGATAACACAGACAAACTGTCCCCTTAGAGCGTGCTCTCAACCTGGGACTTGAGAGAGGTCCTGTTGACGCAAAACTCCGATCACACTGCCCCACTTCCTCACTTCCAAAGCCTCCAGTGGTTTCCTCACTCAGAGTCAAAGGTTGCTGACTTTCTGAGGCCTCCTGCAAGTCCCCTCCATGCCAATCACCTGTCTACTCCCATTCTCAACCCATCCTCCCCTCACTCAGCTCCAGCCTCCCTGGCCTTCTTGCCACCCCAGGGCCTCTGCACTGGCTCTTTCCTCCCTGCCCTCCTTTGGGGGCTGGCTTAAAGGTCATCTCTCAGGGAGGCCTGTCCCAACCACTTTATTTAAAATTGGAATCCTGGGACTTCCCTGGTGGTCCAGTGGTTAAGACTCCATGCTCCCAATGCAGGGGGCTCAGGCTCCATCCACGGTCAGGGAACTAAGATCCTGAGTGCTGTGGAGCATGACCAAAGAAATATATACAATACATGAAAACAAAGCAATAACCAAAAAAGCCATAAAAAAATAAAGGGAGCAGAAAATGCAAGCAGATGCTTAAATAAACATTTAAAACTACTTCTTCAAAAAATAAAATTGGAATCCCCCTTCTTCCTGTCCCAGCTTCCTACTCGTCTTTCTCTGCTTCATTTACTTCAATACTAGCAAAGCCTGGCAGGCTGCAGTTCATGGGGTCACAAAGAGTCAGACATGACTGAGTGACTGAACAACTGCTCCCAATAAACAATGTGATTTATTGATCCACTAAAAAAAAAAAAAAGTGTGCCCACTCCCATCCTAAAATTCTAAAACAAGGACCAGGACTTTTTTCTGCTGTCACGGCTTTATCACACACATAGAACAAGGTTGACATGTAACTGCCCCACAGCACTAATTGTTGAATGAGTGACTGAACACATAATTAACCTGCAGCAGTCCTGTAACAGCAGGTAGATCCATCATAACACACACGCATCACGGGAACCAGTAAAAAAATAATCTGATTTTTACAGCAGTGCTTGCCAAGAAAACAACTAACCACTATGACGACCAGTAATCACCTGAGTAAATGACAACTCACAAAATGACAAACAGATTAAAAAATGTTTTCTTCCACTAATAATAAAAGAATTGCAGGAACTTCCCTGGTGGTCCAGTGGCTGAGAGTCCACGCTCCCAATGCAAGGGGCCTGGGTGTGACCCCTGGTCAGAAATCCCACTTGCTACAACGAAGAGTTTGCATGCCACAGCTAAGATCCGATGCAGCCAAGTAAAATATAACGTTTTTAAAAAGAAATACAATAATAACAGCAGTAGTGGTGATAATCACTGTAACGGTAATACTCAACACTGGCAAGGGTGTGGCATTGAGAAGCATTTCAACAACAGTATAAAAATAATTATTACACATTTTCTAGAAAATAAGTCAGCCTTAAAAAAATGTTTAGAATATGCATTTATGCAGTAATTACACTTCAGATAATCTAAGAGAAGACTATGAAAGAAAACTAATAAATTCAAAGATTCAGACTGCAACATTATGGAAGAGAGTGGAGAATGAGCAAAGCTCAATTTGCATAAGTAAATCCTGATTCTATTCCCCACCCATTTTTCCACCTCCTCCAAGAGGCTGCCCAGAACCACCCCTGTCCCATTCATATAACACTCTTACAGTCGCAATTTCTCAAAGCACTATGTTTCTCGGTTTCCTAACACGTATCACAATCTCTACTAATGCATTTATCTTTGTGCTTTTTCACTATTTCATCCATTAGACTAAGCTGCACAAAGGCAGTTCTCTGCTCACTGCTGCAGCCCTCGATTTACAACTGTTAGTACATAATAACCACCCAGAATTTGTTAAAACAATAAGTAAGTTAATAAAACAGAATCTCATGCTGCCATTAAAATATTTCTAAAACACTGACAGCACAGGAAATGCCTACAATATAATATTAGTAGGAAAAATCAAAATTCACATTCAGTATTAATTCAGCTATTAAAGCATGCATGGAAAGAAACACGTGGGAAGAAAAATTTCCATATTATTAACTCTGGCTGGATGCTAAAAATGTAAGTACAGTGACTTTCTTCTTTATACTTTTCTATATTCAAAGTTTTTTTACAACAGGTATGTATTATTTCCATAATAAGACAGGACAATAAAGTAAAACTTAGAGGAAATGACACGAGCAGAAGGGACAGAGAGACAGAAAGAGAAGAGCAGAGAACATCAGTGGGGGGACCTGGTCCAGCCAGTGCAGAACAGGACGGGGCGGGGGCAGGTGGAGGGCCATTCTGTGGGCACACTTGGGTTGTTCAAGACGTGTACAAGCTGAAAAGAGTGACACGGTCACTGCTGTACTTCAGGAAGGTCTCTGTCCACAGGCCAAATCCAGTCCCCTACAGACATACCTCATTTTACTGCACTTCACAAATGCTGCGTTTTTAAATAAACCGAAAGTTTGTGGCAACCTCCCTCGAGGACTCTATCAGCACCATTTTCCAACCAGCATTTGCTTGCTTCATGTTTCTGTGTCAAATTTTGGTAACTCTCACAATATTTCAAACTTTTAAATTACTATTATGCTTGTTATGTTGATCCGTAATCAGTCATATTTGATGTTATTAGCATGACTTGTTGAAGGCTCAGATGATGGTTCAGATTTTTTATAAATAAACAGCTCTTAATTGAGGTAGATACACTGCTTTTTAATACATAATGTTATTGCCATGTTTAATACATAATGTTATTGCATTTAACAGACTTTAATAGTCTACATTTAACAGACTCCAGTGCTTCCCAGATGGCTCAGTGGGTAAAGAATCTGTCTGCAATGGAGGAGAAACAGGACACACGAGTTCAATTCCTGGGTGGGGAAGATCCCCTGGAGGAGGGAATGGCTATCCCACATACTCCAGTACTCTTGCCTGGAAAATCCCATGGACAGAGGAGCCTGGTGGGCTACAGTCCATGGGTTCACAAAGAGCTGGACATGACTGAGAGACTGAGCAGACACAGCATGAGCGTAATTTTTAGGTGCACTGGGAAGCCACACACACACAAACCCTCAAAACTCGCTTTACTGCGTCAAGCAAATACTGGAACTGAACCCACAGCATCTCCACGGTGTGCCTGCATCTGTGCAAATTGAGCTACGTTGAAACACAGGTGCACCCATGCATGCATATACTGTCTCTGGCCACATGCATGCTAAGTAGTTACAACACAGATCATTATGGTCCAGAGAGCCTAAAATATGTATTAATACTAGGTAGCCCTTTAGAGAAACAATTTTTTGAACCCTGGTCCATAAGATGTATCAGGGAGGGGAGAAGCTAAAAGCTGTCAAGTGGTGATTATAAGGGCCGTCATTTTAAGGGTGCACAGAGGAAGACAGCAGTAGATAGAGGAGTCTTGACAAGTGTCCATATCCACAATCAAATGGAAGAACGGGAAAGGCCCTTCTAAAGAAGGAGAGGCGTTCCTACTTTAGACAGCTACCCTCATTTTATCCGCTCACTATTTTAAAGCACAGCAGGAAAAGCAGTCCCTGCTGCACTGGTTACCTGCAGGGTCTGAATTGTAGAGACTGGCAGCTGCGGCTATGGTTCCCGGTGGGTGGATGGCACTCGCTGAAGACCTCTGACTCGCAATCAGGATCCTGCTCTTGGCAGATGGTAAACGTGACATCGCACCCAATCCCAGCTGGGGCTTAAGGAGCATGGCCGATCGATAGAAAGTTGGGGGAACTTCGTAATGAGTATAGGGAGGAGAACAAAATTCTTCTTTTCCAGGGCGTTCTGCAACCTAGGATAAATGACCAGAAGCTCAATCAGAAAACCGCACATCATAGGATGAGCGTTGAACCTCGTCCTATGACCAAGGCTCCAACAATTACCACTCTGGCATCACTGAGCTGCTCCATCACCCATCACTTACCTTCTCTGGGCCCAGGGTCTTCATCTCTAAGTTGACCGCAACGGGATGATCCCTTCGGTCTATGCTGGTTCTAATACTCTATGAATCTACATTCCACTGGGAGAAACAAGAACTCCCTCCATAAGATTTTAAAATTTTATCGCTATGAAATCATTGGAATTTGTGCAAGTAGTCAGTCTATAAGTAATGTCAATGATGCAAGGCAAGAATTTAGCAGATGTCATGGAATTATGAAAGTTTCATTATTCCTAAGGAGAAAAGGCACAGTTTTGCTGGTGACCTTGTCTTATAACAGGTTGATGAACTTTATCAATTTAGGTTAAGTCTTTATTAGGCTACTTAGGAAATAAACTATGCATTGTTAATGAGGGAGGAAAGGTTATTTAATGGAAGAATAGAGCAGTTAATGGAAAGATGTGTTTTCAGGCCTCTATATTCTGTTGATATAATTAATTAAAAATGAGAGACTGAATTACCTCTGATTGTCTTCCCTAGTATGGTGGTGCCTCCAGGAATGTTTGAGCAAGTTTCGCTAGAATGGAAGTTTTGGGGCAGAGTCTTGTTGACTGTTGAATTCATAGCACCTAGAACAATGTCTAGCACAGAGCTGAAATCAACAAACATCTATTAAATAAAGGAATCATGTTTCATTCTTTCCTGAATCCAATAACATAACATCATGTTATCATGTTACTATTCCCTGTGGTTAACAGTTTGGATTAGAACACAATGGATGGCTACCTTACATATATGCAGTCATATGGCTACCTTTTATATATGCAATTCTGAACTCACAAAGCCTGTTCATAGCATCAGTGTTTCCTCGTGCTAGAAATGAAGAACATAAGTCACTGAAAAATAACCTTACTTCAAGTTAAAAAAAAATAAGAGTCAGAGGCTTATGAAGAGACATACATGTTAATTAAGTCTACTCTAAATCACAATACATTTTACAAGTCAAACCCCTATCTACTCAGGAATCACAGGCATTTAACAACATTCTTTAATAGAAGCTATAAAGCTGTGATCCAGGCTGCTGAAGAGATAAACCCTTAATTGAATACTCTTTTAATGCTGAAATAGATAAAAGTTCTCTTTAAATTGACATTATTGAAACAAAAGATGAGGCCTTTAAAGTTTTATCATAATCACATTGTAAAATATGTATGATCGCTATAGTAGATAGACTGAACTCAGGCTCCAGCAAATTATATTCCTATGAAAGAATATTCTACATCTGCTCTCTGATGAAATTTTTACTATTTCTACTTACTCTCTCACTATCAATCTTTGGCATTTCAATTATACTCATATTCCCTCAATTTTTAAATTTTAGTGTCTAAATGTTTGGTGTCATTGTTCATGTCTTTCAGCAGGTGCTCTCGTGAAGAAATTATCATTTCTAACCTACATCTGTTGGGTTTTTCAGATTGCAATGTCTTATCTCAGTAATTATTCCATTTTTTTCAAACTGGATAGGTTTCCTGGGTCAAAATTCATCATGCCACCATTCAAAAATGACTTTAACAGTTATAGGAACTTCAGTGCCTATCATTTTGTTGGGTAATTTGTCTCTGGTAAGATAACAAAAAGTATTCCTTAGATGCCTAATCTGTGCATTTTTAATAAAACAAGAGCGTCTACAAAAAAGCGTCACACTCTTTACTTTCATCTTGATTGACAAAACACAGCAGGTGTCACTGCACAGTCATAGACACAGAGAGATTAACCTCAAATGGAGTTTTTTTTCCCCTCCTTCACCAATGGAGTATTTTTAGAGAAATAATTTAAAAGCAAACTAAAGAATCCTCGTGATTTCAAATTTCTAAAATCATTTCAGGCACACAAGCAAATAGATTCTTACTGTAGCCTGAAGAAAGGGTCTGGGCCCTAGATCTGATTAAGGCAGAAAACAGTCCTCAGATAATGGGGCTGGTGCCCAGTGGCACTTCTGTCCCTGTGCTAACGGGGTCTCTCCCGACCCATCAGAGCTACTAAAGCTGCAGAAACACTCAAGCCACTTCGTGAAGACTTGGGACGGCTTCCACATGGTTAAGACTACAGAATATCTGAGGGGTGGGCAAGGAGGGATGTGCATCTAAAGCAGAAATTACTCTGTATTTTACGGAAGGACCAGAAGCCACAAAGATGGAAAATATACACAAGAAACGCTAAGACGGGTCACAGAGAAAGAACAGGATTCTTGCCTGTATCTCCAAATACAGTTTTTCTCACAAATGTGTTTCTCAGAGAAAAATCTGGGGTATCTTTTTGGGGGGAGAAGGTGGCACAGAATTGCTTTATTTGAAAAACTGAATGAAGCGTGCTCAGTCGTGTCCAACTCCCTGCCACCCCATGGACTGTAGCTCACAAGGCTCCTCCGCCCTTGGAGTTTTGCCGGCAAGAATGCTGGCGTGGGTAGCCATCTCCTTCTCTAGGAGCTCTTTCCAACCTAGGGATCAAGTCCTAGTCTCTTGCATCTCCTGCACTGGCAGGCAGATACTTTACCACAGGACCACCTACACTTCCTCAAACGAAACTCCGTAACGGAGTGATAATCTGAACACAGAACTACAGAATGTGAAGGACAGTCTCTCGGGTGTCTGAGAGGAGAATATTCTGAGCAGAGGGACGTGCAAAGGCTCTGAGGCAGCAAAAGGAGTGGGAAGGCCGGCCAGGTGGTCAGGAAGTGAAGGAGCCAGACGGAGGGCATCCTAACAGCTGAGCCATCCTACCGGCTCCAGTCCGTGTCCACAGCAGCCTGGGCAGACCTGGAGGGTGTCAAGGGGAACACTGACCTGGCCTCACTTTCCTCTCAATTGATCGCTGGTTGTCACGAGATTTGAGTCCAGAGAAAACCTGCTCTCTGAGCTCTGGGAGAACAACTGGCCCCAGCCCCGCGGTACTGAGAGGGGCAGTGCAGTGGCCATCTCAGCGCTGCCCTTGTTTCGTGGCTTTAGATGAGAGACTCAGAGCTCTCCAAATCTGCTTCCTCATCCGGACGATGATGAGAGCACCACAATCTCACCCTCCAGAGAACCACAGCAAGGGTTAGCAAAGATGAGCAAGGATGAAATGTGATGCCATGTGGTCCCAGTACATAGCGGGCACTCAACTAAATACTACCTGTGATTATTGTTTTGACTTAAAACAGAGCCCATGCCTAACATGTTATTTTCTACTCACTGTACTGTGTACAAACACAAAAGTCTCCTGTAGGGAAATATTCTCCTTCAGAAGAGGATCAAGTCTGAGCAATTTGACCAATATATTCGAGTTTTTTTTCCCCACTACTTTATAGAAGAATTATGCTCACTTATCAGCAAGGAGATCAAACTAGTCATTCCTAAAGGAAATCACTGACTCAGTGGCATGAGTGTGAGCAAACTCCAGGACATAGTGAAGGAGAGCGAGGCCTGGCATGCTGCAGCTCTTGGGGTCGCAAAGAATTGGACATGACTAAGCAACTGATGAAAAACAAAGGAAATCAACGCTGAATATTTACTGGAAAGACTGATGCTGAAGCTAAAACTCTAACACTTTGGCCATCTGATGCGAAGAGCCGACTCATTGGAAAAGACCCTGATGATGCTGGGAAGGATTGAAGGCAGGAGGAGAAGGGGATAACAGAGGATGAGATGGTTGGGTGCCATTGCTGACTCAATGAGCATGAGTTTGAGCAAGCTCCAGGAGATGGTGATGGACAGGGAAGCCTGCTGTGCTGCAGGCCATGGGGTTGCAAAGAGTTGGACACGACTGAGTGACTGAACAACAACAAGAACAATTTAAATGTGGAAGCCAATTTAAACGCTTTTCTAACTTTTATGTATTATGTCAGGTGGAATTTAAAAGAATCCCTTTAGATGTTAGATCCACCTCATTCTGGTCATCAGTCTCTTCCAGAGGAAACCGTTCATTTGCCTGCAATCTGCTCTAGTTCAAAACACGCCTTTCTACACAAATACGTCCATCATCATCTATAATTTGCTAAAAGAGGACACTCTGCTTTCACGATTTATTGAAAACACCTCACGAACTTCAGGATGTTCAACTCACAGACTGTCTCACAATGACATTCTCTTACCTCCTGCAAAAACTTCTCACTCATTGGACTGAAGGGATGTCCTGGGGGCTTGATCCCCGACACCACTAGTCCGGAGCTAAACACCCGGGGCCTCTGGAGGTCCGGCTTGAACTTCTCGTAGAGGCCGGCAGCTGGCTTCACGTCGGCACCCGCCGCCTTGTCCTCTTTGGGGAGAGCCACGCTGCACGCAGGCGGGGCATAAGGGAGCCCCACGGGAACCAGCGACGCGTCCACCTGGCCGAGAGCCTGCGGGCTCCTCCGGATGTAGGTGATTATCTTGGGCCTCACGTGCTTGGGCTTGGGCATCAGGACGGGCCTGGGTTCCGCCCGCTCTTCCCTCTTCTCAACCGGGGGGCCCACCGTCCCCTCCAGTGAGGTGGGTGTGTCCTCAGGACGGGGAAGGCCCCCAGGGCAGGCGTTCTTGGCAGGCACTTTGGGGGAGGTGTGTGACAACCCGGTGCTGTCAGCGGGAGGCAGGGCAGCCGGGGGGGACCCCACATCCACACTTGATGTGCCCAAGTCCTGAAAGCGGCTGCTGGATGGCGGGGGCTGGCGGGCCACATTCACAGTTGTCTCTGGGTGGAGGGACGCAGGGACACCAAGAAGGACATCTGCCCTCACTGGGGAGGTGCTTTCAGTCTTTACTGCAGGTTCTAGATGGTTCCTGGTCTCTGCAAGAAATAGAGAGACCTCTTGGCCTTCCTCGGCTTCTGAGCGGCTGCTTGAAGGGTTGGGGGGCTCAGGGACCCCGGTTTTGCTCTCTCCAACAGAGGAATCTGAGTCAAAAACCATAGTGTTGACACTGTTCCCACCTCCCAGGACGCCTCTCTCGTCGCTGGCACCAGAGGGCTTGCTGTCAGTCGAATCTCCAGGAACAAAAGCTACATGACCATCCCCTGCTGACACGCCGTTGGGCACTGTTTCACCCAGCTTCCGAGCTGCACCTGGCAAACTTATAGCCACGGGTTGCTGATCCGCAGCTTGTGAGGAACTGGGGCTCGATTTGGGGGTGGTTCGGAGAGACCCGTCCTCACCTCCCTTCTCTGGCTCATCTCTGTCTCTTATTGTGTCCAGGGGGTGGGGAACGCTGTGTGCCAGGCTGCTTAACCCAGCAGCTGAGGCTCCTGGCTGCGCCTCCCCAGCTGGCTCCTTTCTCCCAAGAGGTGACACGCCATGCCCCTGACGACACCCCAGCTCGCCCACCTGGGTGGACTTGAGCTCCTGCACAGCCCTGGGCTGGACAGGTTTCAGCTCTGTCTTGGGCTCCACTTTTCCTGGACCCACTTGTGCTTCTGGCCTCCTCAGGACATCCTTTGAGGCTGGAGAGCAATCAAGAGCACCCTCTGGATGGGCAGAAGGTGCTGTGCTCTGGGCGCTGAGCTTGGGTACCCGTCCCCTCTCTGGATGGGTCTCTAAGGGGACGGTCTCCATGGTTACTGAGGTAGATGGTTTAGGATGACGTGCGCCCTTTCCCTCTGAGGTCCCGTCCGCCGGAGGACAAGGCAGCCCTGGAGAAGGGGCTGTCCCCATCTTCGGCGGCCCCTCGCCACCGCCAGGCACCGGATGCGGGGCTTCTGGGGACCCCAGCCCTGTGGGTTGTGGAAGCGGCCAGGCCAGGCCCCCAGCCCACTCCTTTGTGAGCACATCCACTGCTGCAGCAACACTGCTGCATCTTTCCAAAGGATGCCTCCTCAGTTCCTCGTTGTCAAGGGTCTTGGCCAACTTATCCTTGGCGACAGGCCAGGGGACATCAGCCTCCCGCTTAGCTGGAACCTCCAGGCTGGACTCGCCCATGACAGTCCTCCGACTCGGCAGACCTGGTCCCTGGAGACCACGAAGGACCACGAGGTGGTCTGCGCCTCTCTCCAGCTCGGACTCTTCATTCCGTTCTCTCTGAGCCATCGGAGAGAATTTAAAATCCTTCAGGCCGGTGGGGCCAGCCTGAGATGCCTTTGCAAAGCCCTGAAGTGGGTGAAACTCCTTCGGGACACGGGGACTACTCTCTGGTCCCCTCGAATTTGCATTTCCAACTTCCTCTGGCACAGCACACGTGGCAGGCTTGTCAGAAGAGGAGCCAACCTCCAACACAATGGGGTTGGCATTGGCATCTCCCAAACTCAGGACTCGGTCGTTATTATTTTTTGCTCCATTTCTGCTGTCCCGCAATTCGCTGTAACAAGACTTCTTAGGCGCCACGGGAACGCTCATTTTCCAGCCGTCAGTGGGGGCTGCCTGCCATGCAGTCCTCCTTAATGGAAAAGGGTCTCCTTCAAGCTGCTACCTGGAGAAGAGGAAATTCTCAAGCTGCTTGTTGCCCCCCTGACAGCGTCACCGGGGCGATCCTGCTTTCATCATTTTCAGAGCAGTCTTAAAACTGAGCATTGTCTTCACACACAGAAGGATGACTTATCTGTTAGGTTCCGGCTGAATGAGAGCCAATTAGTCCATGAGACCTAGAGAGAAATAAAAAGAAAAGTACAGTAGATTGACAGAAACTCTCGGTAAACAGATTTATTCATCACTTTCCTACCATTACTTCATTCACTCAACCCAGATGCTATTTCTCCAAAGCTTTTCTGATAGGGGCACGGCAGAACATAACATCGAAATGATTAATGTTAGAAATGGATTATAAACACACATTAAATCTTAAGTTTATATTTTAAAAATCCACAAGTTCACACTGATACTGATTTAAAAGGGCGGACGAGAAAGGAAGGTTTTTCTTCACAGAAGAATACCAACTGATACAAGAAAAATTAGACAATTAGAAAAATCACCACTTTGTATTCACCAGAGTAATAATTATCTTGGATGAGGGACACCAACGGTTGCTAAAATCACCAAGTGCAGAACTGTTGGGAAACAGGATATTTACACAATCATAGAGCACCACCCTCCAGACTGCTTTATTTCCTACAAAGGAAAACTTCATCTGCACAATGGAGAAACCTGGTGGACGTCATCAAATTTATCGTATCAGTATAGAAAGCAACATCACATGCTCCCAGTGTTAGGTTGTTCTCAGGCCTCACATCCCCTATGAGAGTATTCTTGCTATAAATATTCTTTCTCTTTCATTTGCTTGCATCTACACATAGCGTGTACTTTTTCCATTAATGAGATCATTTCCTATAAGCTAAATTTTTGTCAGTCATTTTTTTTATTTGTCCCTTCTCCCTACTCCCCACCACAGGATACAGTAACATCCTAGCTTAGGTCTTTCCACTCTTTTCCGCCATGTTCACAGAATCCTGTCAAACACACACACCTATGATTAACACACACACACACAACTAAATCAAGATAGATAACCAACAAGGGCTAACTGCACAACACAGGGAACACAACTCAATATTCTCTAACTACTGTATGAGAAAAGAATCAGATAAGAATCTAAAAGAATAAAGTAAAAATAAAAATTAAAAAAAAAGAATCAGAAAAGAACAGATATAAGTGTATGTACAACTGAACTGCTTTGCTGTACACTTGAAATGAACACAATACTGTAAATCAACTATACTCAATTAAAATTTTTAAGTAAAAAACAGAATAAAATAACAGACAAACACACACACCTGTGCACAGGTGTACACCTTCCTCTCCCTGCCGTGCTGCACTTCCGTCTTGTCCACTTTGTACTCACATCCTCATCTTCCCACTCCTGAGATCAGGCTGGTCCCGAGAAGGCCAGTGGTACCCCCAGGTCCTGCCTCAAGCCTAACCAGGGTGCTGACACTCTGATCCCAGCCTCAGTCCCCTGACACAGAGGGGAGTCTCAGTACATCCATATATCTTTCTTTATTCAGTTTTTAAGGTGTTTTCTTTGTGCCTCTGGCACAAATACAAAAAGCATGTAGGTAAATCAATAAGACAGCAGTTTAAGAGAGCTTCACACTCTCTGGGTCGGGAAAGTCACGGAAAGCAAGAATCCCACAAATGTGAGCCAACCCACAAAGGAAGCGTCTCTAATTCTCTGAGGGCAGAATTATACGCATGAAACCAACAGACCTCTTGAGCTTGAACTGCGGAGGCTGGTAGCAGGAAATCAGTTCTCGGCAGTGACAACCCAAACCAGAGTATCAGACACTGCAGTCCACAATGTGATTGCTAGAGAGTGACAAGTGACCAGCGCTTTCTAAAATCCAACACGGACTCAGCATCAGGCTCACTGACACATCAGGTAAGCACTGCACCCTCCTCCTTGCCAACAAACAAAACCGTCTTTGTCCATCATTAACCGTCAGGGATGTCTCCGGCTCTCCTGACTCTCCCTGGCTTGCAATCTCTGCTGATGGTTTGACCAACTTGTCTAGAACCTCTTCAGTTGGGTGCATATATGTTCTTGCATCATTAAGCAGCTGGATAGGATCTAGGTCTTCGTATACAATCTCTTCCTCCCTCTTGCGCTTCAATCTCCTGTAACCATGTTTGTTCTGCCCAGTAGAGCAGGGAAGGCATGCCTGGACACAGAAGACCTCAGCAGAACCCCATCTCTGTGCTGTCCACCAATGTGACAAAACCACTACCTGAATGATGGGCGAAGGCCAAATTTCCCAGCTTGACATTCAAGGTCTGATGAGCACTGGGCCCATATATGCTTCCAGGCTTTAATCCCCTTTACTTTTCTGCTTGAAATGTGCCTGCCAGTAAAGCTGGCCTTCATATTCCACAGCTGCTTGCTTCCCAGGTGGAGCTGTGGTAAAGAATCTGTCTGCCGAGGTAGTAGATGTGGGTTCAATCCCTGGGTTGGGAAGATCCCCCTGGAGTAGGAAATGGCAACTCACTCCAGTATACTTGCCTAGAAAATTCCACGGACAGAGGAGTCTGGTGGGTTATAGTCCTGGGGTTGCAAAGAGCTGGACACAGCTGAGCGACTGAGCCCAAGCACCCCATAGCTCCACCCTTTGAGCTCAAAAGGCCACCTCTTTTATATACATAAATATAATTTTTTAAAAAATATGACTTCCCTGGTGGCTCAGAGGGTAAAGCGTCTGTCTACAATGTGAGAGACCTCGGTTTGATCCCTGGGTTGGGAAGATTCTCTGGAGAAGGAAATGGCAACCCACTCCAGTACTCTTGCCTTGAAAATCCCATGCACAGAGGAGCTTGGTGCAGGCTACTATACATGGGGCCGCAAAGAGTTGGGCACGACTGAGCGACTTCACTTTCACATCTTTTATTGGGCTTCCCAGCTGGTGCTAGTGGTAAAGAACTCACCTGCCAATGCAGGAGATATAAGAGATTTGGGCTCAATCCCTAGCTCGAGAAGATCCCCTGGAGAAGGGCATGGCAACCCACTCCAGCATCCTTGCCTGGACAATCCCATGAACAGAGGAGCCTAGCAGGCTACAGTCCATGGGGTCACAAACAGTCGGACATGACTGAGTGACTTAGCACACACATCTTTTATTACACTTAGATGAGCCTTTTTCTACAGTTACAGTTTCATTATAGCTGTGTGTGTCTTATTTTCTTTATTAAACTACAAGCTCACTAGATTGTAGGTTAACAGCTCAGATATCTCTCTATTCACTACAGTGTCTGGGACAGCATTTTTGTACATAGTTGGTGCTTGGGATTATCTCCTCCCAACTTGAGCTCAAAATGATGA